>NW_025111146.1:1200000-1608030 GCF_015476425.1 Leptopilina heterotoma
CATATGATTTTAGAACTAATTTAGTGCTCTAACATAGCATTAAAAAGAATTTTCCAAAAACTACCCTTAAGGTCATGTTATTCAGTGGTCACGTGTCCCATATACTTTACTATGGGAACACGTGACCTTAATAATAACATGACCTTAATCTCAAAAACTACCTAACGAAAAAAAAATATTTTTTCAAAATTTTTTTCATAGAAATTTAGAACTAATTTAGTGCTCTCACATAGAATTAAAAGGAGTATTTTACAAAAACTACCCTTAACCTTAAAAACTACCTAGCAAACATAAAAATGTATATTTTTTAAAAACTTTTTTCAAAGGAATTTTAAGCTAATTTAGTGCCCTAACAGAGCATTAAAAAGAATTTTCTAAAAAATACCCCTAACCTAAAAAAGTAGACAAAGGAAATAAAAAGGCATTTTTAAAATTCTTTCTTCACAACAATTTATAACTAATTAAGTGCTAATTTAGTACCATATATAAAAATTTAGAGCTGTTCAACTTCTGAGGAAACGTATGGTACTACATATGCTTGACGTATAGCTACAAGTACCATACCCTCAAAAATATGAATTTTTAAAAAACTTTTTCACAGGAATTTAGAACTAATTTAGTGCTAATTTAGTACCATATATATTATATAAAAAATTAGAGCTGTTAAACTTCTCAAGGAAACGTATGGTACTACATATGCTTGACGTATAGCTACAAGTACCATACCCTAAAAAATATGAATTTTTAAAAAACTGTTCGACAGGATTTTAGAACTAATTTAGTGCTAATTTAGTAGCATATATAAAAAATTAGAACTGTTAAATTTTTTAAGAAAACGTATGGTACTACAGGCTTGACGAATAGCTACAAGTACGATACCCTCAAAAATAACAATTTTTAAAAACTTTTCCACAGGAATTTAGAACTAATTTACTGCTTATCTAGTACCATATATAAAAATTTAGAGCTGTTAAACTTCTTAAGAAAACGTATGGTACTACAGGCTTCGACGTATATACACGGAGAAAAAAATCAGGGCTTTTTAGCATGGAGTGGTCTGTACCTTTAGCGCATGGGCGCTTTCTTACGGCGAAAGAACGAATTTGTACGATTGCAGCAAGAGCTCGCCCTATTTTAGTAAGGAGCCTTGCTGCAATCGTACGAGTTCGTTCTTTCGCCGCAAGGAAGCGCCCATGCGCTAAAGGTACAGACCACTCCATGCTACAAAGCCCTGATTTTTTTCTCCGTGTAGCTATAAGTTCCTTACACTAAAAAGTAAGAATTTTTAAAAATCTCTTTCAACGGAATTGAGAATTAATTTAGAGCTCTAACATAGCATTAAGAAGAATTTTCCAAAAACTATCCTCAACCTCAAAAACTACCTAGGGTAAGTGCGTCAATTGCTGCGCGTTTGTAAAATGTGTAATTATTTATAATTTAACAAAATAATTATGTTTAAAAATGTTTGGAAAAATTAATTTGATCAATACGTGATACAATGATCTATAAAGATACACATTAAAAATATAATTAGTTTAATTATTTAACTTTCAATTCTGCTTACCGCAGAAATTGAAACATGTTTGTAAAATGCATGTACTTCAATTGCTGTGGACAAAAGGACAACTAAGTGCATGTTATTAAGGCCGCAGAAACTGACGCGCAGCAATTGACACAGCCCGCAGAATTAGAAGCTTTTGATATACTGTTTAATTATGTAATTATAATCAAACGCTCTAATTTTATAGGCTATGAATTTTTGTAAAAATTTCTTAAGATTACAAACAATTAATTTTAAAAAATTGTAATTTAATTCCTTTGCTATAAATATTTGTTTTCTACGCAAAAGATATCTTAGCTGAAATGCCGCAGGAATTAGTGTACTTACCCTACAGAAAATAAAAAGGCGAAATTTGTAAAAAAAAATTCATAGGAATTTATAGCTAATTTAGTGCTCTAGAATGGCATGAAATAGATTTTTCCAAAAAGCTGCATTTAATCTCAAACCCATAAAAATTGTACTACATTTTAGTCTAAAAGTACTCATGTATTAGTGAGAGTCTACTAACTTTATTGTAAAATATCTACTAATTAAATGTAACTCTTTGCATACGTATAATTGGTTTTTTTCTATAAAATTACTAAGTTTCTAGTGTTAATTGAGTAGGTTTATACTAGAAATTAGCAAATTGTTCTATTGAATTAGTAAACGTTTCCATATTTTCTACTTAGTATAGAAATTTCTAATTCTTATTTAGATTGTGTAATATTATGTTCTGTATTAAGGTAGGTACTACTACACTTTAGAAGGCTCTTAAAAGACCAAATTTAAAAAAAAATTTTCTCAGGTCTTTTATTATAAATATTTAAAAAACTTTTTTGCCTATATTAGTACATATTTGGAGAATAAAAATAATGGTTTGGGGTCAGAATTCGTGAAATTTTCACAGAAAATAAAAAGTATTTTTTTTAAATCGAAATGTTGAAAAAACATTTCTATTTGGCCTTAAGAATGTGTCCACCAAAAAACAGGAAAAAAAATTATTTTTTATAAAAGTTATTGCAAAATTAATTTTTTAGCAACTTTTTAAACAAAATTTTATTTCTCCTAAATGAATGAACCGATTTAAATGAACCAAGCGGGAATATCAAGGGGATAAAATATACTTTCATTTATAATTAGAAAATTTCTAAAAAGTTTATTTTTTAATAATTATTTAATAAATTTTTTATAAACAATTAATTTTTTTTAATGTTCTGCGCCTTTTAAAAATTTGAAAAAAATATTAACATACACTTAAAACTATAAGAAATCAAAATCCGTTGAGAAAATTTTGGAGCGACAATTATTTTAAAAGTTATAAACAAATTATATTGAACGGAGATGCGATTTTGATGATTTTCAGAATTAAAACATTATTTTTAACTACGAAATGAACAAAACACTGTCAAATTAACATTTTTATTCAATTATATAACCATAAAAATTGATAAAAATGATCAAAAACTAAGTTTAGCGTTGATGCACAACACCGCGCCAATATAATTTGTTTATAACTTTTAAAATAATTGTCGCTCCAAAATTTTCTCAACGGATTTTGATTTCTTATAGTTTTAAGTGTATGTTAATATTTTTTTCAAATTTTTAAAAGGCGCAGAACATTAAAAAAAATTAATTGTTTATAAAAAATTTATTAAATAATTATTAAAAAATAAACTTTTTAGAAATTTTCTAATTATAAACGAAAGTATATTTTATCCCCTTGATATTCCCGCTTGGTTCATTTAAATCGGTTCATTCATTTAGGAGAAATAAAATTTTGTTTAAAAAGTTGCTAAAAAATTAATTTTGCAATAACTTTTGTAAAAAATAATTTTTTTTCCTGTTTTTTGGTGGACACATTCTTAAGGCCAAATAGAAATGTTTTTTCAACACTTCGATTTAAAAAAAATACTTTTTATTTTCTGTGAAAATTTCACGAATTCTGACCCTTTGTTTTTAATTTTTATTTAATATCATAATCTGCAGACAGCATTCAGATCGAAACTCCAAAAAGTTAGTTGTCCAATTGCGGACAGTTTATCTTAAGATTGACAAATCGGAAACAAAAAATGCAAATTGCTTTTTAAAAAGGAAGGTGTCTTGCATAGAAATCTACCACCAATAATGAAAAATCGACTAAAATAAAAAAATAGCAGATGTTTCAATAATTTGTTTAAAAATACACTATGTTTTTCAGTATTTTTCTAGTATGCAAAAATGTTTTTTTTTAATTTTTTGACCATTTTCTGGTAAATTGTCACACAGGACATGCTAACAAACAAAACGAGTTATCATTTATTAAAATCGGTTCAGTAGATTCAGAGATAAACTGTCCGCAATTTGAGAAAAACGCGTTTAAACTTATATGTATCGTTAGAGGCCATCCATGAATTACCTAAAATTCTTTTGCAAATTGAAACCCCACCATTTTTTTTATTTCAGACACTGTTACATTCATTAGCACCAATGTTTCTACTGGTCGTAACAAAAAGCTGGACCCTACCATCCCCTTTAAAGACTTACTTAATTTGTCAATGACTTTTTACATTAATTGAATATTTTTTGAAAAATTTACTTTTATTTTTTACAATTGGTTATAAATACTTTAGGAGGTGTTTTCTGAAGTTATAAGGATTTAAAAAATACAATAAAAAAAAAATTTTTTAAATTCTAAAGTGTAGTAGTACCTTAAAAAATAATTTTTGCTTTTCTACATATTTAACTAACGTTTATAACTTTTACTACACTTCAGAATTTTTAAAAATATTTATATTGAAATAATATTTCGTTTATTTGATTATTGAGAATTTTCGAAACAAAAATTTACTGGGGGAACTGTGAATTAAGTTTTCTTGAAGCTAAAATAAAAAAATGTGATTGTAAATTGTTGTTTCAATGCTTTATGTCATTGTTTCACATCAAACAGTCACTAGAATGCGTAAAGTAATCATTTTACGCACTGAAAATCACTTTACACACTGTTTTCAGTGTTTAAAATTCAATTTTACAGGTTAGTGTTGGAAAAAATATGTTTCCTATGGTAAAAGTTTTTTAAAAATATGCCTTTTTATTTGTGTTAGGTAGTTTTTTAGGTTGTGGATAGTTTTTTGGAAAATTCTTCTTAAAGATATGGTAGAGCACTAAATTAATTCTCAATTCCTGTGAAAGAGATTTTTAAAAATTCTTACCTTTTAGTGTACCATACGTTTTCTTAAATAGTTTAACTGCTTTAAATTTTTATATATGGTACTAAATTAGCACTAAATTAGTTCTAAATTCCTGTGGAAAAGTTTTTTAAAAATTCATATTTTTGAGGGTATGGTACTTGTAGCTATACGTCAAGCATATGTAGTACCATACGTTTCCTTGAGAAGTTTAACAGCTCTAAATTTTTATATATGGTACTAAATTAGCACTTAATTAGTTCTAAATTGTTGTGAAGAAAGAATTTTAAAAATGCCTTTTTATTTCCTTTGTCTACTTTTTTAGGTTAGGGGTATTTTTTAGAAAATTCTTTTTAATGCTCTGTTAGAGCACTAAATTAGTTCTAAATTCCTGTGAAAAAGTTTTTTAAAAATTTTTATTTTTTAGGGTATGGTACTTGTAGCTATACGTCAAGCTGGCAGTACCATACGTTTTTTTAAAAAGTTTAGCAGCTCTAAATTTTTAAATATGGTACTAAATTAGCACTAAATTAATTCTTAATTCTGGTTTAGAAGAAAAATTTTTTTGTGAAAGTGGTACTTGTAGGTTTACCTACCTTAATTGATGGGAAAGTCTTGCACATTTTTGGTTCAGTTTATAATATTTCAGTTCCGGAAGGGGTTCATAATAAGTGTTAAACATTGGCGGCGTGAGTTAACAAATTGTTGAAGATTGGGCTTTTAAATTTTAATACTCATATTTTTCCTTATTTTTTTCCTAAAAGGTTTGGTTATTTTACAAATGAATTTATGCTAACGGTTGAAAGAAGCATTCTGTTTGACATAACAAAATTGTATTAATATTCCAAAAATCCCGAATCTCCCCTACATGATCGAATAACCCAGTTCTTTTTATTCAGCAAATCGTTTAAATGGAAATTTTATTAACTGAAAATTCTGTTAAATAATTTTTCTGTTGTCACACAGAAAAACAATTCTGTCATGTGGATAGTTTTTCAAACATTTTTGAAAATATCAATTTCATTAAATAAAAATTTCTAAAGTACCATGCAATTTTAATTTATTTACAATCACAATTTTGTAATTTTAATATAACGGAAATTGTCGTAAGAAAAAATTTATTTTAATTAAAGTTCTATCAAATTGGAAAGTAAGAGAATATGTCCACCATTCTCAATATGAAAATAATTTACAACGTTATTAAACTGCAATAGATTTCAAGTAGATCCTATAATTAACCGCTTTTAATTTCCACAATGAATATAAATTACGACTGAGGCATAAATAACGTGTATATTGAATTTTGGACTTGCATCTATCTTTATATAGATATTTCTCGCGTTTGGTATGTAGAGAGACTGAGAAAAAAATCATAAGAGAAAAAAAGCTTTATGATCTACTCTATCATTAAAAGCAACGTTATAGAACTCCACCTAAAGTCGCTTGGATTTACCAACTTATTAAGACACTTTTGTTTCACTTTCACTTTACGAGCAGCTTGAAACACGATCAACAATGCGGAAAATATAATCGTGACTATTATTCACCATATCGGATAATAAATTTTAAACAATGGTTATACTCTTAATTTGTTTCTCTTCTATATTGTATTATTATATTATATTAATATAAAATCTCTACTTTATTTAGCGAAAATTATTAAAACACCGTTACTTGTATCCTACAAATAATAATTATTTCTATATTTAAAAAAATTCAGTTTTATATTTTCCGTTACTCGTCAAAATATATTTTTACATTTGCAAAATTTTTTTTTTTTAATTTTATTTTCAACTTTATGAAATCATTACGGAGTTTCTTACACTGAAAAAAAAGTTCATTGAATCAAGCAAATGCATTTTCTTGACCTGATTTATTTGAAACAAACCCATATTTTCTTATTGGAAGAAATTTATTTTCTTGTGTCAAGTAATTTTGAGCATTGATCAAAGTTATTGGGTCAAAATAAGTGAAACCGGCCACTTGAAAAATTTTTGTCCCCGAATTTAAAGTTATCTATGGCTTTTGATAGATATATGAGTAAACTTTTACCCGCTAAAATATTTTTCAAAAATTTTATTTATTTTGAAAGTTATCAGGTGTTAAACTTTTAGGTTACTTTTTATTCTTTTCATTATTACTCCGAAACGAATGAAGATAATTTCAATTTTTTTTTTGGAAATTAAAGCTAAAAGTCTGTAGTTTAAAGTGCAACTGAAAAAATTGCTGTATAATAAAAATTTCTAATTGTTATTAACAATTATTTTAAACAATTGCGATTTAAAGTATGTTCTCAATGTCGGAAAAAAATCAAACTATACTCATGTGATGCGCAAAACTCTAACGAGTAAATTTAAAAAAAAAAAGTGAGTAACCTCTAAAATTACAGAAGTTATGCATATTTTTCTGACGACGCGCGGGAATTAACTGATTCGCAAACTCTCGAGCGCGCGGGAATACGCCAGCGCCCGCTCCCGCCGCACTGCTCACACTTGTGTTTTCAAACAATTTATGTTAACAGAGATGGAGAAGTAATTAAAATATTATTTTCTTACTGAATAGTTTATTAATATTTTTACTTTTGGAGTAATTATATACATAAAAACCATTTTGTATGTACTCATAAACTGCTTTGCAGTTTTTATGCTTTGATAAAAAACTTTTTTCGTGAGTCTGATATTCTTGAATCGTACAAAAATCGAAATCGATATTGTTTGTGTAGAATTTCATCAAAAAATTTTTTAAATAATTGGATTTCTAAATAAAATAATTAAATCATTTGTCACTTCTCCAAAATTCAATTTTTATTAGTGTTTTAACTGAAATTTCTTCTATAAATCCGCTATTTTTAATAATTTATTATTTCCTAATAATAAATAATAATTAAATTTTTGCCTGGAATTGTAGGTATTAAAATTATTTTTTAATATAATTGAATTCTCTTAGAAAATTTTATTAAAATAGTAGATTTTGAAAATCATTGAATTGAGGAAAACTTCTGAAAATAACTTATATTCGGAGAAGAATTTTATTATTTATAAAGTTTATTGAAATGTTGACGATAATTTAAAAAAAATTTTTATCATAATTGAATTTTTGCAATCATTTGTAAGTTCATCTATTTATGAAAATTGTAAACGCACTCTCTAAATCTGAATTAGAAGAAAGTTACTAATGAAATGGTGAAAAGTCGTGCACCAAATGATTTAGTAATATATTACTAACAAATAGTGAATTTTACTAATTGATTAGTAGATTTCTACTAACAATTAGTAGAACTGTTTTATTAATAGTCGATAAAACAGTTTTACTAATTCATTTAGTGAAATGAGTGACTTTTAATTAGTGAATTTCTACTAAAACATTAGTAAAATTTTACTAAGAATTAGTAATATTCTACTAATTGAAAAGGGGAAAAGTCGTCCATGAAAACTACTAAAAATTAGTCAAATAATTTTTACTACTTTCGGAGTAAATTTATTCCGAAAGTAGTAAAAGTTATCAGAAATGTTTTACTATAAAAGTAGTAAAAGTTACTTTATATTTTTCTCCGTGTACAATTATAATCGAATTCCTCGAAAAATGTAATTATTCTTAAACATTTTATTAAAACTCGTTCAAAGAATTCAATTATTTAAAAATTTGTTAATAAAATTCTTTATGGGAATACAATTTTAAGAAATAATAAATTATTAAAAATAGCGAATTTATAGAAGAAATTTCAGTTAAAACACTAATAAAAATTGAATTTTGGAGAAGTGACAAATGATTTAATTATTTTATTTAGAAATCCAATTATTTAAAAAATTTTTTGATGAAATTCTACACAAACAATATCGATTTCGATTTTTGTACGATTCAAGAATATCAGACCCACGAAAAAAGTTTTTTATCAAAGCATAAAAACTGCAAAGCAGTTTATGAGTACATACAAAATGGTTTTTATGTATATAATTACTCCAAAAGTAAAAATATTAATAAACTATTCAATAAGAAAATAATATTTTAATTACTTCTCCTTCTCTGTAAACATAAATTGTTTGAAAACACAAGTGTGAGCAGTGCGGCGGGAGCGGGCGCGGGCGTATTCCCGCGCGCTCGAGAGTTTGCGAATCAGTTAATTCCCGCGCGTCGTCAGAAAAATATGCATAACTTCTGTAATTTTAGAGGTTACTCACTTTTTTTTTTTTTAATTTACTTGTTAGAGTTTTGCGCATCACATGAGTATAGTTTGATTTTTTTCCGACATTGAGAACATACTTTAAATCGCAATTGTTTAAAATAATTGTTAATAACAATTAGAAATTTTTATTATACAGCAATTTTTTCAGTTGCACTTTAAACTACAGACTTTTAGCTTTAATTTCCAAAAAAAAATTGAAATTATCTTCATTCGTTTCGAAGTAATAATGAAAAGAATAAAAAGTAACCTGAAAGTTTAACACCTGATAACTTTCAAAATAAATAAAATTTTTGAAAAATATTTTAGCGGGTAAAAGTTTACTCATATATCTATCAAAAACCATAGATAACTTTAAATTCGGGGACAAAAATTTTTCAAGTGGCCGGTTTCACTTATTTTGACCCTATTGAAATAAGAAAATATGGGTTTGACATAAGTAAATATCTTACTGTTTCAAACGAACTGTTTTACATGCGCCAAGTCTCGAAAAAGTATTGAATCAAGAATATCATGTTCTCACGTCAAGTAATTTACCTTGAGTCATTTGGTATCTTGAGTCAAATAATTTTTTTATTTCCTTTAAAGCAACTATTTATTTCATTCAACACCCATAGTCTTGAGCCAAGAAAATGGGAAGATTAATACAAGTTAATAATTGTTTCAACTCAATTAAAAATTATTTTGTTTCAAAGAAATATTAATTAATCTAAGCATTTCTTTTACTTGAAGCATTTCTATATTCTCATGTTTCAAAATCATTAATTTCTTGCGAGAATGTTATATTTTCTGGAATGAAATATTTTATTTATTCAATTCAATTAAGTGTAAGATCTTGAATTAAATCATTCTTTTGTTTCCTTTAAAAAAGTTTTTACTTAATTCAACGCTCATATAATCCTGATTCAAGAAAATACGAAGGTTAATATAAGTAAATATTTGTTTCAAGTTGATTAAAAATTATATTCAATTAATCCCATATTTATTTGAAGAAAGAAATTCATTTTCTTGTGTCAAGTAATTATTAGCATTGAACAGAATTCTTGAGTTAACAATTTAGTATTTGGCAGAACTCAATACCCAAGTAGCACATAATATTAGGAATATTCCAGCAATATGCCACGACATTGAGGCAATATTGGCAATGTTAAGGCAATGTTCTCAATGTCGCTGTAATATTACGTGCTACTGGGGTATGTAATTATTTCAACCAAATATTTTACTTTTCCGAAGTACCAAAAAGTATTGAATCTAGAATATCATGTTCTTAAGCGAAATAATAAAGTATTGTGTGGAGAATTCATGTTTCTTGAATCGAATCATTTTATTTATTTGCTTTGAAACTTTTTTTTACTTAACACAATGCCAGTGTTCTTGATCCAAGAAAATATTTTTCTTCAAATGTATATGCAACTTAAATATCAGTTTTTGAAAACTGTCCATTGAGGCTAGGATGGCATAGTGGTAGCGTGACGGCTTCTGGTGCGTGCAACCCGAGTTCAATTCCTCCGACCGTGGAAAATTTTCTTTCAAGGTATATTTGTTGTATTTGTGTTAAGTAGTAATTAAATGTAAATATATATGTAAAATAACAATTATTTAATTATTTGAATAAAAAATATAAATGTTAATTAATTAAATAATAAAAATGTTTGACCTAAGTATTAGAAAAGATGGGATGGGGGTAAGGGGGGGGGGTAATTTTAGTAAATAATTTACTTGTATTGAGAAAGTATTTTTTTGATTGAAATCTATAAATTTTCTCAAATCAAGAAAATATTTTCTTGGACAGAGAACATACACGGAGAGAAATTTGAACCGTAAAAGACAGTGTCTAATTCAGAAGGTTAAAAGAGGGGGAAAGTTCACGGTAAATCTGAGTGATTTCACCGAGTTTTTCCATTCACGAATCGCAAGTGGCAGTGACAGTAACCGTCAGAGAGCGCTACATCTTGTAGAAAGTTATGATGAGTTTCCATTCATCGCCTAAGACTCTGATTACACCGTGATTTTACGTTCAACCTTCTCTCCGTGTACTTTCTTGATTTGATACATAAATGATTTTGAATTAATATATTCTGCATTTCTTACATGCTACTTAATTTCTTGATCGAATTCCATATTTTCTTGGATCAAGAATATCTGCGTTCTCTCACAAAATAAATGTTTTCTTCATTTAAATCTTGAATTACTTGAACGAACGTTACAAAAAATTGAATGAATCAAATAAAATAATTCAACCCAATGGGAAATGCCAGTGTAGTGCCGATGTTCACCACTGGCTTAGTACTCAGACGATTGTTCGGCGTAGTCTAGCCGAGCCTCGACAATTAGTGCTGGCGCAGTACAGAATTTTTGTTTCGCCAAAGCTTGGACAAGCCACGGCGGCAAGTGCTAGCTGAGTATAGAAAAATTGTTCACAACGCTCTTTGCCAACACTGCTTTTTTGACATAAACTTGAAAAAAATTATTAAAAAAGTTTATAAATGTTTATAAATATAAATTTATTGAAAAAAATTAATATTTTACTTTTCAGTTGTTCATTTTTTATTCTTATTAAATTTAATAATAACAATTTAACACAATTGTCTAATTTTGTAAATAATAAATTATTTAAACAAATTAAAATTATAAACAAAATTTAAACTTTAATCTCAATAATAATTTGGTTCCTATTAAAATACTATTATACTTCTTACTATGAATAACAAATTATTAAAAAATTACCACGTAATTTAAGAATTACGTAAAATGTTAAATGCAATAAGTAAAGTAAAATTACTTAATTTAATTATAAAAAATTTAGTTTAATTTATTTTATTTCAATTTATTATTTCTAACGTATCCCTATTTTTTTCTCATCTTTGACTCAATAATTGTATGTCTGAATGATACTGAGATGTTAATACTTTACAGTACACATGTGTCGTTAGCTTAGTGGTTAGAGCGTTAGTCTGTTAGTCCGAAGGTCGTAGGTTCGATTCCCCTCGTCAGCAATTTTGTTTATTTTCATAGGTTTGCGATATTTCTAGATTCCAATCGTTAGGTTCTAACGTATGAAAATCTAATGCACACTTACTGTAATTGTTTATTATTTAATTTTTAAATGTTATAAACAATTTTTTTCTACTTCATTTACTATATCCATTGTTAGTCTCCATCTTCAATACAATTTCTTTAAGAAGAGAAATATTTTATGAATAATAACTATTTATTAATATTATTTACCATTTTGTTGTTAAATTATTTATAATTATGAATTTACGACTAATTAATAGCAATACGGCATTTATTGCGGCAATATTCTCAGCCAGCACTGGTCCAGTGCTGCGCCAGACGGCGTTATCATCCCAGTGCCATGCCAGTGCTGGCTCTCAGCCTTGCCGCCAGTGCTGCCAGTGCTGGCGCAGTACTACGCCAGTTGTAAATTTCCCATTGGGAATTAACTATATATATTCTTAGAACAAGAAAATATTTTATTCATTTAATACATTTCATACTTCGTATAAGAAGACTAACTTCTTGGTCGAATTCCATATTTTCTTGGATCAAGAATATATGTTCTTCTCCCAAATATCCTATGTCAAGAAAATCGTTTTCTTGAATCAATACTTTAATAGTCTTGGCCGTATTCAATCCCACGATTTGCTTCAACCAAGAAAAATTTTCTTGGTTCAATACTTTTTTTTTCAGTGTAATAACTTGAGTGGGACGTATATATTCTGAAATAAAATGACAGTTAAGGAATAATATATCTCAATTGGATATGGCTCGATCCATGTAATAGAAATCTTTCATTATAAATTAGAATTTTCAATTGACATATAAACGCGAAGATAAAGAAGGCATTCACCTCAATATGAAACGAGATTCTCGTGAGACGTTTGGCGCATATAAATGAAATTAAGATCTCCAGTAACTGAGAAACGAAAAAAGAGGAGTTTGAAAATTGTGTGAGGTTTTTGAAGGCATTAAAGAAACGAATCAAGGAAAATAGGAACGCGGTCAAAGACGTTTCCATCGTGCAGGGCCGTTTGTTGAAAAGACGAGAGAAATATATATATACAGTACGAAAACCTACCACGTCAGTCATGTCCCATGAGTGGGAGTGAGGCAGACTTATGCGATTCCCATACTTTCCTATGACTGACGGATAGCTTTTCTTTCTTTTCTTTATATAAGAAAAGTAGAATGAGAGAAACTAAGTCATTAACGTTGGAAGTCAACGAGAAATTATGCGATTCCTTAATTAAATTTCTCGATTTTGCACCGTTATCTTTCAGTCAGCTTGTTAAGGACGATGTTCAAACTCTCGTTATCATTTCTAAACGTTGATGGTCAAAGGTTACCACCGAAAATTTCTCCCGTCTTATATATTTTTTAGATCTGAATTTTAATTTAATGCGAAAAAATTATAATACTTCACACAATTTCCTCTTCGGACTAATTCAATTAATTTAAAATGATATTTCGAAAGTTATAAAATTTTTAAGTCAACTTTCGTTTCCTTTCAAACATTATAAATATAAAATGTATATTTTATATGTAGGTAAAAATAGATATATTTACCTGCAAAATTCTCCTCTCAAAGTCAATAAATAATTTATCTGACTTACCTGAAACAAGAAAAATATATATGATTATTCATAAAATTTAAAATTGCAAATAAAAAAAATAATGAAGAGATTTAAAGTGATAAAAATTATGATAAAAAATAATATTTAATTACAGGTAACTTTAGACTTACAGAAAAATAGGAAAGAAAAAAATGGTGAAAAATGAAATGAATAAAATCGTTTTCACTCTGAAAACAGGACGAGACAAATATTTATTGTTAGACACATTTTCAAAGATTTAAGCTGTTTCTAAGTGAAAATTCGGAACAGGTTATTGTTACGCGTAATTAACTTGGCGCAATTTCTTGAGAATTATGCCTTACAGAGATAAGACCACGAGTGCATATGCTTGTAGAATGCTACTACTGAGAACGGTCACGTCAAGTGGAAATGTAATCATTAGCAAGGAAGACGAATGGCCTAATAGCGTTCTCGCTCTCCCGACCATTAGACCGTTCCATGATGATGGGATAGTAACAAAAGATATAATATTAAATCAAGAAGTTGATTTCTTACACAGTGCTATGTTCTTTAATTCCTTTTTGTTTTTTTATTTATTTTTCATTATCCTCTGGTCACGATTTATATTTTCTTGTTCCGATTAAAATCATTTCAATTGCAGATCTAGATTTGCAAAACACAAAACAAGACTACGTACATTTTTAACGTCAATCCTTTTTCAATATACCTGCATAAAAATTAAAATTCTGCTTGTCATGAATATTCCATAAAACATTCCTTTCAACTTTTTAAATATTTCGAAATTCATAAAGTTCAATTTTTAAGTTCACTAATATTTTTACAAAATATAACAATTTTTATTTAACTGAATGTTTTAATAGATCAAATTTCTTTAAAACTATTTAACTGAATATTTCGTTAAATAAAATTTCTATCTGGAATTATTTATCCAAATGAATGTTACATTAAATTAATTTTTATATTAAAAACAATATTTTGTTTCTAATTAAAACAATTTTTTTCAGGTCCGATACACCTTAGAATCTATTATAAGAGCCATAATATGTTTGAATCACAAATAAGCTATTCTACTTCGATTGTACATCAACAAATTCAAATTAATTAATATTATTCTTAATAAACTAGAAAAATTAATTTCTATTTTATTACATCCGTAATATTCACGCGGATATTAAAATGGAAAGAATTTCAATTACACTGTACAAAATATTCCAATTGATTTAAATTACACAACGCTATAATAATTGCCCTTCATGTAAAAAAATTGTGAAATAAAATATTGTGTGAAAGGATAATTATTTTCAAGTCAATAATTATGTCTCAAACGGTAAATGTAAAATGAAGCGCAGTACATGCGTATACATAGTTATAATAAGGGAAAGAAAACGCAGATATAAATATATAAATACCGGGTTATTTCGTCGCGATGAAATTCCAGGGTTTCACGCGATAACTCTGATGCCCGTGCAGAAAATGCCCCACTTTGCCCTATTTAAAACAGGGTTCTGGTTGGGGCCTCGACAGTTTTCCCTATTAAAATTTTTTTTTTTACTAAAGTTTTTAGAATTCCTTTTTGTTGTAGAAGCTATTAACAATGAAAGGCAATCATTATTTTAGTTATTTAATAATTTTTTTATTTTAGGGGTTTGACTAGAATTCCTGGCCAAAACCCCAAGTGAGGTGTTCACTAGATATTAAATAGGGCTCTGATCAGGGCCTCGACAGTTTTCCTCGTTTGAATAAAGTGTAAATGAATTAAGTTTTTTAAATTAGTTCCCATAATAAAATTATAAACAATTGAAGAAATTATTAAACGGAGTAATTATACTACATTTTTAAGAATTTTTTTATCTTATGGGTTTGACCAGAAATTCTGGCCAAAACCCTAAGTGGGGTGTTCACTAGATATGAAATAGGGCTCTGATCAGGGCCTCGACAGTTTTCCTCGTTTTAAAAGCATGTAAATAAATTTAATTTCTTAAAATTAACTTTTTTAAAACAGTTATTTAAGTTAAAAAAGCGTGTTCTTTTAAAACACTTTACAAAATAATTATGGTAATATATTTAAAAAACGAAAATACATATAATTTTTTTCTTTAAGTACAATATTATAATAAAGTTTATTTATTAATAATAACAACTAAATTATAAATAACGAATAATAATAGTTATTAAATAATTAATTATTATACATTTATTTAAAAATAAAAATTATGAATTTAAAAAATAATAATTAATTAACAATTATTAATAAATTATACTTAATGAATTTTAATAATTATTAATTTATAGGATGAATTTATCATTTGGTTTGTATATATATATTATATTATTTTAATAATAATAATTATTTTATATTATATTAGCTTAAAGTGAGGAAATGATTCGGAGAGATTGTTAAATTTAACACCTATAATATTTAATAACTATTTTTTAAACATAATTAATAAATTTGAATAAAATATTTATTAAATAAATATTAATTATTACTTATACATTTGAAATCAAAAATTATAACCTTTATTAATATTATAAAATTAAGGAGGCAGAAAGGAGCGACAACCTCCAAAAGAAAAATGAATTAATCATAAAACCAAAAATTATATTTTTCAAAAATTTTTAAGTTTTTCTATTCTTGAAATTATATTATTTTTATCATTTTCACTTTTAAATTAGTCAAAATGACTATAATACCTTATTATGTTATGTATAAATATGTTGTATATATAATGAATATGTTCATTATGTTTCTAATATAATAATATTTTGAATTACAGTAATTTTAGTGTAATTTCTTTTGAATAAAATTAGCCTCACAAAATAGGGCAATTTTAAGAAAAACTGACGAGGCCCTGACCAGTTTTTCCCTAAGTAGGGCATTGGTCGGGAACAGCGTCACACACTAGTCGGGCACTGGTCAGTTTCTCTACCCAGAGCCACACCAGAGATCGGGAAAACTGTCCAGTACCCTATCAGACCCACATTTTAATTTCTGCACGGGTGTTATCAGTGATCGTGTTCTGTTGAAATTATTAAACATATATAAAGATATTCTCTTCTCCATGAGGTTCAAAGAGAGAGAGAGAGAGAGAGAGAGAGAGAGAGAGAGAGCCGGAAGAAAATAGGTGCCTAGTTACTAAATCTCTATGGTAGCAATAAGCCCCGACAGGCCTGTTATTTTCAGAAAGCTATACGGGACCGTAACACACGAAATTACAAATTAATAAACGGTTACTGGCATACTCTTATGACCCCCTGGGATGATTTATATCTTTAGTGTATCCTAATTGCCCGTTCGTGTATCATCTCGATGCATCGGACCCATTTTTTTGGGTGCAACATTCGCAAAAATTATAATTTCAAGAAAATGTGGAAAAATTAGAAAAGAAAATTTTACATTAAGGGAAAATAAATACCTCGATTTAATGACTGATAATCACTTAAAATTATATCCAGGCTGGATTGAAGGAAATAGAAAATCTGGAAAGTATTTGGACCGGGATTACGAACAGCAAAATTACAAAGGGGTCGTCCACAAACTACGTATCACTTCAAGGGAGAGGGAGTCAACCAACAGAAAAAGTAGCACTAATGTATGTAACAATATATTTACAAGGGATATAGGGTTCAAATTGTCAGTTTGGAAAAAATTCCTAATGTGAATATTATTTGAATTAAATTAAGTAAAAGATTGAGGATATCTTTAAGGATTAGTTTTACACCCAAATAAGTAAGAATAAGTACCTGTATGAGGATTATTTTACGAATTAAAGATTACTTTTAGTATCAGATTAAAGTTATTTTCGAACTGTCTGTAGCATCCAATTAAGCATCTGTTTGGGAACTCATTTAGCATTAAAGCTTTGAGTATTACAATAAAATCATCTTTGGGAACTATTTTCAGCATTAGATTAAGCACCAGTTTGAGAACTAGTATTAGCATCAGATTAAGCGTACTTTTTTGGGAAATAGTTTTAGCAACAGATGAATTATCACTTTAAGTATTAAGAATCCTAAGTGAAAACTAATATTTCTGTACTAATTAGTAAATATCATAAAAAGAAGAAAAAGTCAACGAATTCCTTAACACAATGGAAATCGTGTACACTGCATGAAATCGCGGAACTGATTAGGGTGGCAGGTGTTGATTGTGAGCCTTGCGATGTAACCAACGAGTTGTTGGATGATACGAAGCACTATGCCATGCCGTTAGTAAGGAGACGGTAATGGCCCTTTAACCTGTAACCCCCAAGTAATTACGGAGTTAACTGATGTAAATTACAATAATTTGAGCCCAGGAAGTAAGGGTTCTCATTTGTTTCGGTAGTTTGAGTCGTTAAGCGCTCTGTTTCCGCTGCAGAATCCGCATTTGCCAAAAGTAATAATATTCTCCCCGGCAGTCTTTAATTTTTAAAATTATATTATACATAAAAAAGACAAAAATTTAATAAAAACACAGAATGAAGGCTTTAAAATAATACTTAATTTAAAAAACTATGTATATATATACTCAAATAATAATTAAAATTATAAAATTAATAATTCACGCAACAGCGCTTATATAAATACCGGATTTATTCTCATGTTCTATTAAAGGTTTCATATTATGGATTTTCAATTATAAATTGTTTTAATTCCTCATAAAGTGTATTTGATACAACATCGCATATATACTTCAATGGCTCAAATATACAAAATTTCAAACGTTAAATTAATTTAGAATTTTTACAAATTAAATTAAATTTTTTCAATTCCTATATTACCATTATATATATAAAATTAGTTTCCAGTTCATTGTACTTAAATATGCAGCAATAGAAGGAAGTAAAACATTTATAATTGATTTATAGAACTCGTCTTTAAAACGATGTTAATTAAAATATTTTAATGTCCCCTCGATCTTATCTTAGCTGTCAAGTTCTTTGTTATGTGTCACACTGAAAAAGACGACAAGAAAAAAAAGATGACAGTTCCCAAGTCACGAGAGATGACTAATGGTTTTCCAAGTTAGAGACTCATGTATGCAAAAAGGAATAGGAAATATAATTTTCTTGTTAAAGAAAATTCCCCTCCGACATATGAAGAAAATTTTAACCATAAGAAATATATTTACATTTCTCTGTTCAGTAGCAGTATATATATATATATATATATATATATATATATACATACAGCAAGAAATTTAAATTCTATAATTGTCTCCAAAGTTACTGAAATGTAACAATAAAGTGTCCAGGTAGTGCTTGTGCTTCAATTTTCCCACGTGAATCGCTCCTCGAAGTGGAAATTCCTTGCATTACAAGTTCCCATGACAAAAATTAATTTCAAACTAATTTCATTATTAAGAGCTTAGATCGTAATTATATTATCATTATTGTTTAATCCAATTTTGCAATTTATTCACATTTCTTATGAATCTTGCATGCAATTAAATTTCTCTAACGGATTACATCTTGTTATATTGGCTAAAATCTGAATTAGTCACTTTTGACTATGAAATATAGGACCAATTCGTTCATCAAATAAAATAGTAAGCGTTTTACATAATTCTTAGTCAAAAACTACTAATTGGTAGTAGAAAACTACTCATTCATGAAGTTGAAGTCGACAAAATTGATCGATGAAAACGATCTTTAATTTATTATAATATTTTATTTTTATAAAATGAGGGGCTGGATCTTAAAACAACACATCAAATTTCAACAGCGGTATTCGTTGGCTTTTTTTCAAAAACTGTTATAATTTATAAATATTAAAAAAATCATGAGAAGAATAATGATGCGCAAGGAAATTTCCTATAAGATAGTGAAAAACTTTATTTAAAAAAATTATTTTTCGAGGTGTCAGAGGTTAACGAATACCGCTGTAGAAATTTTATGTGTTGTTTTAAGATCCAGCCCCTCAAATATACAAGAATTATTATTAAAATATAAATAAAAATCTACCTTTTATATAAATTTTCGTGAAAATATTGTTATCTTTTAATAATACACTTATTGAAAAACTTTTTTCCTTGATAAACGTGGTGGACTTCAACTTGGTATCCAGTCGCCTAAAGATGGAAGATAGAAGATACAACGTTGTGATTAAATATAATGAATACGCCAAAAATGATGACCTTATATATTTACAAAATGTCGGTCTTAACATAATTCTGTAACATGCTTTTATGTATTTTCTTATGTTCTTCGACTTTTTTTATTTCATTCAATTTTTTATCTTCTTTATTTTTAAATATATTTAATTTGTACTTTCATTTATTTGTGAATGTATTTATGTTAGTAGTTTTGTATTTTGGTATTTTTTTACATATTTGCAAGTTTTTGTATTGAAACTTATTACTTTCATTGGAACTTTTGGATTGAGACATTTTATTTGGTACACTTGAATTGAAACTTCTGTCCTGCAATAAAAAAATCACTTATCTTGTATATACTAATATTTTCCTATGTAGAAAGAAGACTCTTGACGTATTCTAAGTGAATTTTTACTTATTCAGATTTATTAGCAGTTATCAAAAACTTTTTTTTATTTGAAACAACCAATAGGTGGAAGTTCTATTTATTAAAAGTACCATTACACCCTAAAAAAACTAAACTCATAAGTTGAGGAAAAATCCTTTTCTAAGTAATATTCTCTCAATTCTTCCTTTCAAAACAAAATTATTCCACTTGAATGTATAATATTTTTATTTTTTGGTGGTTAATAATAAAAAAAACCAATCTTTCGAGGTTCAAATGTCAAAAACATTACATTCAAATAAAGTAAATAAACTAATAAATATATTAATTAATGTAACCCAGGAGGAAAAGTCGGACGAATGTCGGATTATACAACCGCCTGGGATCCGCGCCCGTACGGACCGCCAGCACCGATGGTCTGTACCGATTCGGATCCTAAAATGCAACCGGCGCGGAACAGATTAGGCTCCGACTTTTGGATCCGCCTTTCTACTTTCGTCAGTACTGGCGCGGTACTGGATTTGTTCCGCCTGCAGATTTCATTCTTCTACGCGCGTCGGAAGAATGACGGATGTTAGGTCTGTACTGGCTCGGTGCTGGGGCGGATCCGACTGCGGATCTCGTCATTTATTGTTATAGTTTACATT
The DNA here is from genome assembly GCF_015476425.1 of Leptopilina heterotoma. NCBI lineage: Eukaryota > Metazoa > Arthropoda > Insecta > Hymenoptera > Figitidae > Leptopilina > Leptopilina heterotoma. The sequence continues at coordinate 1,220,594 of NW_025111146.1, forward strand.
ATCAGTATAATCATAAATTTATTTTATTATTATAATTAATTATTACAATAACTAATTGCATTTATTATAATATTATTATTAGTTAACCAATAAATAAATTAATAGTATTCATGCAAAGGAAGAATATAAGAAACTTAATTTTTTCATTATATATATAAAAATCCAACTTTATTAATGTGCAATTAAATAAATAATTTTTAATAAATAATATATTAATTTGAAAGAAGTAAAATATATTTAACTTGAAAGAAAATGTGATCAATATATTATAATGCCTACAATAAATAACATATTAAATACGCAATATATAAAAAAGAGATTATTATTAATTAATTTATTAATAATTAATTAATAATCTCTTTTTAATTTCAACAATATATTAAGTAATTATTTATTGACACTTTTCTGCAAATTAAATAATTAAAAAAATGTGTTGTGCATTAAAATTTTATTCAATTTAATACTATTACTTATATGTTATAAATTGTTTTGCAGTGAAGTTATGTTCATATTATTCGATATATTATGTTATAAAATATTAAAAAACATAATAATAAAAATATAACATTTTTTTTTAAACGAAATATTGAAATATTCATAAATACACATTCAGTAAAGTATTGAAAATATACCGGTATTACATCAGTTCGTATTTCCAAATTGCCTATTGCCGCGTAGTAATTTTACAATTTTTATTTCAGCTAGTGAGACTTGAAAGCACTTAAGGTTTGAGAGTTCCATGCGAGCGTAGCATAGTGGTTAGCGTGCGAGATTTCGGTGCGTAAATATTCGGTTAGGCGTAGGTTCGTACCCCCAAGCGTTAGGATTTTTCAAATGTGTATGTAATAAAAAATTGCGTTTAAGTGTATAAAGAAATAAAAAAATGTGTAAAGTGAACTGTCAATGAATTGTCATCCGTATTTATCTTTTGCAATTAATTATTATTTTTTTATTGATATTTGTTGAAATTATTATTTTGATCCGAGCCGGTTGTCAGGCGGTAGAATGCCAGCATTGCCAGCGCACATCTGGCTAGGAAATAAAAGATCCGCAGTCGGTACAGTGCCGGGTCCCAGCCGGTTGAATTATACACGGAACGGCTCTTCGCGGCCGGTTACCGGGCGGTAGAATGACAGTTCCGAGACGGATGGCCAGCCAGCTCCTGGCCAAGCCATCTTTTGGTAGAATACCAGTTCTCGGGCGGTAGGCAGGCGGTTCCCAGCCAGTACCACTACTCCGGCGTCGGTACAGGCGAGGATCCGCGCCGGTTGCAAATTTCCCACTGGGTAAGTAATTAATTATTAATAATTAATTATATTTATTTAATTAAAAATGTTTAATTTAGTGCATCAAAATAGATTTTCTTTATCAATTCATAACCATAATTGGCAAATAATATGCAAGAGGAAAATCCTTTAAAGTAAAGACTAAAAAACTTTGTTTTCATTAAAAAAAATTATTTGTTTCTTACTACCAATTAGCTGTTTTCGACTAAGAATTAGTCAAAATGCTTACTAATTCACACGCATAGAAAGTGTTATCTATTAGAAACTAATTTTTAACTACCACAGCAGACTTGGTTATAGTTGAAAAACAGCCGAAAGTTCGCTGTGGGATTAAAAAAATAGTTCCCTATATAACAGCGAATTCACTTAAATTTTTACTGATGTTGGTTGTCACTGCGAACCGTTTCGTTGTAATTGCAAATATCTTATTGTTAGCTATGCTGACTAATTTTGAGAGATTTTACAAGAAACATCATTGAAAGTTGATAACATTTTATTTTTCCCGTGCATTTAATTAACGAATCGATTCTATTCATTATAGTAAAAAGTGTTTAATTTAGATTTAAATAGTAAGAATCAATCCAATAATTTTCCAGGAAAACAATACACAGCATGAAAAAAGAGGTTTCAAGAAAAATGCGTTTAAATTTTTCGTTGTTCAAAACTCATAGGGTGATTGTGCGTATTACTATACGAGTGCCCCATTTACTACGAATTTCATTAAAAATATTAAAATAAAACTTTATTTGACAGATAATAGTCTATAAAATATTTATAATAAAACTTTAGTTTATATTAATTGTTATTTTTAATGAAAAATTCTAAAAAAATGCATTGTAATACGTTTTATTTAACTTTGAAAATCTCTAGTTTAGACGAGAGCACAAAAAGTTGCATTAGTGAGTTGAGAGTGCTTTCAGAAAGATAAATATATTTATGTATTTTGTGAACAAATATTTAATGTTAAGTTATCTAAAGCAATAACATTAGTTTTTATAAATTTAAAGAAAATGTTATGTTTTTAACGTTTTTATTATTTAATTTTAAACGTAGAATTAGACACAGGATTTTTCGCGCTTGCGTTTATTTCTACGCCATGTTACACAACCTGAAATATAGTTGTTGACAGTTCGTGTTTGTTTATAATGTTTGTAGTGAACGCAATGAAAATAGTTTTTAGCTAATATATAAAAGTATTCTATAGTTTTTATTATTGTGGAAAGTACACAAAAGCACAATGTCAAAGATTAGGATGCAGTATACGAAGGAAAACTAACTAAAAATTTTGTTGAATAAATAAAAAACATGATTTAAACTAGTAACCTCGATAAATTATTCAATTTAATTTTGTTATTTAAATAAAAATAAATATTTTGTTTTCATATTATGAATAAAATTTTATATAATAATAAAATAATTAAATATATTATTTTGTCCTTTTGAAATAAATTAAAAGCTAAAATCTAGGTTATTAAATAATAATTTCAATTATAGTAGGGTAGGGTGGGGCATTATTATTCTTCTTTGGATTTTTGAGTCTAGAAAATGTATTTAAAAAAAAAATAAAAAAATGAGTAGAACCGTTTGAAAGCTTGACTTCTTAGCTACACACGGAAAGAAAAGGTCTGGAAGAGATATCCATAAAAATATTGTTGAGCAGAATATTGTTGTGTTATCCAATTCAATGGAAGAGACAACTTTCAGAATGGAAGCACATTCCATATTCAATGGATGAGGAAGCCATATTATATTGTTGAATCAAATATGGATGTAACATCCATAGGCATTGTTGGGCTTACAATTCATGCTATGGATTTTCACATATGGCTGCCTCATCCATATAAACTTTGGTTGGGAGATCCATAGTTAGTTCAAAATTTCGATACATGTTGCGCGCAATTCATTATCATGGCATCCATTTAAAAATGGTCGTCTCAATTTGTCCGTCGCGTCGGTTTCCTGTCACGTCTATATAATCGCGTTGTGAGTTTATTGTGTATAAATAGTGTTATAATTGTTCATTATTTATTATCGGTATTGTCTATTAGTGTTTATGTAAATTCATTTTCATGAAATATGTGTATAGTATATAAGGAATATTATATGCTCAAATATTGTAGTTGCGTGTATAGTGTAGTGGATAGCGTTAGTGTTTAGTATGCGTTAGGTCTAGGGTTCGTGTCTCCCCCCATTGGTTAATAATTTATTTCGTTAATATGTGGTTATTCAATAAGTGGTGTGTATTAATTAACAAAAATGTGTATAAAATATCTCAAGTGACATTGAATTTAATTAATTGAGTGATTCCAATTTTTTGTTTCCCATTTCCATTACTATGGATCACCCAACCATAGATCTTTTGCTGCTCCAACAATATACAGCCAGCCATAGAATATGGATGCAGCAACCTTAACTATGGATATCCCGTATTTTTCAATATAATATGGCTCTGATATCCATGTATCTGGATGTGTCAACTATTCCTTTTTCTCCGTGCAATTTTGCCATGTATCATTTTGCTGTAACTCGATTCTGTTCCGAACTACAGCGATTTTACGAAAAAAACGAGGGGCGTAACTATTCTTGCAGCTATTAATGATATAATACTAAAAAAATATAAAAATTAATTTGTTAATTGGAGGATTCTTTATGGTTTTTTTCTTCCAATTTCTTACCATTCTAACCTAGAAACAACACGGAAAAAAAAGGTCTGGAAGAGATATCCATAAAAATATTGTTGAGCAGAATATTGTTGTGTTATCCAATTCAATGGAAGAGACAACTTTCAGAATGGAAGCACATTCTATATTCAATGGATGAGGGAGCCATATTATATTGTTGAATCAAATATGGATGTGACATCCATAGGCATTGTTGGGCTTACAATTCATGCTATGGATTTTCACATATGGCTGCCTCATCCATATAAACTTTGGTTGGGAGATCCATAGTTAGTTCAAAATTTCGATACATGTTGCGCGCAATTCATTATCATGGCATCCATTTAAAAATGGTCGTCTCAATTTGTCCGTCGCGTCGGTTTCCTGTCACGTCTATATAATCGCGTTGTGAGTTTATTGTGTATAAATAGTGTTACAATTGTTTATTATTTATTATCGTTATTGTCTATTAGTGTTTATGTAAATTCATTTTCATAAAATATGTGTAGAGTATATAAGGAATATTATATGCTCCAATATTGTAGTTGCGTGTATAGTGTAGTGGATAGCGTTAGTGTTTAGTATACGTTAGGTCTAGGGTTCGTGTCTCCCCCCATCGGTTAATAATTTATTTCGTTAATATGCGGTTATTCAATAAGTGTTGTGTATTAATTAACAAAAATTTGTATAAAATATCTCAAGTGACATTGAATCTAATTAATTGAGTGATTCCAATTTTTTGTTTCCCATTTCCATTACTATGGATCACCCAACCATAGGTCTTTTGCTGCTCTAACAATATACAGCCAGCCATAAAATATGGATGCAGCAACCTTAACTATGGATATCCCGTATTTTTCAATATAATACGGCTGTGATATCCATGTATCTGGATGTGTCAACTATTCCTTTTTCTCCGTGAAGCACATATAAAAAAATACACTGTTTTGTAGTTTTCGCTGTCATCAGTGGAAGAATAGTTACGCCCCATCCGCACATTTTTTGAAAAAACACTGGTAAAATTTTTGAACAATAGAATATCAAAAATCCATTATGATATTCATGTTCAGCACTAAATTTGACTTAAGAAATAATTTTTCCGACCGTTTATTACTATTTACAATGGTAGACTAAATAAGTGAAAACAAGTAAGCGAGTACATCAAAATCACATTTGAGTACCTAACTCCTATGATAGATGGCGCCAGAAGCTCAATTGTGGTATACAATGTTTATTTCACATAACAAGTATACAGTGTAAAAAGAACTTTAATCGGATGAATAGTTTTTTCTCCAGGACAAAGAATAGTTACGCCCCGCGAATAGTAATGCCCCACCCTCCCCTAATAATACTTAGCATTTAGAACGTTCGTAATAATTCACGCGTATTAACCCCTTCGCAGTCCAGTTAAAAATCGCTTGTGGTTCAAAAACGGTCCGAGAAAAATATACAAAAAAATATGCTTTCATCATATAAAAGGTTTTTGGGGTCGCTGAATACGAAGTTGTAGTCTACAACGTTTATCAACGAAAAAAAAAGTATTTAATACTTTCAAGTATTATTTTTAATTTAATATTTAATTGTAAAATAATTATTATCAAAATATAAACATCAATCTTTTTTTTCTAAATCTAATATGAATTTAGATCCAATATGGCGACCTAATATGGCGGATAATTTTAAAATTGATGCGTTTCAACGGAAATTCATTCCTCGGGGGTCAAGATTGATCCGATTTGATTGAAATTCGTTTCTCGGAGATTTTTGGGGTCACTGAATTCGAATTTGATGTTCCTTTATCAAAAACCAAAATTGCATATCTAATATGGCGACCTACTTTTTTAAAAGTTAATGAATTTGTCTAAAAATATTTATTCTTGTGAATTTTTGAATAAAAAAAACAACACGCTAAAAAAAGTTCTACTAAAGTAGAGATAACAATCACTATAATAGCTATAAGTTTGACTGATTTGGCTCCATCGATAATCCATTTTCGCTGATCTAGCGAAAATGATATTTCTTGCGTTACCTTTTGAAAACAACATATTAAACAACATATTAAAAAAACGATCTAAAAACACTTCTAAATATTATGAAGATCAAATAAAAATCCTATCAGAATCAATCCACAAGAACATTAAACATGCTTACTATATATATATACGAACAACTGAATGTAATTTAAAACATAATCCGAAAAATTTTTGGAAATTCTTCAACAAACATAAACCATGTGTACAAATACCTGACGTGATGTATTTAGATGGCTTAAAATTAACTAACCAGCAGGACATTGTCAACGAATTTTCAAACTTATTTTCAACCCATTGTCGATCAAGTACGACCTCTCTTCCAACTACTGTTAATAATGTTCACGTTGATAATTTTTGTAATACACCTTTTTTGTAGGAGGTTAAAGTTTTGAACGTTCAAATGAACGAAATTTATTTATTTCTTCTTCAAATTAAATTTTTATTACTATAATTTTGCGTCACTATTAAACAAATTAATTATAATGTTTCTAACTGTAAAATTTGAGTTTTTAATTTGAATTGTAATCAATAATCTATGAAAATATTTTTAGCAAAAAATATTTCGTTCATTTGAACGTTCAAAACTTTTTGTTCATTTTTTTGTTATCAAGTGTTACTGTACTTAATGCTATAAAAAATTAAAGCCAACAACAACGTCAAGTCTTGATAACATTCCAAGTTTCCTTATTATCCTTTCTTCCATATATACTTCTCTCCCTTCTTCTCGTCGGACTATAAAAGCCTCAAGTTTTGAAAAATCTGAGGTTTTTTCCACTTTAGTGCCGGAATTGGATAATTACCTCCACCCCTCGATATCGAAAGTTTGTGGGGTGCAAATAAAGTCAGAATAAAGTAGGCGGTAGCAGCGATTTCCGTCGTAAAGCTACGCCATTTTTCTAGTCGTGCTATGGTGCGAAAGTGAATCAGTCTCGGTCGCAAATACGAAAGCGTATAACTTATATCCTATGTAGTGGGGCGTAAGAAGAGAGAGTAGGAGTGAAAAAGTGTTCTCTCTCTCTCTACTTTTCGGTAATTCTTACCCAATTTGAGGGTAGGCAAAACCATTGTCATTGATATATGTTTGTACCCTTTTGCGTCCACAGACGTTCACCTGAAAGTAACCATAATTCACATCGTTCTCTGGAGTATGGTTAACGTACAGTATGCTTATACACATATCCGGGAAGATACATCACAATTTCATAAAAAGGGATATTACAAATTTAAACTTGTTCTCATGAAGGCAAGTGCACAAAAAAAGAAGGAAACAAAAATAAAATAACTGTAATTCTTATTTCTCATAAATAAGAAAAGACATTGTCAGCTGAATTTATATTGAATATAATTTTCGAATTTATTTTTCATTTAAACAAAATTTCAACTTTTTCAATTATATTTTCCTTCTCTCTTTCTTTTTAAATGTTCGTTAATATGACACGTTAAAAGTGAGAGACTGCGGTAAATGTCCATTTTTAAAATTGTTTCCATTTCAGAATAGAAATTACCTGACACAAGGTAAATTTGTTTTATGTGAAAGGCAATTCTTTTGTATTTTCTTTTTTTCTTTTTTTACAATCGAGAATTCGCAACTTTTTTATATTCGTAGAAAGTTTTTTTTTTCCACCACACACATATGTGCATCATTATGAGAACATTGTGCTTAATAATTTAGTTCACTTTTCCGGGCACAAAAAAAGGAACGTGTATATGAATTTTACTTTTTACTTTCAAGTTGCATTAAAAGGGACGCAGAATTTTAACGCATCGAGGGTGTATTATCCAGGGGAAGGAAGGGTGGACTTTTCAAGCCCGCACACGTTCTATTACGACTGTAATTAAACATGTTTATTATCCAGGAGCAGTGCTCGTGAGCCTTTAAGCTTACTTGGATAACTATGCCAACATTATCTGATTCTCAGCGCATTTTTTTCTTCATTGTTCTCTTTTCATAAAAAAGGGTGCAAACGAATTATAAAATTTATTTATGCGAAGTTGTAAATTAAGTTAATATTATATGGAACACTGATAATACGCTTTAAAACAATAAAACGAAAGTTTGCAAATTAAAGTTATAACAAATGTATGAAAATTTTCGTTTATTCTCTTTTTTTGAAAAAAAAGCTTTCTTCTTGATTTTTTTCTACTGATAATACAGTGTAAAACGATAAAACTAAAAATTGCAAACTTTTTTCTTTTTTAAGTATTAAAATTAACATAAATATATTATGAAAATTCGTTTATTTGTTTTTATTTTTTCCTTTTCCTCGAAAAAGGCTTTTTTCTAAATAGGTTGGATAAGAAGAAATGTGAGTTACTCGCTCTTTTTTAAACCATTACAACCGATATCTCAGTTCCCCGTCTCTTTTGGTCTGACATTAGGTCCTATTCGTATGTAAATTTGTTTCGCCTTTAAGGGGAGATAAAACGGAAGGTAGGTAAATATTGTCACGGATAAGGCAACGTGTTCTGTTCAATGATCCGTGAAGTTCTTGTCAGACACACAGAGGAGATAGGGGGCCCAAAGAATAGTGTCATTTATAATGAAAGCAGATAATTGCTTATGTTTTTTGTATTACTATACTTTATCCAAAAAGTAATAAACAATTTTAATGCACATCGACTGAAAAATATTTATCTTTTACTAAACTTGAATTGTTTACTTTTAATTATTATTCGTAAAAATGAATTTTTTGCAAAAAATTGTTATACAATGTCTTGCTTTTAAAAACAAAAGAAGTCTTTTTTGAATATTGAATTTAAATTCAAGGAAGTTTTGAGAAAGATCTTCGGTATAAACTGCGCGAAGCAATGTTTATTTTTCTATCGTTTTCGAATAAGGTGAATATTGATTGCAGGAAAAAATTACCATTTTTTTCTCCTCCCTCCCCCTTACAGTTTCTCATTTTCTTTCTCACGAATACGTTGAATACGAAGAATTATACGATTTCTACGCGACAATAGTCGATAACAGATAACGAAGTTTGAATCGCTATCTCTTCTTTTCTTTCTTTCATTCTTTTCCGAAATAGGAGAATCCAATTCCGCGCTCTTGATATTTCATGGAAATCGCATACCTGGGATGAGAGTAAAACGGAACGAAGCGGTACCTAAGGTTCACCAGAGACAGAGAGAGAGAGATAGAAGGAGAGAAAGAGAGAAAGAGAGGTTTTCAGAGGGGTTGGATGGTCAAAGTACCTATCGATTGAACATTCGCTGAAATATTTAAACGCTATTACCGTGCGGGGCTCGCGTTTAGTTGTATAAGGGCAGATATATTCGCCTAACAGTCCTAACCAGTACGCGTTGAATCCCTTTTGCCCTTATCAAATATTCCTCTCCCAAGTGTAATGTGTGTATTTTACTCCGTTTTCTCATATTGATAAGTGCGCGCCCCAGCATCCGGTTTTCAATTTCGAAAATTATTTTTCCAACTTACTATATAATAACTGATTTTAAATTTATCATAATTTAAATTTATCAATAAATAAGTGAAAATATTCTTTTCATTTTTTTCTTTATCCAAAAGACAAAAAACTATATTCTATAAAAAAGAAAAAATTACCAAGAAATTCCGGGACAAAATATAAAATCAAAAACAATTTAAATATAAAACACGGGTTATATTTTTCAATCCACAAGGAAGAAGATAAAATCTCAGAATTAAAATTTTTCAGAAATAATGGCCATTTATTATTCTTCAAAGTTTTTTAACTAAAGGAAACGAGTTTGAATTAGCAGGGACATAAAACCGGGAGTTATTTTGTACACTTTCAGACTTCAAACGACCAAAAAACGAAAAAAAAACTCCCTGAAGAAATATGTTAGGCAATCGTTTATGCTCTCTCGACAGGTGTAGTAAATTTTGCAATAAGAAAAACGGGCAGGTGACTTGATCTGCATTTCCTGCTTAAAGAATGGCGCAACTTCAAGTGATGCTTATGTGCTTTCATATATGAATGCCGAATCACCTCTCATTTAGTATTATGTACGTCAGGGTAGAGGCGAATGTGTCCACTCAGGCGAATAAATAGACAAAGTGTGATAATGTCATGAAACTGTTATTGACTGCATACTCGTATGTCCGGAATGTCGATTGGTTAGATATGCAAGGTGGCTGAGGCACCAAGTTGAAGTCCACAACGTTGATCAACGAAAAAAAATTTTCACTTAGTAAATTAATTAAAAATGACGCAGCAATATTGACACAAAAATATTTAGAAAAAAAGATTAATGTTCATATTTTGCTAATAATTATTTTACAATTAAATATTAAATTAAAAATAATACATTTACTTGACCACCTGAGGAAAGTTTTTGAGATGTATTTAATATGTGTACAAAAAAAATCCTAAAAGTAAGTTTTCGGCCGAAATTTGATACTTTATTAGGTGTGTGAAGTTGGCTCCTCCAGTTTAATATATTTAAGTTTTCTATATTGCTTTCGATTGTCCACGATTAGTCCAGGTTTGTCCAACAAAAAAATTTTTTTGTCCAACTTTTAATTTTTTTTAAAATTAAAAAAAATTTTTTTTTAAATTAAAAAAAATGACAAAAAACGTTTAAATTAGTGAACAAACCGATTTAAGGGTTCGACAAATGAATTCAGTTGTTGGACAAACAAAAACAATTAATAAACAATCAATAGAACCAATTACTTGAAAAAAATTATGGTTTTCTCTTACTTCACAACTTTTAACATTTCAATCGAGATTTTCTCATTTAAATTGGTGAACAAACCAATTTAAGGGTTGGACAAACGAAAACAATTAATTATCAACCAGAAGAATCATTTATACTTGAAAAAATTTATGGTTTTCTCTTACTTCACAACTTTTAACATTTCAATCGAAATTTTTTCATTTAAATTGGTGGACAAACCGATTTAAGGTTGGGACAAACGAATTCAGTTGTTGGACAAACGAATTCAGCTGTTGGACAAACGAATTCAGCTGTTGGACAAACGAAAAACAATTAATAAACAATCGAAAGAATCATCTACTTGAAACAAAAATTATGGTATTCTCTTACTTCACAACTTTTAACATTTCAATCGAGTTTTTCTCGTTTAAATTGATGGACAAACTGATTTGAGGGTTGGACAAACGAATTCAGTTGTTGGACATACAAAAACAATTAATTATCAATCAGAAGAATCATTTACTTGAAAAAATTTATGGTTTTCTCTTACTTCACAACTTTTAACATTTCAATCGAGTTTTTTTCATTTAAATTGGTGGACAAACGGATTTGAGGGTTGGACAAACGAATTCAGTTTTTGGACAAACGAATTCAGTTGTTAGACAAACGAAAACAATTAATAAACAATCAAAAGAATCATCTACTTAAAAAAAAATTATGACGATCCACAAGTTTTAATTTGTAGAAGAAGAAAATAAATTTCGTTCATTTGAACGTTCAGAACTTTAGGATCATAAATTATGGTTTTCTCTTACTTTACAAGTTTTAACATTTCAATCGAGATTTTCTCATTTAAATTGGTGGACAAACCGATTTAAGGTTGGGAAAAACAAATTTAGTTGTTGGACAAACGAAATTCAGCTGTTGGACAAACGAAAACAATTAATAAACAATCGAAAGAATCATCTACTTGAAACAAAAATTATGGTTTTCTCTTACTTCACAACTTTTAACATTTCAATCGAAATTTTCTCATTTAAATTGGTGGACAAACGAATTCAGTTGTTGGACAAACGAATTCAGCTGTTGGACAAACGAAAACAATTAATTATCAATCAGAAGAATCATTTACTTGAAAAAAAAATTATGGCTTTTCTCTTTCTTCACAACTTTTAACATTTCAATTGAAATTTTCTCATTTAAATTGGTGGACAAACGAATTCAGTTGTTGGACAAACGAATTCAGCTGTTGGACAAACGAAAAACAATTAATAAACAATCGAAAGAATCATCTACTTGAAACAAAAATTATGGTATTCTCTTAGTTCACAACTTTTAACATTTCAATCGAGTTTTTCTCGTTTAAATTGATGGACAAACTGATTTGAGGGTTGGACAAACGAATTCAGTTGTTGGACAAATGAAAACAATTAATAAACTATCAGTAGAATCATTTACTTGAAAAAAAAATTATGGTTTTCAGTTACTTCACAACTTTTAAAATTTCAATCAAGTTTTTCCCGTTTAAATTGGTGGACAAACTGATATGAGGGTTGGACAATTTTTTTTCAAGTAAATGATTCTACTGATTGTTTATTAATTGTTTTCGTTTGTCCAACCCTTAAATCGGTTTGTCCACCAATTTAAATGAGAAAATAATTTTCACTATTTATTTTAAATGAGAAAAATTCTATTGAAATATTAAAAGTTGTGAAGTAAGAGAAAAACCATAATTTTTTTTCAAGTAAATGATTCTACTGATTGTTTATTAATTGTTTTCGTTTGTCCAACAACTGAATTCGTTTGTTCAACCCTTAAATCGGTTTGTCCACCAATTTAAATGAGAAAATAATTTTCACTATTTATTTTAAATGAGAAAAATTCTATTGAAATATTAAAAGTTGTGAAGTAAGAGAAAAACCATAATTTTTTTTTCAAGTAAATGATTCTACTGATTGTTTATTAATTGTTTTCGTTTGTCTAACAACTGAATTCGTTTGTCCAACCCTTAAATCGGTTTGTTCACTAATTTAAACGTTTTTTGTCTTTTTTTTAATTGAAAAAAAAAAAAGTTGGACAAAAAAAGTTTTTTGTTGGACAAACCTGGACTAATCGTAGACAATCGAAAGCAAATATTGTTTTATATTATGGCTTTAAAAGTATTTACAATTTTACAAATTTTCGTCTAAACCACTTTCATATTTTCCAAAGGAAAAATAAAATTAATAAAAACATTTTTCTGGTTGCTCTTTCATATACAAAAGTCAAAAATAATTTCTACTTAAAGGTTTTTTTGTTATCATTGAGCTTGTTGCTCATTTTTAATTTAGTTTTCGGTTTAATTTGATTTATATTGATCTCATAAATTTTCTTACTCTAATTACTCCTTAATTATTTAAAAATTCGAAGACAAACTTTTATTATTCTCAAATTTCTATAAAATATATTATATATAACTTACAGGTTACTTGAATAATCACGTCCTCGGCCGGCACTATTAAATTAATCTTCAAACATATCAAAGTCGAGGCAGATTTTCCATTTATAACTTTATGTAAAAACCGAAACGACATTGACATCTTTTATGTGATGCTGAAACTATTTGGGAAACATGGACACTCAATTTCAAGATAAAACTAGTAATATACGAATTATAATTTCTACCTTAGAATATCTTAATCCGTTACAAAGTTTGACTGCGCAAATAAATTGGAAAACAAGTTGGTATTTTTCTTCCTCCCATGCAACAGGAAGAGAAAAAGGAGAAATTGATCAGGTTTAATAATGCCTCCTGCACGCAAACAATGAAAAGTGTCAGACTATAACGTTCTATAACCTTTAATAGCGTAAAGATAGAGAGAGAGGGGGGTGAACAAGCGTTGTATGCACAAGTGTAAAAAGTCACAGACATGCAAAAACTAAATGCTTATATACACATTGTATGCACATGTATTATATATGGTATACAAGCAAGCAGAAAATAAATGGAGATTCAGTGAAACTTCCACAATAAATATTGACTTAAAGTTTTGAACATGTAAAGCAAGACGAAGATTTACCTTTGTTTCAGTTATAATATGCAAACATTAATTTCCTCAAAAAAAATTAAAATGGAACGCGCATATTTTATTGTCCTAGTTTCATTCCATATTGAAGGGGGGAAAGGTAATAGAAAAAGGGGATCTCTAAAAAGGAGTGTAAAAAAAGACCTGATAGGTTTATGACCGAAATAAATACAACAGATGGGTTTGTCAGATAATCACCTCTACACACAGATATCAAATATCCTCCCCTTTCTTTTCTTCATCACATTTGTAATTTTTCTTGACAAATGTGTGATAATTCTACAGCAACATAATCAAAGAATTTCACCTTTTTTCTCATCTACAGACTACATTTCCATTTTCTCATTTATAACACAACGGAATTGAATAAACCAGTTTTCAAAATGATATTCGCAGAATGGTAATTCTCTCCATAATAATAGTAATATACGTCGATTGTTTGATAATGGAAATTGCAGTAGTCAATCATTAAGGGAGCAAATGGGTCATGTTTGTCATTTTCAGTCACAAGATAATAGAGATAATATGACTATAAAATATTGAAATGTATTTTCCATTATAAAAACTAACATTTGGCACAATTTTATGTATAAAATCTTCATGACTCATCATCAATTAGTGATTAAAAAATGAAAATAAAAATAACAACGAAATGCCTTTCAGCAATGAAATAAGAGCAAAAGAAAGGTTATAGAAGGTAAAACATTGCATGTATCTTATCTACGACAAGAGCTAATGTAACAAAATAATGAATCAACTGATTATCTACTGTTACTGGTCATGCCTACGAGTCTTCTGCATTATCTTAATTTCTTCGACTTCCAAGAAGGAACGTATCTTTGTAAAACAAAGGATAAGAGAATCCCCTATAAACCTTCCACATGTCAAATACCTATCTTAATGATCAGACATCGAAAACCCCACGAGATCCTTAACCACGAAACAGGTGTTTTAATGCAAGACGTATTTATTCAACAACTACTGTTGTGAAAAATGTCTTTGGTTTTAACGCGATAGCTACTTATTTTTTATATTAAATAAAGTTAGCCCTTCTTCAGGTTGTAAGTCCGAATATACATTTATCATGCACGTTAAAATTACTCCAAGACTTATTGTTAACGATCAATTTCGTAAACAACTCAATCTACTGGTTTAAGGAAAGGAATTAATATACACAATTCACTTAAACGTTAATTTATTAAAATTTATTTTTAAATAGTGGATAATGAATAAAATGAGTTTAAAGTGTGAGTTAAAAAATTGAGTAGAGCTTACAAATAACGACTTGCTCTCTCAAAAGTGGCTAGGTAACTGACTAATAAAAGATGGAGAAAAGTGTTCAAAGAGGTTAAAATGAAAAATTTGACAACGCTGTACATAAATGAGAAATTTGGCAACAATGCGTACAATTTTGAAAAACGTGAGAAAATTTTGAAGATGGCAAGTTTTTGAGAAAAAACAGATTTTAATTTTATTGCACTCATTGGCCAGGATGTCGCGACGAGAGTCATAAAGGACTTAAGATTCAGGCCTGAGTTGTAGAGAAAAAAATGGAGGTACCTGGATTCATTTCTAGCCCGTTCTCTAAGTTTTTCAGTTTTTACATTTTACATATGCCGACCAAATGTTTTTAAATTAACAATGATATTTCATTTTCGCTAGCGAAGAAACAAAATTCTCCATTTATAATTTTTATAATAGAAATAATATAAAATGAAAAAGAGCTTAAAAACAAGTAATCTCATTTCCTTGATATTAATTATAAATTATTTATTTTGTGTTAATATTAGAATTTAACACTGAACACATTCCCCCCTTTGAGAGATTTTAATAATAATTGATCAACAGCAAAAGAAATGTTTAAAATTAAGAATTTTTTCACAGAATTAAAATTTAAAAATGATTTTAAGATCAAAATTGAAATTCAAAAAATTTGCTGTTACTCAAAACACAATATTCTTATAGTCTTTAAACATCTTGTTTCTTCTCTGAATAGTCGCAAAGAAGGGGTGAGATTTTTCTGACATTTCTGTTAAATTCTCCCTTTGTTGTTTTCACTTTCACAACACGAATGATACCGTCACTTCCTGGATAGGTTTCAATGATTCGACCCAAGGACCATTGACGAGGTGGCAAGTTGTCTTCTCGGAGGATAACTAGAGTGTCCTTTTTGATTTCGTGACTTCCTTTGTTCCATTTGGACCGTAGATTCTGCTCATTGATGTATTCCTTGTGCCATCTTTTCCAGAATTCTTGTTGTTTTTTCTGGATAAGTTCCCAAGTTGATAACCTGTTGATTGCTGTCTGCTCGAAGTTAGGTTCAGGTAAGCTCATTAGTGAATTGCCAGTTAGGAAGTGACCAGGAGTGAGTGCGATTAAATCATTAGGATCTGTGGAGATAGGAGTAAGAGGACGGGAATTTAGAATTGCCTCGATCTCGATTATCAGAGTATTGAATTGTTCGAATGTAACTAATTCATTACAAATTCTTTTTAAATGGTGTTTGAATGATTTGACGCCGGCTTCCCATAGTCCCCCAAAATTTGGTGAAAGTGGTGGAATAAAATGCCAGTTAATGCCCTTTTCGCTTAAATGTTGAAAAACAGTATCATTGTGTTTTTTCGATTGTAAGAATGAGTACAATTCCTTGATTTCGTTGTTTGCTCCTATAAAATTAGTCCCATTGTCCGAGTAGATATTTTTTGGTTTACCTCTTCTAGCAATAAATCGTTTAAATGCTCCAAGAAATCCTTCCGTGCTAAGATCTGTAACTACTTCCAAGTGAACTGCCTTTACAACTAGACAAACAAAGACACATACCCATACTTTAATTCGATTCTTGTTGCGATGTTTTTTCTCTTTGATATAAAAGTATCCACAGTAATCGATTCCCACGTTGTGAAAAGGTTTCGCTTCTGTGATCCTCACCTTTGGAATATTGCCCATGATATATTCACTCTTCGGAGGATCAGTTCTAACACAAGTTACACAAGTTTTAATAATTTTTCGAACTTGTTCTCGGCCATTTACAATCCAATAATTTTTTCGCAAAGCATACAATGTAGTTTGTGATCCAGCATGGCAGTTTGTGATGTGTTCATTCCTTATCAACAATGTAGTGATGTGATGATCCTTGGGTAGTAAACGAGGATGTTTTTCAGAGTAAGGTATATCTGAATTTTTTAATCGTCCACCTACACGTATGATACCATTATCATCGATGAACGGGTTAAATCCTTTCCATTTATGGTTTGGTGATAGACCTTGTTTCCTTTTTAGCTCTTTGATTTCCTCAGAAAATGCAGATTCTTGTACCAACTTAATGATCCTTTCGTTTGCTGTTAACAATTCACTAGCAGAAAGTGGACCTTTGTTTTTATTTTTGAACCGCAAACCAAAGGCGAATAATTTTCTTAAGAAGCCAATTGACGAAAATTTTAAAATCCATGGTGTTTCATTGTCAATTCTGTGTGAAGAATTGGATTCGAGAATCTCTTCATGTTTTGATTTGCCTTTCCAGTTGGTAATGAGACATTGAGTTTTTCTCAATTCTGGAGTTTCAGGCAGAATGGTTAATTCACTAATTGGCCAGTTAGATTCATCTTGGCTAAGCCAATTTGGTCCATTTTTCCAATTTATATCTTGTGTGAATTCATTAGGATATAATCCTCGTGAAAGATGATCGGCAGGGTTGTCTTCTTATCTCACATGTTTCCATTCTCCATCTTCAGTTTTTTGTTGTATATTTGAGACTCTGTTTCCGACAAACACTTGTAGTTTGTGTGGTGGCGTTTTAATCCAGTGCAACGCGATCATGGAATCTGACCAAAAAATTATTCGATTAATTGGATGTTTAATGGCCTTTCTAACTGTAGATGAAAGATCAGACAATAAAGATGCTGAACACAATTCTAAACGAGGTAAAGATGTAGTTTTAATTGGTGCAACACGGGATTTTGAGCAGAGCAACCGTGTTTGTGTTGTTCCTTGAGCATTTGTAGAACGTATGTAAATACATGCACCATATCCCTTTTCACTTGCATCACAAAAGCCGTGAAGTTGAATATCCTCTGCTTCTGCAATAATTATTTTCCTATCGAATGAGATGTTGTTTAATTCAGTTAATTGAGTAGAGTATTTTTTCCAATCTGTAAAAATACTTAAAGGCACTGCGTCATCCCAATCAAGTTTTTCCAACCATAAACGATGAAGAATCATTCTTCCCTTTATTATTACTGGACCTAAAAATCCTAGCGGATCAAATATTTTGGATACTTCTGACAACATGATTCGCTTTGTCATTTTTAAATTTGTTGAGATGGGGAGAACCGTGTAAGCGATTTCATCTGTGTTTGACTTCCAATATAGGCCTAGAGTCTTGATGGTTGAATCTTCGGACAATTTTAACTTGACATTGACACTACCTTCTGGAAGACCTTCTAAGAGACGAGGGTCATTAGAGGCCCATTGGCGCATGTTTAATTGTCCTTTTTTCAGCAATTCAGAGACATCATCCCTTAATTTGATTGCTTCCTCGAAATTATCAGTTCCAGTTTGCAAATCATCGACGTAAATATCTTCTTTTATAACTCTCGCAGCTTCTGGAAATTCTTGACTGTAATCGTCAGCTAATTGTTGTAAACAACGAATAGCTAAAAATGGAGCGGCTGACAAACCAAATGTAATGGTATTCAATTCGAAAATTTGTTCCTTTCCGTTAACATCTCTCCACCAGATTTTTTGATACTTTCTATCTTCGTTTCTGATCCAAAATTGACGATACATTTTCTCAATATCACCAGTTAAGACGTATTGATGAGTAAGAAATCGAAGTAATAACGAAAATATATCAGCTTGAATAACAGGTCCGATCATCAGGGTGTCATTGAGAGAGAGGAAATTTTCGTCTTCTGCCGATCCGTCGTAAACAACTCTGAAATCCGTAGTGAGGCTAGCCAATTTTAAAACTGCGTGATGTGGCAAATAGAAACCTTCTTCTTCTTCCATTTCTTCTTGAATTGCAGTCATATGACCAAGGTCAATATACTCTTGCATTACAGCTGAGTATTTTTCTTCAATCTTTGGATTACGTTTAAATTTCCGCAGAAGAGATTTGAAACGATTTAAAGCTGCTTGTTTTGTTTTTCCTAAATTGGTTTCCTTTCCGTTGAATGGTAAAGCAACAATATATTTGTTGTCAGCATCTCGTTTGACGTTTTTCAAAAAATGGTCTTCACATGCTTGCTCTTCCTTGGACCAAATTCTGGTAGAAGAAATATCGTCCATTTCCCAAAAATTTTTTAATTTTCTTTCTATACCTGTTAACTGATTTTGTACCAGGGCCCTTGTGTTGTGTGTCGTATCCGATAATACACTTCCACCGATGATCCATCCAAGACGTGTTTCTTGTAGTATCATGTCATAACAGTTGGATTCATTTAATCTAATTTGACCTTGACAAAATAAAGTAAAGCATGTCTACAGGAGCAGGTTGATCAAATTTCGGGTCGGCTAATTGTAAACTCTTTGGAATATCAAGTTGTTCGCGAATCACTGGTTCGTTGGGAAACATACTTCCAATTTTTGGAACAGTCAAAAAATTTAATGTTTTTGAATATTTGCTGACTCTAGAGTTGATCGTTGCGGTAATTAAGTAATTGGTCTTGGATTGAGAGTTAGCCATTCCTTCAATACAAAGTTCCAGTTTCTTCAGAGGTATGTTTAATCTTCTGGCTAAA
Source organism: Leptopilina heterotoma (assembly GCF_015476425.1). Classification (NCBI taxonomy): domain Eukaryota; kingdom Metazoa; phylum Arthropoda; class Insecta; order Hymenoptera; family Figitidae; genus Leptopilina; species Leptopilina heterotoma. The sequence continues at coordinate 1,240,014 of NW_025111146.1, forward strand.
TTTTCTGTAATGAAGTTTGAACTAGATCCAGTGTCTAAAATCGTACGGCAGCGAATTGGTTTTTGGTTTATATCAAGTACAGTAATAAGTGCTGTAATAATGATATCTCGAGATGGTAGATTAGCAACAAGAGCTGTGACAACAGGGACAATGGATGGTGATTTTGATAATAGTCAAGATGAAGCTTGTCTTGATTGTAATTGTTCTTCATTTAGATGAACGAGATCATTGTGCCTCTTTTTACAAATTGAACAATGAGAGGCCTTGCAAAAACGGGTGCGATGAGTATTTTGAAAACAATTTAAGCAGAGACGAACATTTCTTGCTGCTTGGATTCGATCAGGTGCATTTAGTGCGAGAAATTTGTCACATTTATCCACTGAATGGTTTCCATTACAAATAAGACACTGTTGTTCGTCGGTTGAAGTGATAAGTGAGTGAATTTTTCAGTGTTTTTGCTCTTATTAATCGAACCTTTATGCTTAGTGTTTGAGTTATTTGTCGAATTAACATTCCGGTCTACCGAAGTTGTTCTGATAAATGTTAAGCGAGTAGCTTGTTCTCTCAAAAAATTCAAAATATCTTCATAATTCGGAACCTTATTTCCCTGCTTTGAACGATTCCATTCTCTTTCAGTCTCTTTGTCTAAACTACGTAAGATGACACGCGAGATGATAGTATTCCAATTTTCAATTTTTTCACCGAATGCCTTCATGGCAAGTAATTGTGTTTGTATGTGGTTAGTTAATTTTCGAATTTCTTCGGCTGAACTTTTCTTCATCACGGGAGTTTCTAACAGTAAATCGCAATGACGAAAAATAAGTACGTATTCTATGTCGTACGTTGATTCCAGCAATTTCCATGCAACAGGGTAATTTTCATCCGAAGGTTGAAACGCGTTTATTGTTTTTTCTGCTTCTCCAGTGAGAGTTCTTTTTAAATAGTCTAATCTTTGCGCATCTGTCAAGTTTTCACGATTGTGAATAGTTTGAATGAACCAGTCTCGATACATTCGCCAATTTTCTAATGTGCCATCGAATTTTTTAGCCTCTATTTTTGGAAGAGAAGAGAGATAATCAGATGATGCTGATTGTGAATATGTCGATCCTGATCGCGGGATTGAAGTTGCGCGGTTACGAAGCTCTGTTTCGAGGTTGGGTTCCTTGAGTTTTCTTATTAAAACCTTAATTTCTTCAAAATCAAAATAAATATTTTCTTCCTCTTCTTCGTGATTTTTGTCGGCTTCAAGTTCAATGAGTTCTAGTTGAATTTGTACTAACTTTATTAATTCCGAATCGATTATTGACACGTGACGTTCTGCATAATCCGCACTTGCATAGACTCCTCCTTCTTTTAAATAATTTAATAATTTCGTGATTCTACGCTTTAAGTTGCCGCGGTTTTGAACTAAAGTGCTCCGTCTGGCCTTTTGAACTTCGGTTAATTCTGACATTTTTATTTATCGAGATCGAGAGGATAAAGGAGGAAAAATAATAGATATGAAGGAAAGACAATTACAACAATATAATGAGCTTACCTTTGCTGGTCGTTGATGATTGTTGGTAGGTGGATGGCGATGTTCCAATCTCAGCTCCTTCACAATCCTTGACTGCAGCTGCTTCACTTGTAAATTGTCCTTTTTGTTAACAGTTAATATTCTCAATAAATTAATGAGAAACACTGTCCACTTTACACACTTGAGTTCTTTCTCAGTAAATGATTTCGAATTTGCAATAACGAAAATAAAGTTTTACTGGTTAATTTGTTCACTATCCGGCTCGAAGGACCATGAAAAATGTCTTTGGTTTTAACGCGATAGCTACTTATTTTTTATATTAAATAAAGTTAGCCCTTCTTCAGGTTGTAAGTCCGAATATACATTTATCATCCACGTTAAAATTACTCCAAGACTTATTGTTAACGATCAATTTCGTAAACAACTCAATCTACTGGTTTAAGGAAAGGAATTAATATACACAATTCACTTAAACGTTAATTTATTAAAATTTATTTTTAAATAGTGGATAATGAATAAAATGAGTTTAAAGTGTGAGTTAAAAAATTGAGTAGAGCTTACAAATAACGACTTGCTCTCTCAAAAGTGGCTAGGTAACTGACTAATAAAAGATGGAGAAAAGTGTTCAAAGAGGTTAAAATGAAAAATTTGACAACGCTGTACATAAATGAGAAATTTGGCAACAATGCATACAATTTTGAAAAACGTGAGAAAATTTTGAAGATGGCAAGTTTTTGAGAAAAAACAGATTTTAATTTTATTGCACTCATTGGCCAGGATGTCGCGACGAGAGTCATAAAGGGCTTAAGATTCAGGCCTGAGTTGTAGAGAAAAAAATGGAGGTACCTGGATTCATTTCTAGCCCGTTCTCTAAGTTTTTCAGTTTTTACATTTTACATATGCCGACCAAATGTTTTTAAATTAACAATGATATTTCATTTTCGCTAGCGAAGAAACAAAATTCTCCATTTATAATTTTTATAATAGAAATAATATAAAATGAAAAAGAGCTTAAAAACAAGTAATCTCATTTCCTTGATATTAATTATAAATTATTTATTTTGTGTTAATATTAGAATTTAACACTGAACATGTTGATTTTAAATGCGAAAATGTACTTATTTTCGTTAAAGAGCTGCTGCTCTATATTTATATTTATTAATATATACCATTACATTTAATAATATTTCAACAATGCCATTTAATTTGACAAACTATTCAGTTTAAAGAAATAAGAATTTTTTATTGGTCAAAATAAAAAAGTGGATGGATGTCATAAAAAAAGTGAAAGGCAAATATTTAATCAGGTAAGGGAATTAACGCACGAGAAGGAAAGGATTATTACCGAATTGCTTAATTTATGCCTGAAATAAAAGGACATGACATATGGCGCTTGAAGATGCATGCCGACGTCTTGGTTTAATCGTAACCATTAAATCTGGTTCTTCCTGTAAAACGCTAGAACATATGAGAATTACCCAGTCACGCATTTCCTGGGTGGTCTGTTGATGCGATTTTTTTCTTCTTTTTTTAATCGACTTCGGTACTTTTAGGAGTTATTACCGGTTTCCGAGACAAACAGAAAGAACGAAAAGAAAACGAACCAAAGACCTATTGCCAATTTTGTCTTAGTGGTCTGGCGAATTATATACATTTCTGTAAGGAAAACCCCCTTTTTGACATTCACTTTTTATAACAACGATTACTTCTATCTCTCGAACTTACTAAATTTATAATTTCTTTAAATAGTGATAAGTCGCTTTCATATCGCTTAGAAAATTGCTTTGCTTTATTTCATTTAAAATAGTACTATAACAAGGGCATTGACAGAAACGAGGAAAACTAGTTATACCCTTGTCAGAGCCCTATTTCGAGTAGGAAAATTTATAAACGGCACTAAATTCGTTTAGCAATTAAATAGTAAGAATTTTACTAATTTTTAGTAGAGTACTACTAATTTGATAGTACAATATCTATTAATTGAGATGGTAAAGTTTAATTCTTTCAATTATATTAAATATTTTACTATCAAATTAGTAGTTTTCTACTAAAGATTAGTAAACGAATCCGCACTCGATAATTAGTAAAAACACCGAAAAAAATGCCTAGGACCCGTATACCAGGAATTGACTAGGTTTCCTAGTTACGAGAGGAGCCAACTATAGAATCCTGGTCAAAGTAATATAAGATTCAAGCATAGTTAAAGTGACCAGGAAAATTAGTCGATGTAATCAGGAAAAAATAGTCAAATTGACTAGGAGAATAATATTAGATTTACACTGTGTATCGTAATTATTTGAAATTGCTAATCAAATTCTTATTATCAAATAAAAGAGAAAAACTAATTAAAAGAAAAAAATTAATTATTGTATTTTAACATATTTATATTTGACTTTGTATTTATATACCTCTTAGAATTAATTTAAACTTATGAAATAAATATTTGACGCAGGGGGGACGCGAACACCTGAACCTAACGAATACGCACTTTGAAACCCGGAACGATAACCACTACACTAAACACGACTTGGTATTTTAAGTTTTTAATAGACACTAGATTTTCGAGTCAAAATACAATACTTAATCAGATGATGTTTTATACATTTCGAGTACACAATTTTATACACTTGTCAAAAACTATTTATTTTTAATTATTTATGACATTCAAATGAAAATAAATTTAAATACACAAATTATTGCAAAGGTAAATTTTCAAACACACTGCGCGATTAAAATAGTAAAAATGTTGTCACCACGTGCGTAAAAATTTCGACGATTTATATTGAAACCTAACCAAAAAAGTCTGAAAGAATTGACTAATATAATTAAATAGTTTACTTTCTAAAACATGGACCATCTATATTTCCAGAGGTTCCGAGAAACCAGCAATTTTGATGTTTGTAAGAACTCCATTTTATGTACAATAGGCAAATACAAAATAGGCAAAATTACTAAAATCCTAGTCAATTTGACTAGAATTTGCAGGGTTGTTTTTGCCAGGCTTGAATTTGTTGAATCAACCTACACGGAAAAAATAAGTTCAGCAGATTTTACGAAACTAATTTCGCACTAGCGGATATTTAAGATTCCTTGACGAAGTTTTTCAAAAACCCAGAAACTTTCACTACTTTAAGCAGAACAATTTTCGAGAAACTGCAACCAGTGTTGTAATTTATAAAACAAGCTTGAATGTAGAAATGTTTCGTATTTTCTGGTGAACATTTTATCAGAAAATGGTAAAAATGTTTCGTGCAATCTAAAAACGCGTGGTTTGAGTTTTCACTTCGCTGTCTATCGTGAATTCTCGAACACAGAGTTTCGTAAAATTCTATACGGGGTGTACCAAAAGTCGCGTTATAAATAGATATGTTGAAGCTTGTCTCGTCGCGTCGGTATTAACTTGTCTGCTGTATATAGAGATAATATGGAAGGAAAAAGAGAACTGCTTTACCTGCCGGTAACATTTGGATAATTGTTTTCTTTTACGTATTTCACATTTCATTGTTCCAAATTCGTAACATTTTTTATGTTATTTTGTAATCCAAACTTTTAATTATTATTAATTTCTTTTAATTTACATTCCAATAAATTTCATAGTTTATCATAATATTTACCGATGACTATATATTAATTTCTCAAAATTTTAATTAATTCTAATTTTTCTTAGTTTTAACTGTTATTACTTCAAATTTTAGACAATTTAATATTAAAATTTTTTGAGTTTGAATTTAATTTTGAAAATTTTTTGCAATTTATTTATAATTTAAAATTAAGAATAAAATTATTTTTTAAAAATTGAAAAATTTTATAGAGATTTTATAACCAATTATAATTAAAAAATGTTATTTTAAAAACTATAAAATATTTTGTATAACTATTAAAAAAATGATTTTTAAAAAAATTAATATCACAGCCACACAAAAAAATAAAAGTACCCTGGCCGAGGAACGAGACCACCCTTTCCTTATGTATTTTGATGCCCTGAACACGAATCTGAAGTCCGTTTTGCTCCATTACGAATTTAACGTCAGATTTATGAAATTCAAAATGGCGGATCCAATATGGCGGATGAATTTTAAAAAAATAGTTGGAATTTTACGAAAATTAGTATCTGGGTGTTTTTGGTGTCGCTGATTACGAATTTAACGTCAGATTTTATAGATACGAATTTTTGTAAAAATCCAACTATTTTAAGAAATTCGTCCGCCATTTTGAATTTTATAAATCTAACGTTAAATTCGTAATCAGCGACCCCAAAAGCCTCTAGATACCAGTTTTCGTAAAAATCCAACCATTTTTTAAAAATTCGTCCGCCATATTGGATCCGCCATTTTGAATTTTATAAATCTGACGTTAAATTCGTAATCAGCGACCCCAAAAACCTCCGTGTAATAAGATTCAAGCAAATCTGTCATTATTTAAAAAAGTTCTCCTGTCATTTAAAATCCGCTGTTTTTTGAGGTTATGTCAAAATCCTGACGTGATGGAGCAAAACGGACTTCATATTCGTGTTCAGCGCATCAAAATACATAAGAAAGGTGGTCTCATTCCTCGGCCAGGGTGCTTTTATTTTTTTGTGTGGCTGTGTATTCAGTATATTGACATTTCTTAGAAGCGCAGTTTTAATCTCCTCAGTTAGTATATAAAGAAACTCAATTCTTTCATCTACAAGTGCGAGTTATATTGTATGTGCGTTGCGTCAGAATTCGTTTATATGTATGCGTATTTCCGTTAAGTTAGTGTCAGAATAAAATAAGCCAATCCAAGCGAACCATTGCGTTGTAGAGTGCAGTTACATGTGTCGAACCAATCATCTATCTCCTATAGAAGACGAGAAAAAATGGTCTTGAGAGCTCATTGGTACATTAAGAAATTCTTTTTTCTGCTTTATTCGTTTTTTTCTCCGTGAATATTTTTTTCCGTGGCGCATGCGCTTCAGGCTAAACATTTTACAAAACTCTTGAATTAGAACGTCCAACCGATCATTTGTGAATTCCATAGAATTTTTTTTGAGTTTTCGAGAAACGCAGTCATCATATATTACTATTGATTCTGTTTTATCTTATACTAAACTCCTCTCCGTATCCGCTATTCCAAAATTAGTTTCGTAAAATGTACTAAATTAATTTTTTCCGTGTATGCGATACTAACCATAATGATTAGGAATCCTTATTACACGGAAAAAAATTTGTACTGTGGGGAACAGCTAATTTCAAAAATAAATAACAGAAAGAATCTATTCAACTAATTCAGTGAATGATTTCTAATGTAGTAGTCAAACTGTTTCTCTGATATAGCGAAAATGAATTTCACTGGTCAGCCATATTGGAAATATTTGACAGTTTACCATTCTCATAGAAATTTCTCTAAAATCACAAATGTCAAATTTACATTTCTTACCTCTAAATACGTATTAATTTACTAATTTTTACATTTTATTAGTTATAATATAATAAATATAATTAATAGAATTTGAATATACGCTTTGAACATTAATTTAAAAATGTTTTCATTCAAGTGTTATTTTGAGGTTATGTTGTTTTCAAAAGGTAACGCAAGAAATATCATTTTCGCTATAGATCAGCGAAAATGGATTATCGATGGAGCCAAATCAGTGAAACTTATAGCTATTATAGTGATTGTTATCTCTACTTTAGTAGAACTTTTTTTAGCGTGTACTTTTACTAGATTAAGATTAACTATAGAGTCATAGTTAATAATACCATCGAGATTTTTTTCGGTGTAAACTACTAATTCAGATTTAGATAATTAAATAGTGAAATTTTAATAAAAATAAATTAAAATACTTTTCGTCAAAATTTTTAAAGAAAATAAAACATATAATAAACAATTTTGAACAAACGAAGAAGAATTTATTTTGAAAAAATATTATACTTAAATGTCATATAATGCCAAGAAAATAAATTTCAAAGTTACGCGTTTTTTTCGCCTAAACGATAATAATATTTTTCTTATCTCCTAGAAACTTGACATTCTAACCGCGACGGTGAAGTTTACAACGTTTATTATCAACGATTACAAAAAATAAAATATTTTTCTTGACAAAAATAATAAATTGTTTTGTTCAGAAATTTTTCTATTTTAAATTATTGATGAAAAAATTCACGAAAGTGTTTTTGTGCAAAAATATATGTAAAAATTTGGATAGAAAATATTTTTTCTTCTAAATCGTTGATTATTTGTGAACTTCACCAACGTTTCTAACCACACACAGAAGGGGCTGTTCAAAAAATACGTAACGCTTTAGGGGGGAGGGGGGGTCAAGCTATTTGTTACGGTCAGCAGAAAAAATGGCGCTAATGTATACAACATTGCGTTACATGGGGGAGGGAGGGTCCAAATTTCCGAAAAATAGCGTTACGTATTTTTTGAACGGCCCCTAATCTCACAGAATCACTTTTTTAATCGAATTTTTACATCAAAGAACAGCAGGTATTCAAGAATCCTGAACTTTCTATATAACCCGCGAGGAAAAATTTTAAATAGATTACCCTTGGATTAACTTAGTGCATTTGAACTTTTATAAATAAGTTTAAATTCCGTATTAAATTATTTGCAAGCATATTTCAAGGTTCAATTGAAATTACGGACCTTTAGATATGAAATACATTTTTTTTAAATAGATATAATGTAAAAGATATTTGAGAAGCTAATAAAAATCCTAATTAAAACTGTCAAGTTTTTATAGATAAAAGTCAGACGAATATAAATATAGAGAACCTAATGAATATATCTCTTTAAAGAGGTCACTTAAAAGAAACTTATTTTATTTTATAAAATAAATCTTAGATATACAAGTGTGCGCCTTATACCTCTCGAAAAGTTACTATATGTACTACGTTTTAATCTCACAAGGCAGATTTAACATTTCTTTAAAGTTTAAATGAAGCAAATTTTTTAAATTGATCTTATATTTGTGGTGAAATTATAAAATATTTCAACATTTCGATTTTAATTATATATATATATATATATATATATATATATATATATATATAAAACTTAGTCCTTTTTATGAATAAAAATAATAATAATAATAATAATAATCTGAATTAGTAGAAAGTTACTAATGAAATGACGAAAAGTCGTCCACCAAATACCTAATTTAGTAAAAATTTCACTAATAATTAGTGGAATTTTACTAATTGTTTAGTAGGATTCTACTAATAATTAGTAGAACTGTTTTATTAATAGTCGATAAAACTGTTCCACTAATTTATTTTCTGAAATAGATGACTATAGCAAATAGTCAAATTATTGTACTAAAAATTTAGTAAAATTTCACTACCAATTAGTAATATTCTACTAATTAAAAAGGGGAAAAGTCGTTCATAAAAACTATTAACAATTAGTAAAATTTTACTATTTCTTAGAAGAATTCTACCAATACAGATTTACAAAGTTTAGAACCCATGTTTGGATTGAAAATCTATATATAAGATGTAATGGAAAGAATAATTAAATTCTTATTTTTACTAAAAATTATTTGCTTTTCGTTCTTAAAAAAAATTCTCTTTTTGCGTCGACAAAAACGTTGGTAATTTCAGTTTCATGATTAATTAATTTTTATATACTTTATCCGAGGGGTTTCTCACTCATAAAATAATGTAAAATTTTGGTTCAGATCTTGTCATACTCGCTGTATCACTGCAGAAAAAAGCTTTTTCCCAGAACTTACAGTTTTTAAAATATCTTCCCGCTGTATTTACTTTAACAGCTAGTTAATTTTAATAATCTTAAACGCGCCTTGAATAAATTAAAATTAATTTCCTGTCAATAAACTTCTCATTGTTTTAAAATGTTCAAAAATTAAATTCTTTGTCTTTTTACCGAAAAGTATTTACAGTTTATATAGTGACGTGCTCTGAGAGAAGGTACTTAAGAAGCAAAGCATTTTTGGTTACATTTGCAAGTTTTTGTTACTATACACAAAAAGGAATTTTGTTTAATTAAACGTTGCAAATTATAGTGAAATTTTGTTGTTTAAAAATACGAAAATATATATGAGCCATTAGTTTTGAACATTCAAGTCAACGAAATATTTTGTATTAAAAATATTTTTATGAATTACTAAATGCAAGTAAAATTAAAAACTTAAATTTTACATTTAGAAACTTTATAATCATTCTTTTTTTTAAAACGCAAAGGGGACATTCAAGTATAATTACGTAAGCATATTTTTGAGGTTTTTAGACCCCCCCTCCCCCATCGTAAGATTTTTTACATGCATTAGCGCCATTTTTTCTAATGAAAGTAAGCAATAGCTAGTCCCCCCTTCCTTCCCCTTAAATGCTTACGTAATACTTGAATGGTCCCAAACTTATTGTAATGGAAATTCAATTGGAAGAAGAAATAAATACACTATTATTTGAATGTTCAGAACTTTAGAATCATGAAAATATCGGGTTCATTAATAATAAATAGATTCAATTCTAAGCAGTTTTTTTCCAGGACACTTTTAAAAAATTCCAGTTAGCCGAAAATTAAGTTTTATATACTTTTACATAAAATTTAAAAGACTGCACTAAAAATTTGTAAAATTTGAAACAAATGTGAATCTAAAAAATTTCAAAATTATCAAAGAGAGAAAAAGGGAAAAGTAAAAAACGTATAAACATTTAAAAATTCCATACATGACTTCCATGATTTACAGGTTCTGTAGGAACTGATATAATTAACGATGTAACTAAAATTTTCTTTATTTAAAGGCTAGTCTTTTAAATTTATTTTCTAAAATTATTCACCTAAAATGTAGACGTATACATTTTAACATTTGCATTCTATGAATACAAAATTGAAAATTATACTGTCAAAACATTAGAATTTTAATGCTGTATCCGTATAAGCTTAGAGAAATTTTCAATACAATATCTACACTCGATGTGAATATTAAAAAAAGAGAAGAATAAAATTACAAAATCACATTTTTTAACGAAAATATCTTTAGTTTTTATTTTCCCTATCTTAATGTCTTTCGAGCATCTTAAATAGCCATATGCTAGATATATAGATAACGACCAAAGGTCACTTGATGAATCAAAATATTTCCAAAACAAGCATTCATAATATAGATCTATTTTGAAAAACCGAACCATAGAGGAAGATAATAAGATAGTGGAAACTTGTAGCAAAAAAGGAAGAGAGAAATAAAAAATCCAGATACCTGTCGAACACTATTAGCCAACAGATTAGAAAGGTATCTTTAATAATGTCCATTTTATGTGTCACACTTTTAATGAGTCATTATATGCCATCTGAATGCCTACTGGTTATTTATTTTATGTTCATTTTTAGATGGAAATGTGTCATGATCTTACAATTCTTTAGCAGTTAATTGTACGCATATTGTGTATTTTACTTATATGAAGTTTGTTTGTCTTTTCATTTTCTTAATTACGGTAATTCATCTACATTATTATTGTAATAAATTCTCTTTTACTATGATATATAATTCTCCGTTTGTTGGTTTCATTCAAAAGGTTATTGGTCTGTTTGTTATGCAGAAGTTTTGAGTATTGAAGATATTCCATAGTTATATTCGTATTATGAAACCGATTAAAACAAATATGTCTAAAGTTTTAACGTTCAAATGAACACCGATATTTTCGTTACTAATTTTAATTCGTATTTTATTAAAAAATATTAATTCATGTATGAACAAAATTAATTGCTAACTAGGTAGATATTAAATTGACATTATTTTTTAATTCAGTACCTATAGTAATTTTTGAAAATATTTTTTGTCATTCTTTTGAAGGTTCAAAAGTTTAGTGAAATTTAAAATGCACTAAGCATCTGCTGATATTGTAATGTTATTATTATGAAACGATACTAATAATTAAATGCAAAAAAATATTTTCCGTAAATAAAAAAGATAATTACTATATTAAAGGAATTATAAGGATTTTTTTACAATATTTATAATCTACTCTCAAATAATAATGCAGAGTATTAAAATCTAAGATTCTGTAGGGGACTAGATTAATTTTTTAAATATTTAATTCTGTACTTGAACTAAATCAATTAATTAGTATTATTAAGTCCTTTTACAATCTTTAAAACTGCGAGTTACTCAAATTCAATAAAACAACGATAAACTGTTCTTAAATTAGATTTTCCCACAGATATTTCAAGATCAATGAACATGACTACGAAGACGAGAACGACATTAAAAGCAAGTTTCTTGAAGAGAAAAATCAATTTAAAACTTTTCAGCAAGTTAAGAGTAATATATTTTCATAAAAGAAAAGAAACTTACCGGTGTTGTATATGGCTGATGAGCAAGCTTGATCCCATCCTTACGAAGTTTATCCTGTAGCAACATTCTAAGTTGCATCCTTGGAATCCTGACAAGTTCAGCTTTACCCTCCTCGTATTCGTCGGCAAATTTCGTAAGTTCCTGGCCTCCACTGGAAGAGCTTGCTGTCGGTGATGCCCTTTGAATGTCTTTATCACTTGTTGGTCTTTCCGAGGACGTTCTCGAGGACTTGGAACTGGCATTGTCAAAGAGACAATCATTTGTCTCTTCTAAAGTAAAATAAACACTCGCGGCTCCTTCTTCTCTCAAGGTCTTCACGGAATGAAGAAGGCGAGCCCTGTGGGCTTGATTAAAGACGCCAATCGCGTCCAAATCAGGATCGCCGATCTGCTTACAGATTTCAAGGTCGTCATAGCCATTGTCGATAAAAGACTCGGAATATTGACCAAGATGAAGTGACCTAAGCCACTCCACGACAATATTACTCGCAATAGTCATTTTAGTTCTCTATTTTTCTCTTTCTTTTACGTTAGGTGTCTTTCAAATGTCACCATCCACTCGGCACTCCAAAAAACACCACAGAATAACTCCCTCAAGGCATAATAATAGGATCACATATACGTCACACGGTCACGATTCTTGCTTCAAGTTTAAGAAATCCCAACTCCTCGTCGTGTTCACTGATCAACGAGCGGCGAGACAAGTTCTCAGCTGAGCGCAGTCGTTGCCCACTCGACCTTGAAAGTTACTCTACTCTTTTTCCTGGAACAGACAGTCAGTCCTTTGCTTTAGGCCTCTTCTGTATGTATATAATCTTGTCTAAAAATTGGACATCTATCAGTTATTTTTGGCATTTATCGACTCGAGAAAACGGTTTAAAATTCACAATCACATTGGAAGAAATTTTTATTTATATTTTTCACTGGAGAAAAATAACGAGTTTGAAAATTGGAAAAATTTTCCCATTGACAATAAATCGTACACATACCAGCACTAGGAAATGACACCTGTCACAAGTATCGATGATGCAGAGAAAATTGGGGAAGACAGTACGTGACTTCCACGCGAAAATGATGTCGAACAGTCACCGCACATAAATCACGTTTACACCTTTTTCCTCCCTTAATATTACTATTTTCCAGGAGGAATGACACTGACGAACGTTGGTCGCTGGAATGCCGGTTCGGATAAAATCAAAACGAAAGAACAAAAAGAGATCTCCAGAGATTGTCAGGAGGAAAATAAAAGATTCTTTAAAAAAGGGCTGTCAACAAACACGAAAACTCATTTTAAAAGCGGTTGGTTCTAACCTCAAAAAGAAACTTGTAATGAAACAACGTGTACTGAAAACTTTTAAATGTGAAAAATAAGAAGTCACTTGCGTGACGCGAAACTAAATGGTGGGTCGCGTGCCACGAGAAAAGGCCGTTTACACTCAGTGAAACTTTTCGCGTGGCTCATAATCACGTCGGGAAAGTCATTTAAACAATAAAATATCGAGACACAACATGGAAACACTCCGTACTAGAACGCGGCGCACGGCTCGACTGGCACGAGTTGCCCACTAGAGGGAGCCACTCGCCCTCCGTTCCTCCCCACCATAGACTGTGCATCCCTATCCCTACCAGTGTGCGTTATATACACTCTCAAAGTGTTCTCAACCCCGTGACTAAGAACCAACTTTCAACATTGTAGTGAATGTAAGTGTATGCAATGTGCTCCTTCACTCACGGAATGTCTACGACCTGGGAGCAACAGCCGCAATGACAATCACCCTCGAGTTTACCATTCGCGCTTTGAATGACTCCGATCCCACTTGTATCCCGATCTGTGATCCCAAGATCGCACTCTGACACTAAGGATCTTTATTCCTCGTGTCTCTTACTTATCTTTCTTCGAATGAAAAAACAAACAACTAACGAGATTTTAAATCATCACTGCTGCGAACTCTATCCTCGTGATTATTTTACGACAATAAATATCACCATGTGGTTAGACATTTTTAAATTATAATTTAATACTTTGCATCAAGTCGATTGCACTTTCTTCTCTAAGTTATTATTTTTTGTTTATTTTTTCAGATTAAGAACAACTGAAAATTTTTCTGCATTTATTATTAATGAAAAGGAACAACTGATTACTTTTTTGCGTTTACTTTTATTTATTGTTGGAGGAACGAAACAACTGATAACTTTATGTAAAGTGATATTTATTACACTTGGTATAATTTATTCTTGAAAAAAGAGACAATTGGTAACTTTTCTGCACATAGATATACCTATTTATATTATATAATGTAACACGATAGTTACAATTCTATATTGTTTTATACTAAATAAAAATTAAATAATTAATAAATAATTAGTTGATTAAACAAATATATTTGAATATATTATAATTAATTATGTTTACAAATAAATCAACTACACGGAACTATAATAAACCTAATTTTTAAAACTTACAGTAAGCTTCTTTTGCAATCTTGCGGCAAACTTGAGGTGAAATGTTAAAGTAACCTTACAATTTAAAGTTAGGAAAGGTGGGACATTTTAACCTTACCGTAACTTTACAATGTAATATTGGTAACCTTACCATAAGGTTACTGCAACGTAACGTGCTATCTGGGAAGATTAAAAAATAATGATCGAAAATCTTGAAAATCCAAATAAGAATGTTTTTTGACACCTCTAAAAACACTTGACCGCCTTTGATTCCATGTTGAATTCATGAAACTAAACGAAAGTTCGTTAACATAAGTTGAATGTTAAGTACTATTCACAGTACCGATATCTTCATCTTAAGTTGAGTTCATAGCTTCAAATCGCTAGTGACCGACTTTACCCCAGTGTTTCTGTTTTCCAGAAAATATATTAATATTTTTAATCGGTTTATATTCATTTAAAAAAATCTGGACCGAACGTGTGCTTTAATCCTTACAAGAAAATAAATCATAAGTACATATGGGCAATTCCACGTGAGATTTCAGTCGACCTCTTAAAATCGGCCAAAAATATTTTTTTTCTATTCTGTATTGAAAAAAAACAGATACGTATTTTTTTATTATTTTTTTGGAGGCCAAATTTTTGAGTTATGAATTTTCAAAATTTTCGATTTTTAAATGTAGGTATATTTTTAATGTCAGATAACTAAAAAAATATTGCTTCTTTTCATTTTTTGACAATAGAAAAAAAGTTTTGTTTTTCTCTCTACTTTTGAATAATCATAACAAAAAAATTTTTTTTCCATTTTTTATTAAAAAAATAAAAAAATTTTATAAACAAATTAATTTTTTTTAACTTTGGGTATGATAAATTTTTAATTTTCTTTTTTTAAAACATACCTGGAAATGATAAGAAGGTTTTGCAAAAAGTTTCAGAGTGGGCCTAACAAGTTTGATGGGTCCAAAAAAATAATTAAGCTGTCCGTGCAGGTCGCACG
The DNA here is from genome assembly GCF_015476425.1 of Leptopilina heterotoma. Lineage (NCBI taxonomy): Eukaryota > Metazoa > Arthropoda > Insecta > Hymenoptera > Figitidae > Leptopilina > Leptopilina heterotoma. The sequence continues at coordinate 1,255,247 of NW_025111146.1, forward strand.
CACGTGGCACAATGGGATTTTTTTACAATTTATTATTAAAAATTGTCTAGAGCCTACAAATTTTATCGGATTTTGATTATTATTGAATTTTAAGGCTCTAAACAATTTTTAATAATAAATTGTAAAAAAATCCCATTGTGCCACGTGCGTGCGACCTGCACGGAGAGCTTAATTATTTTTTTGGACCCATCAAACTTGTCAGGCCCACTCTGAAACTTTTTGCAAAACCTTCTTATCATTTCCAGGTATGTTTTAAAAAAAGAAAATTAAAAATTTATCATACCCAAAGTTAAAAAAAATTAATTTGTTTATAAAATTTTTTTATTTTTTTAATAAAAAATGAAAAAAAAATTTTTTGTTATGATTATTCAAAAGTAGAGAGAAAAACAAAACTTTTTTTCTATTGTCAAAAAATGAAAAGAAGCAATATTTTTTTAGTTATCTGACATTAAAAATATACCTACATTTAAAAAGCGAAAATTTTGAAAATTCATTAAAAAAAAAAAAAAAAAAATCGTATCCTTCCCCCCCAAAAATTAAAATTTATTTTTAATTTTGATTTTTTTTGGTCAAAGAATTTTTTTTTTTCAAAATGCTTATTTCCAATCGAAAGAGCATGAAAAAACCTTTCGAAACTGTACTCGGTCAAATTTCCATGTTTAATTGTTTAAGAGTAACAAATTTTCAAAGTAAACATTGCACCGTAAGACCCCTTGATCACTTGACGTGGAATCGCTCTTAAAAGTAATTTTGTTTATGTGAAGAAATATATAATATTTTACATAATTGTTATTTATTTTCCTCTAATAATGTTTGAGTTTCCTAATTTAATATTTTCTAGTATACACCGAAAAAAAAGCCTAGGACCCGTATACCAGGAATTGACTAGGTTTCCTAGTTACGAGAGGAGCCAACTATAGAATCCTGGTCAAAGTAATATAAGATTCAAGCATAGTTAAAGTGACCAGGAAAATTAGTCGATGTATAATCAGGAAAAAATAGTCAAATTGACTAGGAGAATAATATTAGATTTATACTGTGTATCATAATTATTTGAAATTGCTAATCAAATTCTTATTATCAAATAAAAGAGAAAAACTAATTAAAAGAAAAAAATTAATTATTGTATTTGAACATATTTATATTTGACTTTGTATTTATATATACACGGAGAGAAATCTGCTGCTAATATTACCCGAAAGAGCACATTACTTAAATTGCTTAACGTTTCTCTTATATTTTTAGCATCGATTCATATACTTATTGTAAAAATACTTTCAATGCAATAAGCATAAGAGACAGTAGCTAATTTTGCACGAAATCTTTATTATAAATACAAAGAGAACGTGCTGATTTTCAGGCGGACTTTATACAACACAATCTTACCTGTGTATACGCACATATAACTCACACACACATATATTTCTCTTTCTCTCTCTCTCTCTATATTTGATATTTCTTTGTCCTGTAAAACATTATTATATATTATATGTAGTATTTAATACTTGTTGCTGTTATAAAAAGATAATATTTATTTAATAGTAAGTATATTATTTAAAAATTATTGCAATTTTATTCGTGTTTGAATATATAAGCAACATGTGAAAATTGTTAGGTTATGTTATTGCAAACGTCACCGCTTTGTACGCGTTCCGTTCCTCGAAACCATCCAGAGAAATATATGTGTGTGTGAGTTATATGTGCGTATACGCAAGTAAGATTGTGTTGTATAAAGTCCGCCTGAAAATCAGTCGGAGTTCGAGCGATTCTTATAAGAAGAATCTAATACTTTTATAGCACGTTCTCTTTATATTTATAATAAAGATTTCGTGCAAAATTAGCAGCTGATTTTTGTTTTTATTGCATCGAACTCTCCATTACATTAAATAGATGATTTCGTATATAAATTATTATAACCTCAAGCTAAAATTCTATTCAGCAGTGACTAATAAAATTTGTAAAGATTCTGCAAGCAATAATAGCAACAGATTTCTCTCCGTGTACCTTAGAATTAATTTAAACTTATGAAATAAATATTTGACGCAGGGGGGACGCGAACACCTGAACCTAACGAATACGCACTTTGAAACCCGGAACGATAACCACTACACTAAACACGACTTGGTATTTTAATTTTTTAATAGACACTAGATTTTCGAGTCAAAATACAATACTTAATCAGATGATGTTTTATACATTTCGAGTACACAATTTTATACACTTGTCAAAAACTATTTATTTTTAATTATTTATGACATTCAAATGAAAATAAATTTAAATACACAAATTATTGCAAAGGTAAATTTTCAAACACACTGCGCGATTAAAATAGTAAAAATGTTGTCACCACGTGCGTAAAAATTTCGACGATTTATATTGAAACCTAACCAAAAAAGTCTGAAAGAATTGACTAATATAATTAAATAGTTTACTTTCTAAAACATGGACCATCTATATTTCCAGAGGTTCCGAGAAACCAGCAATTTTGATGTATGTAAGAACTCCATTTTATGTACAAAAAATAGACGCGAGTAATGATAAAAAATCGTTTTACGAAATCACGATGAATGACGCGAAAGATATAGAGGTAAACACTGTCAGAACAGAAGCAGACGCGTGCGCATTATGGAAATAGGCAAAATTACTAAAATCCTAGTCAATTTGACTAGGATTTGCAGGGTTGTTTTTGCCAGGCTTGAATTTTGTTGAATCAGCCTAGCGATCCTAACCATAATGATTAGGAATCCTTATTACTTTTACTAGATTAAGATTAACTATAGAGTCATAGTTAATAATACCATCGAGATTTTTTTCGGTGTACATATTATTGGTTAATTTATGATTTATTATATGTATAATTTTAAAATATCAAAAATTATATTATAAATTATAAATTAACCAATAATATGTACTAGAAAATATTAAATTAGGAAATTCAAATATTATTAGAGGAAAATAAATAACAAAATTAAGTAAACAAAAATATTTATTTAAATGAACCAAATACGTTTACTAAAACTATTTATTTGAATTAAACAAATCTTTTCTCTTAAAATAAACAAATTTTTTAGTTATATTAAATAAAAATTTTTGGTTAAGTGTAATAACCATTTGGTTAATACAAATAAACGTATTGGAAGAAATTATTTGGCTGAATCAAACAAACGTTTGGTTGACTGTATAGCAATGCATTTATTTGGTTGATTCAACCAAAATTTGGTTGTTTCGAACAAATTTTTTTCTGAGTGCAATTTATATTTTAATTTATTGTACGGGTTCATTTATTCTTTTATTTATTGAATCCCTTTTTTTTGTGTTTCATTTTTATAAAGTGTGGCCGTTTATTTTAATCGGAATATGACCTAAAACAAAAATGCTCGTTTGCATAATTTGGATCAACGAGGTTGCTCGGAGGTTGAACCACTCACCTTGCCAGGATCTTCATCGAAAGGATCATAGCGTGAGTTTCCGAGGACAATATGTAAGTTGTTCCTAATATAATAGAGAGATATTGTTTATGTTAAAGAAAAATATGTTTATTTTATTATGAAAATTGGTTTTATATTGTCTGATTAATTTAAGAGAGTGAATTTAGTCGCGAGACGAATTGTGAATGATTTATTATTATTTTAAATTATTTTTGTATTCTGTTTTCTTTCCCAATGGGAAGTAAACGATTGGTTCAATAATGGGCCATGCTTGGCGAACTCCGTTCCATTATTGGAACATTAATGGCAACCATCATTGGACCACCAATGGTTTAAACTTGGGATGATCACGCTACTGCCAATGATCGGTAGCCAAGCATCGGGCCAATATTAGTTGCCAAGGAATTGCCAAGGAAAGAAAATCGATTTTCAAAAGCTTGATTTTTTATTGGCAACCAACAAAAAACCAATGTTTTGAAAATTGATTTTTTTTAATTATTAACTAGCTAAAACAAACGCGCGTAAACGCGCGTGAATACTTGCTGGGCGCAACTGCCATAACATAAGAACCCTGATTATCTTAAAAATAATGTAAGAAAATAAATAAATTTTGCAATAATTTTAATTAATAGTACCCAATGCATTCAATATCATTTAAAAAAAATTAACAAATTATGCATAATTTTTACATAGTCTTATATAGTAATTACTTAACAATTATTGGAAAATTTTCTGTCTACTTCATAAAATAAACAAATCATAATATTGAATACTATTTCTCATAAACCGTTTTTTTAAAAAGGTTTGTATCATATTTCTAAATAGTAACAGTTATCGTCAAACAGAAACAATAATACTTCAATTAAGTATTTTTCACACTAATTTTATTCTTTTTTTTAATAATATTTAGAAAATTAAATCTGACAGCGTTCCACAAATGTAAGAATGGATGTCGAAATTTTAACAATTCTAAGAAATATGTTAAACGTTAAAACATTCATGATATTTTCGTGTCTTAACACTAAGGGGCCATTCATAAACCATGTAACCTCTTGAAGGGGAGGGGGGTCAAGCAATTGACTACGACAAAGGGAAAAAATGGCGCTAATAGGGGAGAGTGGGGCAAGACGGGGTAGCGGGTAAGACGGGGTACCGGCCCTATTTAACAAACGAATTAACCAATCGCGATTATATTTTACACAATACTGCACCGAGACGATAGTTTCTTGTTTATAAAACCTAAAAGCCATGAGAACAAATCTTTTATCTGTTTTACTAAAAAAACTGTTTTCGACGATTTTCTTGTCATTTTTTCACTATTTTAGGAGGCGTTTATTATTTAATAATAACAGTTAATGAACTGTATAAATTTTTTTCTAACTGTCAAGGGTTACATAAGAAGAGAAGCATATGTTTTTTTTCTTTGTTGAATCGTAAATTGCAGTAATTAATTGTTTTATTAAATTTCGTAGGTGCGGGCAAGATGGGGTAGGGGAGAGTGGGGCAAGACGGGGTTCACAAATTAAGCAAAAAAAAGAGAAATAAGAGAAGTTAAGAAAACTACTAAAATCAAGACTGAATAAAATAAGAGTGACCAAAAAGAAAAAAGCTTGTCAGGTTAAATCATCAATTAGCGATGGTAAAGTGGAAAATACACCTTGTCTCTATTGTAATGGTTATTATTTAGACTCAAATAAAGGCTGGCCTGGTTTTTTGTCTGCGGCCAATGGGCTCACTGCAGTTATGCATGAAGATGAAGATGCAACTTTTACTTGTAAAATTTGTCGACAGAAATAGGTTGTTTTTTGTTAGTACCCCATCTTACCAGCCGGTGGGGCAAGATGGGGAGATTTGCAATTTTTTCAATATTATTAATAATTATAAGCTTTTTTAAGAAACAGATAGCCTTTGTACGCCTTTTTTACGAAAGACTGATTTCCAAAAATGATAATTAAAAATAATAATAAAGTATATATTCGATAATTTTCGTTTTTTTGCGCTTTAAATCTTAAGTATCCCGTCTTGCCCCACTCTCCCCTACATGTAATAGCGTACTACGGGGGGAGGGTCAACATTCCCAAAAAATGGGGCTACGTGGCTTATGGACGACCTCTAACAGATGATAGTAAAAATTAGAAGTCAATCTGCCACCATTTGCGAAGTTAGGAGTTTATTTTTATAAAACACCTATTTTTCTAAAATGTCAACGTAATCTTAATCACGCTTTATTATATTCTTGCTGAACATGAATATCGTATTTATTTTTAATTAAATTCACGTTGTTTCACAAAATTTTTAAAAAATTGAAATATGGGTTCCGTACTCCCCCATGGGTCAAGAATAGTTAGAGCTAGTTTGGCACGGAAAAATCCTGCTAATGCGACTGGAAATTATAAAAAAATGTTTAATTGTTCTTTTTAGGTTGATATACACAATGGTGCGTAATTATATATGACCTGGACAGTGAAAAGGGACCTTACGTGCGAAAACAAGTTTTCGAGAAAACAGCAGTTAAAGTTTAACTTAGAAAAACCCTTGTAACTTTTTAAATATTAATATTTTTCAATCAATTTAGACTTATTTTCTTCACCGTGAATCACAGTATCTAAATAAATAACATACATGTAATGAAATTTTATTTTCAATAATTGTTTATATAAATTAATAACAAACTCCCCAAACATAGAAAAAATAATCTAAGTTTTCTAACTTGCAACAATAAGTATAAATAAGTGACACATGTTTGTAAGGGTTTTTTTCGCTGATTACGAATATGATAACAAATTTGAATTTTAACTGTTGACAGTTGTCAAAGAAACTGTCAACTTTTCTAAATAATAAAAAAATTATCGTCTTCGTTATTTTAATTTGTATAATAAAAAAAATCAGTTTTTTCGTATTTTTACTCTTGTTTTTTTTAACTGTAAAATTTTTTTTAAAAACTTCTAATCAACTTATGATTTTTTGGTTTTCACCATCTTAAAGAGCATTTCAAACCCTATCCGAATCAACAAAAAAGTAAAAAATGATTTTTTGACACGTAAGGTCCCTTTTCATAGACCAGGTCACATATACGGAAAAATGAAGCTTATTGACCAAGAAATTGGTGGTCGTCTGAAGAAAATTGGTTAACTTTCAGGTTCTAGTTCAGACGAATTTTTATTCAATATTGAAATTGAGAAAATGTTCAGAACATATTGTTATTACTTTCAGATATCAATATTAAATAGTCTAAATCCAATAAAATAAAGAAAACAAAAATTTACTGATTTTTTATAACATGATCCGAAAAGGTCTTACCTAACTATTCTTGCCCCATCCTCCCCTACTTTTATTCAACATACAATTCAAAAAATATTTTATACAGTTCAAATTGCAGAAAATTAAATTAAAACCCTGACCATCGTGGGGCCCTTTTCTTTATAGCATTATTAATATTAAATTATTATTATTATTTTTTTTAAATTTTTTTGTTTATACACCCGTCTTAAGCCTACAATCTTGGCTATACAAGTGTTTTTACAACCGTAGAACATTTGTTACAAACATTTCTTAAATTTTACTTAATACTAAATTTTTGCGCCTACAGAGCGACTTAAAAATTAGGAGTACTCGCATTTGCCTGGATCACCCGTCTAATGGGTTTTCTCGCCAGTGGAGAGGGAAACTGTAGAAAACCTCTCCTGAGTACAACCGGTTTATCGACAGTCGAGTTCTAATGGTGTGTACCGGACAATAATCGACGGTGCACATCATTATACCTCGACGTCAAACCTCCCGCTCAGATTGTCTCACGTGCCGGAAAAATACCAAGCCAAAAGGGCGCGAACCAAGGGTACTTACCCTTGGTCTTTAAGACGACCGCCAAGCGAGGCATCTATCCGACTGAGCTAATCTGTCGGTATATTAAACTATTATTATCAATATTAATAATAAAAATGGAAAAAATTGTTTGATTCAATTAAATATTTTATTTGTCTATTATCTATTACTTAGTTATTTTTACCAAATTTGCATTACTTAGGTCAAATAAATGGAATAATTCAAATTAATAAATATTGCTTCAAATCAATTATTATGAAAATTGCTTGATTCAGTAATTCATGTTCTTTTAATTCAAATATTTATTTGAATCAAGAAAATAATTTTTCCAAAAAACTACAGATTTGTTTGTATCAAATATTCATAATAAATCATTATTTTATTTGAGACTAATATACCATTAATTGGGTAAAATAATTAATTATTATTTATCCCAAATGCTTCTAAGGACTCACATGCTTGGAAATATTAACATTAACCCTTAAACCGCACCCTGGGTGTGCGACACCCATATTCTAGCTTTTTACTCTAATATTTCATTTAAATTCGTAAAAATTGAACATGTGTTGATATTGGACAGTACATTTTGTACTTAACTTCATGTTTCGTGATTGATATTAGTCTGTCAAGTGTCTTTGTGTATTTGATAACTTTATGAAGTTGACGGCGAAAAATTTCTGCTTGTCTGACACCCAGTTTTTGGTTTAAGGTGATTCCAGTAGTTTAAAAAAACTCTTTTTTAATTATTAATATTAAATAAATCATTATGAAACCTATTTTCCTTCAAAATAGATGTACTGAGCAATATAAGATAATTTTTCAAAAAGATAATATCCTATTCCAGCTTAAAGAACACACTTAAAAGTCCCCGGGTGTCGCACACCCAGTGTGCGATTTAAGGATTTTTTCGTAAGTGCACTGAGAGAAAAGAGGGCGCGTTGCAGCACATTTTCGATTCATGTTGCGCGACTCAACCTGATTTCAGATTCGTAATCAGCGACCCTGAAAATCCTCAAGTATTCAGTTTCAAGCCAATCTGATCAATTTTTTATTTCGTTGTCCGCCATATTGGATCCGCTATTTTGAATTTTGGAAAACTAATGTTAGATTCGTAATCAGCGACCCTTAAAACCCCTGAGTAACAAGTTTCAAGCAAATTCGACGAATTTTGAAAAAAATTTCCGCCATCTTGGATCCGCCATTTTAAATTTCGAAAAACTGATGTCAGATTTGTAATTAGCGATCCCAGAAACCTTAGGGTACCAAGTTTCATAAAAATGCATTAAAAATTTTTTCAAGGGGTTAAATACGTCAAATTCCAATTTCATCCAATATATTTCTCCTTAATCCATTTTAAATACTTCAAATTCCATCCAACATCCAATCAATCGAAATTTCAATTTTATCCAATATTTCTCTTCTTATCTTTTAAATAAAAAAATCAAATGTTATTCAAAACAGGAAAAAAGTAAATGTCAATTTCTTTATCCTTTAAATTCAAAATGAATAAAACTATATCAAATGGTAATATAATATTTACACGGAAAAAAAAGTACAACTGAAATGGAGAAATTTTTCGCCATAACAGCTAAACATTTCGTCAAAAACGAGCGAGCGATATTGGCATTATCGCTAGAATAGCGATATTGAATTTTACTTGAAAGACAATCTAACCCTACAATGACAGATATAATTAAAATTCTGTGAAAATTAAAATTAAATGTGGATTTTTAATTTTTTTCAATCGTATGTTTCAAATTACAACCATATGAAAGTAAATTATTGAACTTAATACTGTTTTAAAACTAAAAAAACACAAAACTAATATTTATGCTGTCAAACAAGATTTCCATATACTTCCAATATGGCTGACGAATTACACTCAACCAAAGCTCACTATCACTGAATTGGCTAAACTTTCGGCTAATGTTGTTAAGCTTAATTCCCAACGTTGGTTATGTCGTTCTTTATTTTAATTATATTCCCAATATTGCTCGTTCGCGTCATGAAATTTTTTTCCGTGTAGAAAAATATAACTATACCACTCAAGAAACACTTTAATTAACTCTCTACAAATTGCAGAGAAATTATATAAAAAACAGAAAATATCTAATGTTATCCAAAATAAAAAAAACTATATCAAATAGTAATGTGATATATTCAAAAAATAAATATACCACTCACGAAGCACTATCGTTATCTCTCTACACTACACTGAAAGAATTTTTGGGAGGCTGCAGGCTTTACATTAGTGCCGCTAGAGCTCGCTGCCTCAAGCTCGCAGTTAACCTCAAAAAGGCGAGAATCTACTCCCGAAAGGTAAGCAGCAACTCCTCAGGGGCAGCAGCTCACCTTTCGGGAGTAGATGCTCTCTTTTTTGAAGTGAGCTGCGAGCCCTGAGCAAGGGGCACTAATTTCGGACATTAAAAGTCAGCAGCCTCCCCAAAAATTCTTTCAGTGTACATACAAGGAGAGATGTCCCAGTTAGTCCCGTGAGGGGAAGTAGCCTTCCCCCACCATACGGCACACCAAGTTGAAACTGAGTCCCGAGCAACCCTCACAGCGGAGATCGCTCGGACCCTTAAACCCTCATTAAGGAAAACTGTTAATGACTTTTTCTATAAAATATAATTTTTTTAAATAGTAACATTTTTTATTTTTCATTAACATATTTAAATTCCTTACTTTCTCACGATTCTATACATATGTTGTTTACCAAAAAAAGTTTAAATTAAAAAAATTAATTATTTTTTCCAGATACATAGAATGAAGTTAACTCTACCAAAAGCCATATACCTATTATTAAATAAATATTTACTGTTTCACATAGGTTTTATCTAAATCACTTTAATGCTATTTGACCCAATATTTGCAGTATTTGAAGCAAATACCATTCAACTTAATCTTTAAATTTTAACATTTTTTTGGTAAACAACATATGTATAAAATCGTGAAAAAGTAAGGAATTTAAATATGTTAATTTAAAAGTTAAAAATGTTACTATTTAAAAATTTATATTTTTCATTATTAATAGAAAAGTCATTAGCAGTTTTCCTTAATGAGGGTTTAAGGGTCCGAGCGACCCCCGCTATGAAGGTTGCTCGGGACTCAAGTCCAAGTAGCCCTCGCAGCGGGGGGCTCTATGTCCCTTCTAACGGCGAACAGACAAACTAAATGCGAACAGGCAAAATATATATATGCAAACGGAATACGGACTTTAATATTGTTAATTAAAATTTATTTTTAAAAAATATATTTTTCAATAATATATATTTTTTTAAATTAATAGAACATATTAATTAAATTTTTCACCTCTGGTAAAACAAAGGTGAAAGACTGATAAAAATTCCCTCACCGTATCTCACAGTGGAGGGATAACTGTGAATGTCTTTGCGAGAGAGGAGCAGGTACTTATAGAGCCAGTGTAACAGGTCACAAGCGAGAAGAAATCACTAGCATGCACTCTGGCGGCGATTGTCGGAACTGTTTTCTGGCGCGCATGCATATCCTGACATTATCGACACAGCGCTTGGCAACCAACGTTGCGCCACTTCCGACAAGCGCCGCCAGAGTCCATGCTAGTGATTTCTTCTCGCTTGTGACCTGTTACACTGGCTCTATAAGTGCCTGCTCCTTTCTCGCAAAGACATTCACAGTTATCCCTCCACTGTGAGATACGGTGAGGGAATTTTTATCAGTCTTTCACCTTTGTTTTACCAGAGGTGAAAAATTTAATTAATATGTTCTATTAATTTAAAAAAATATATATTATTGAAAAATATATTTTTTTGAAATAAATTTTTAAAAAATATATTTTTTAAAAATAAATTTTAATTAATAATTAAAAAAAATCAATTTTCAAAACCTTGGTTTTTTGTTGGCTGCCAATAAAAAATCAAGCTTTGGAAAATCGATTTTGTTTTCTTGGCAATTCCTTGGCAACTAATATTGGCCCGATGCTTGGCTACCGATCATTGGCATCCCAAGTTTAAACCATTGGTGGTCCAATGATGGTTGCCAATTGTTTTGCCAAGAAAAAACTATTGGGCACCAAGCATGGCCCACTATTGAACCAATCGTTACCATTGGCAATTTCCCGTTGGGTTAATGTATTTTTGATGATTTTTAATATTAACTTTTATTTTGTAAATTCCGTTATATAATTTACTGTTTGAATGTGTGTATGTTTATAAAATTTATATCGACTATTTGTACAGATTAATTCCTGACGTCAGGTAATTTTTCAACAAGTAGACTGTAAAAGCAATTGTATTGAAAAATAATGTAAAAATCATAAACCTTCCCAGGCGGAAAATTCGGACGAATACCGGATCGTCCAACCGTCTAAAATACGCGCCGGTTGAATTGAGGGTTCACGTGCAATAAGGGGATATACGCATGGAAGTGAAAGTCCCCGCGTACAGCGATTCTGCGGCTGCGCGAGGGGTTAACGAAAAGCCTGCGCGTCCCCTTATTGCCCGTGAACCCTCAATTGGAGAGTCAATGCCAGTCCAGGCAGTCTGTACTGATTCGGATGTTAAATGTCTGCTGGCGCGGTACAAAGTCGGATCCTACTTTCGATACAGTCTTTCTACTGTCGGCAGTACAGGCGCGGTACAGGATTTGATCCGACCGCCGGGTCAAAATTTATACCAACTAGCAACCGGCGTTGCACTGGCATTCGTCCGTCTAACGACCCGAGCGGTACAGGCATTCTACCGACTGAGAACTATATAATTTATTTTATTATTAATATATTAATTAATTTTATTTACTTACTTATTTATTGATTTATTATAAATAAACAAATAAGTAATATTAAATAAATTTGATTTATTTAATATTACTTATTTGTTTATTTATATATAATAAATCAATAAATAAGTAAATTAAAAATTATTAATTCATTAATAAGAATAAGCTTAACATATAGTAATTGTTACTAGTTTTCAAATTAGTTTTATTTTTATATAGGATAATTTTTTTTATAAATTCACTTTTAAAAATCTTACCACAAATATCTTTTAAAATCTAAAAAGTTTTGCTATTTTTATTTTTTATGATAAAAGTTAATAATAATAAATTTAATCCATTATGCTTTAAGGGTAAGTCCAAGGTGTTAAATGTAAACAAACCAAAAGGTAAACAAACCAAACACAAAATCGCACTTTTGTAACAGCCATTTCTCTTACAAAAATTAACATTTTTACACTTTCTCTACAAAAATGGAAAAATAGAGTTTCAAAGTGTCCAAAAAATCATTTTTGGCTATGAGCAATAAAAAGCAATTGGTAAAATAACTAATTAAAATGACCAGTAAAATAGCATTTCTGACGCGTCGCGAAAAATAAACTGTTTGAGTATATCAACCGCACGGACTATGAAGAAGTTTTTACCCTTTCTGTTGTAATTTCAAGAAAGAAAGGGAAAAATTTACCCTTCCACATGTTGAAGGTCTAATCGCTGACATGGAACTTCTTCATCATCCGTGAGGTTGATATACTCAAACAGTTTATTTTTCGCGTCGCGTCAGAAATGCTATTTTACTGGTCATTTTAATTAGTTATTTTACTAATTGCTTTTTATTGCTCATAGCCAAAAATGATTTTTTTGGACGGTTTGAAACTCTAATTTTTCATTTTTGTAGGGAAAGTGTAAAAATGTTAATTTTTGTAAGAGAAATGGCTGTTACAAAAGTGCGATTTTCGTGTTGGGTTTGTTTACCTTTTGGTTTGTTTACATTTCACACCTTGGACATACCCTTAAACATTTTTTGTATTAATAATTTTTAAAGAGTCGAAAGTACATTCGTACTGGCATTCTATTGCAAAATGCGTCTGGCTCGGTGCAGGTTTCAACCCACCAAGCACCCAGCGTTGTACTGGCATTCGTCCGTCTAGCAACCAGCGCGGGCCAAATTATATTTTTTATTAAAAATTAAAATAAAAGAAATGTTTAATTAATTATGCAAGGTGAATGTTAATTAATATTTATTATTTCCTTCAAATTAATTACATTAGTCTTTTTTTAAAACAGTTATAAAGTATAAATGAAATGCAGTAAGTTACAAATGTTTATTTTGGTTAATTTTGTATTGATTTCGAATAGTTATAAAGTGAAGTATTCTACTAATTATAGAGGCATTTCACGTCAGAAATATCACGATTTTCAAAGGGTATGTCGATTTTCGCAAAACTTCGTGGGATTATAGTTCTATATAAGAGACATCTTTTCCCTAAATTTAAAAAAAAAAATTTTAATTGTTGAAGATACGCCATTTTGAATTTTAATATTAATTTTATAAAATTTTGAATATCTCGGAATATTGTTTATGGATTTTTATGAAATTTACATATTTTTCAGGTAAAAGTATGTACTTTAAAATGCAAATAAAGTTATTAAAAAAATTAATTTTTAAATAAAAAAATTAAAAAAAAAATTTTTAAACAATTTTTTGTTTATTTACTCCTCTCTGAGAAAAATGTTATTAACATATTTGGATTCCTTATGAATTCACCTTTTATTTTTATAAAAAAAAATTAATGGAGACTCAACTGGGTCTGGAGATATTGAATTTTTTGTAAAAAATAGTCATAGTTACAGCAGCAATGCACGACTGTGGTAACGTACAGCGCGACTTGTGCAGTATGGTGCTATGGCGCGGCGACGCTTTTTTTACAAAAAATTCAATATCTCCAGACCCAGTTGAGTCTCCATCAATTTTTTTTTATGAAATTAAAGGTGAATTCACAAGGAATCCAAATATGTTAATAACATTTTTCTCAGAGAGGAGTAAATAAACAAAAAATTGTTTAAACAAATTTTTTTAAATTTTTTTATTTAAAAATTAATTTTTTTTTATTAACTTTATTTGCATTTTAAAGTACATACTTTTACCTGAAAAATGTGTAAATTTCATAAAAATCCATAAACAATATTCCGAGATATTCAAAATTTTATAAAATTAATATTAAAATTCAAAATGGCGTATCTTCAACAATTTAAAAATTTTTTTTTTAAATTTAGGGAAAAGATGTTTCTTATATAGAACTATAATCCCACGAAGTTTTGCGAAAATCGGCATACCCTTTGCAAATCGTGATATTTCTGACGTGAAATGCCTCTATTCTTAAATAATAAAATAAAGATAAATATTAAAAACATTGAAGATTAAAAAATATAATAAAACTATATTTATTTGCATAATATAAATAAAATGCTAAAATATTGAAAAATATTTGAGTAAAAATTATTATTCACTTTATATAAGTTGTTGTTTCCCGGCGGTATTGTATATTGACGTTGTTATGCTCACATCCGCAAGCGAGCGAATAGCGTAGTGGTTAGCGTATTAGACTTTGGTGCGTAGATTAGGAAAGGCTTGGGCTTCGTATCCCACTGCGAGCGTTTAGAATTTTAATGTGTAAAAATAATGTTAAATGTGTAAAAAATGCTTCAAACGATCTATAAATAAATGTTAATTAACATGCACCATGCATAGTTAATTAAATATTTTTTTTTATTTTATTTTTCAATAGAGAATATAATTTGGCCCGCGTCGCTTTCTAGGCGGACGGATGCCAGTAGAACGCCGGTCCCGCTGGACCGAGTCATGTTTCGGATCAAAATTTGGCCCGTCCTGGTTGCCAGACGGACGAATGCCTGTACAACGCCGGTTGTTCGGCGGCATCAAATCTGTACCGAGCCAGGCGCGCAGCCACTACAACACATTGTCAGGTTCCAGTTGAATGCCTGCACCGCCCCGGCCGTCAGGCGGACCCATGCCAGTACAGTCTTACCGACATCTGTACAGGCGCGGTACCCTGCCAGTGGGAAATTTCCGCCTGGGTTACGATACTTATAGGTTTACATATTTTTTATATATTACTAGCGCTTCGTCGACCGCTCCGCGGTTGACATTTTTGCTTTCTTCTTTTTTTCTATTCAAATTGTTCCTTTTTTAAATATTAAATTGTTTATTGTGATTCATTTAAAATTACCTAAATTTTTATTTAGTTTCTCTAAAGTTAAGTTAATTAAAATAAAAATTGCCACTTCATAATGATATTGAAAAGAGCGACTGTAGCTCCATCTTCTAACTATGTATGAGTTTTTAAGGTACTATATTTCTTTAGATTTGGAAATGTGAGTGTGCCCTTCTATGTTTCATTTTCATTGCTATAACTGCGAGAGTACATTCGATTATTTTCGATTTAAATTCGAGATTTCTCACTCATGTCTTTTTTCTAAAGGATAATTAATTTTCGCAGCTACAAATACTTACATATAAATCTTTTTTTTAACTTTACACACACTCACATACACATCTTTATAATTTTTTTATTTTTTCCAATCAAACAAATTTCACCTAAACGGCTAAAACACACACACACAAACTTATCTTTTTTCGTCAGAAAAACACAGTAATACGGCATATCCCCGAGCGGTCACCCATCCAAGTAGTAACCGCGACCAAAGTTGCTTAACTTCCGTGATAGACGAGAACCGCCGCGCTGCAATGTAAAATACATCCGCTTCTTAATATCGATCGCTTACTCTATAAGTAGTTAAATACCGTGCTCGAGATTTTTCTCTCATATTAAGTAATAAAAGAATTTATATTTCAGGGAATTTATATTTAATCAGTAATTAAATAATTAAAAGAATTTAAGTACATATTGTTTTATGTTAACAAAGGAAAAAAAAATCTTTTTGTAGTTACATTTCAAAAATAGTTAAAGGAATTAATTTAGTTAAGGACGCTGCACGGTGGGAAATATTTGAAAGTACGCATAGGCGTAGCGAGCGATTTCTCCTCAACTTCCACTCTTTTCCCCTCTTTTCGTCCCACTTGGTGAAATTTTTTGACTTTGATAATTAATTAAAAAAAATCCAGATTGAAAATGAAAAAAAGGGCGATTTAGGGAAAAATAATATTTAATAGAGAATATTCAACAAGTTTTCTTATGACGATTAGATGTTTCTATGGGCGTGAATATCAATCCGCGTTTTCCAAAACATAGCAAACTGACAGCTCAATATGGGAGGTTAGCCATGGCCGACTATATCAGGTTGCACCGTTTGCGTAGTACAGTAGAAATGAACGTGAGGAACAAAAATATTAAATGTCAATTATACTCTCATTGTTTACTATTACATTTATTATTTGTTTATTTATTTATTATTGTTATTATATCTATTATTATTTATTATTTTACTTACTTTTTTAAAATATTATTATGGAAAAGTATTAAAACAATAAAGGAAAATTTTTTATGAAAAAATTATTAAACAAATAAAATTTCTAAACCAAAAAAAAGTAAATAATAAAAAATTATGAAATGTATAATTTTAAAAATTTTTTATTATTTTTATTATTGATATTTTTAAGTATATGAAAAATCTAATTTAAATATTCCACAAAATTAGTTTTAAAGTAATTTTTTATAAGGAATTCAACGGTCATAAAATAAAAGCGGAAAGAAAATATTTTGACCCTTTTTCAATTATCATTTTTCTTAAAAATTGGTGGATTTCGAAACACACGCGTAATTTGGTAGAAAATATGTTTTTTGTCCTACCTGCACGGAAAGTATGTCATTTCGGGCACTTAAGGCGGGCGCAAAGTAACACATTACGCCCGGGAGTGGGGGAAGCGGGCGGAAAAGTATTTTGCGCCCGCTTGTATGACGTCAGCGGGCGGTAAAGTATTTTCCGCCCGCTTCCCCTACCACCGAGCGGGCGGAAAAGTATTTTGCGCCCGCTTGTTAATTATTCGATTTTCTTCATTAAAATGCGACATTTTCGACTTTCTTTTTAAGTTGACTATAGAACTGCAAATATTTTGAACTTGTTTTATTTTACCTTTAAAAATTTGCAAGTTTTTTTTATTTTCTCTAAAAAAACTTATGAGACATTTGGTTTTGTTCCCATTTCGTTTATCAAAAATGTCAATTTTAAAAGTTCTTGTTTCAGTTTTGTTTAATTATTAATTACTACGTTCTAAATAAATACTATGTTTCCAGAATACATTATTTTTTTATTTCTATTTTAAAACTTCTATCATTATAAGACTTCATTCGATATAATGTTTATATAGAGCTTAATTTTTAACTAATATGAGTGTTTAATCGTGCGTGCCCTCAATGCCATACTTTCCATGCAGTTAGGACAAAAAATTATGTTCGCATCATGGGCGCAAAGGTGATTACGACTTTGGCGAAATTTCGGGACCTCGGGGACACTTTCGCTCCCTCGGCTTCGCCTCGGGCGCGAAATTGTGTCCCCTCGGTCCCTTCATTTCGCCATCGTCGCAATCACCTATTTTGCGCCCTTGTTACGAAAATAACTATTTAAATCCATGAAAAGAATTCCAAATGTAATCGATGATTTTCATAATTACCTATAGAAGTATTGTTTTGAAAAAAATCTTTGTTTTTAAACTGAAAATTCTAAAAATAACATTGTTATTCAATTTTTCTATATGGAAAATTATTTGTTTACTTATTTAGTTTCTGATCAAAATTCAATCTTAATTTTTCTGTATTTCTATTTTTCATCAATAAAAATTATGATATGAAATTATTTAGAAAAATAAATGTCAAAAAATGCCCTTTTTTAATAAAAAAAAAAGCTGCAATGTATTGAAAAAAGACGAAAATTTAATAATCTACTTCAAAAATTGTTAGAAAAAAATTGCAAACATCAACGTCGTTTTCTCAAGACAAAAATGGTTTTCATAATTGGAAATAAATTCTGAGTACCTCCGTGTTTCAGAAAAAGGACTTTTTTCATAAAAAAGATCCAATTTTATGACAAAAATTATGTTTAATAATATTTTCATAAAAAATTTACATTACTTTGTTTTATACTTTTCCATTATAATATTTCTAAAAAGTAAGAATAATAATAAATAATAATAGATAAATAAACAAATAAATATAATTATTTATATAATATTAAATAATAAAAGTAATGACTTATTATTTTTGTCGATCATCTACGTCCCTACATTACCATAGCGTAAATACTTTCAACACGAAAATGGGGCAACCTGTTATGGTCGGCAAAGGCCTACATCGAGCTGTTGCTTTGTTTTGTAAAACGCGGATTCATATTTACGCTCCTAGAAACATCTAATCGTCATAAGTAAGTTTGAATTATATTCTCTATTAAATATTATTTTTCCTTAAATCGCCCTTTTTTTCATTTTCTGTCTGAATTTTTCAAAATTAATTATCAAAGTCGAAAACTTTTTCGAAAACTTCGAAACCTCTTTTGGTGTAATTTTTTACTTTGATAATTAATTTTTAAAAATTCAGATAGAAAATGAAAAAAAGGGCGATTTAGGGAAAAATAATATTTAATAGAGAATATAAAACAAGTTTTCTTATGACGATTAGATGTTTCTATGGGCGTAAATATCAATCCGCGTTTTACGAAACATATCAAACTGATAGCTCTATATGAGAAGTTGGACATGGCCGACCATAACAGGTTGCTCCGTTTGCGTGGTACAGTAGGAATGAACGTGAGGAACAAAAATATTAAATGTCAATTACTCTTATTGTTTACTATTATATTTATTATTTGTTTATTTATTTATTATTGTTATTATATCTATTATTATTTATTATTATACTTACTTTTTAAAAATATTATTATGGAAAATTATTAAAACAATAAAGGGAAATTTTTTATGAAAAAATTATTAAACAAATAAAATTTCTAAACAAAAAAAAGTAAATAATAAAAAATTATGAAATGTATAATTTTTTAAATTATATTAGTTATACAAATTTTTTTAAACAAAATTATTTCAAATACCAAGATTAACTTTTTTTATAGACAATTTGAAAATTAATACACTGGGAATAATATTGACACATTCAGAAAAAATAAATAATTTTAATGGATAATTTTTTTTTATTATTTATCAACTATAGTTTATTTCTAAAAAAATTATACATTTCATAATTTTTTATTATTTACTCTTTTTTGTTTAGAAATTTTATTTGTTTAATAATTTTTTCATAAAAAATTTTCCTTTTATTGTTTTAATAATTTTCCATAATAATATTTTTAAAAAGTAAGTATAATAATAAATAATAATAGATACAATAACAATAATAAATAAATAAAAAATAATAAATATAATAGTAAACAATAACAGGGTTCCTACAGAATCTGGAAAGCATGGAAATGGTATGGAATTTTTAAAAGGCTTCTGGAAATCAGGGAAATAATGGAAAAGGCCTGGAACTTTTAAAAGTTTCTAAATTTTTTCTGTTTTCTATTTTTTCTCTTGAATAGAAATTCAAATAATAACAAAGCTAAATGGCATAAAAGAGAGGAAAAAATGTTGAATTTTAAGAAATTCAGTTTTTTGAATTTTTTCGAATTTTTGATAATTTTAGATTTTTTACCAAAGATTCGACACTATTTAATAAGTAAAGTGTTTTCCAAGAGCCCAAAAATAATGAAGCTAAATGCCATAAAAGAGGAGAAAATATGTTAAAATTTAAGAAATTCGGATTTTTGATAATTTTCTATAATTTTAGATTTTTTACCAAAGAGTCGAGACTATTAAAAAAGTAAAGTATTTTCCAAAAGCAAAAAAATAATGAAGCTAAATCCCATAAAAGAGAAGAAAAAATGTTGAATTTTAAGAAATTTGGTTTTTTGATAATTTTAGATTTTTTACCAAAGAGTCGAGACTATTTAATAAGTAAAGTATTTTCCAAAAGCCCAAAAATAATGAAACTAAATGCCATAAAAGAGAGGAAAAAATGTTGAATTTTAAGAAATTCGGATGAACGTGAACTAGTATATCACTTTTGGATGGGACACAAAATTCTTGAAAATCAACAAACACAGTTCGTCAAAATTTCATCAACTCCTTCACTAGAAACATAGTACTGTTTCCGAACTTTTCGTCAACGTTAACGAAAAATTCGTGAACTTTTAAAAAATGCTTTAAACAAGAAAAAATAATTTCCAGACACTACTTTTTTATAGTATTTCACTTTATTTGATAACTTGACGCCTATTACGCACCCAACTACACAGAATACACAATTTTATCGCCATTAAAATTCGTAATTCGCTTCACGGGATTCGAACCTAGTACCTATACCCTATAACATAATATTTCTAACAACTAACCGCCACGGCTAAATCTAGATACACTGTCCTTCGACAAACAAAACGATTAGCTTTGTCTGCTGTAAAACTCAGGACCGTGCAAAGTAGAAAAAGTCCCTTATCGTAACTTTTAATTCATTTTATGAATTATTTGTTTCACAAAGGAAATTAGCAAACAAAAATATTCACTAAGTAATAAAAAACACTGATTCTAAATAATAACTTTCATCAAAGAATTTTCCCGAATGTAAACACCGATGACACCGACTGAATGATGAATGCTTGATCAGTCATATTTGATGCGCATTACGAACTGCGCATACTACTGACACTCGCGAGTTCACGATTTTTTCGTGAACTTGTACCTCTACTTTTGACGAACTACTCTTCATTAACAGTTCATCAAAAATTCATTAACTTTGTTTCAGTTTTTCGTTGACGTTCGCCATTTCTAATCAAAAGTGAATGAAAATTTTGAAATTTTGTGTCCCATCCAAAAGTGATATACTAGTTCACGAGAGATTCGTGAACTTTTTTTTTCCGTGTAATGAAGCTAAATGCCATAAAAGAGAGGAAAAAATGTTGAATTTTAAGAAATTCGGATTTTTGAATTTTTGATAATTTTCGATAATTTTAGATTTTTTACCAAAGAGTCGAGACTATTAAATAAGTAAAGTTTTTTCCAAGAGCCCAAAAATAATGAAGCTAGGCTTCGAAGTGACACACTTTTCCACTTTTTTTTGGTCAAGCCTACTTTTTGCTACTTATTTTGTCAAAAAGCTACTAAATGCTACTTTTTTCCAAAAAAGGTAAAAAAAATTTACAGAATTCAAGAATTTTAGTTTTTTTGGTGAATTTCGTAGATTTTAAAAAAACCCGCCAAGTGAATTAAATTTATTTTTGGACGCGTGATTATATATATGATTGATTATATATTATAATATATTATAATAATTACTAATAGTGGATGTTTATTAAATTACAACTTTTTAACGTTTTGAATTTTTCGTATCTAATTTTATTATTCTTTAAGCTTCTTAAAAAAATTAAAAACTAAATTTTTCACTATATAATTTAATAGTAATACCTTTTTTGACTTTATAAATGTTCCATCAAGTATAGAAAAAATCAATTAAGAATTAAAACTTAATTCTTTTGGTTATATAAATTGTTTGATTAAAAATCCAAAATAATATTTGTTTAACGTGATTATTTATTATATTATGTTTACAAACTTTATGTCAAATTTAAAAATATTAATTGTATTTTCAATAATACAGTGTTTTAAGTCGGTTGTTCAATAATAAAAAAATCATTTATAAAGATTTAAGATCTATCTAGAAAAAAAATTATAATTTTTTTTATTGGAATTAAATTGCTCATAATTTATTATTGTACAAAATTATGGCTATGTGGATTCTAAAATTAAAAAAATTTATATGACTAAAAACAATCCGTTTTTTCCATTTTGATAGTTGTTATTAGTAAATTACTAAAAAATGTTTACGTTTCATTTTTAAAAATTAGATGGCTGATAAAAAGTTATTGATAGTTTTTTAAAAAATAATAAGGAGAAAGAAGGTGTCAATTTAACTTCTCAAAATTATGAGCCTGTTATTAAAAAACAAATTCTTATGAAAGATCTCATTTAAGTATTATTAACAATTACATTTCATTATGTAAATAAAACTTTCGAATGTAAAATATCGACAAAAAAGCTATTATATTTTCATGTTTTATGTTTATTTTTGAATTTTTGATAATTTTCGATAATTTTAGATTTTTTACCAAAGAGTCGAGACTGTTAAATAAGTAAAGTATTTTCCAAGAGCCCAAAAATAATGAACCTAATGCCATAAAAGAGGAGAAAAAATGTTGAATTTTTTAGAAATTCGGATTTTTGAAATTTAATAATTTTTGATAATTTTAGGGGAGAGTCTCCAGTTGTGAGACACCTCCAGTTGTGAGACAGTCAATTTTTTTTAACATGCAATATTAAAAAGCCGATTGGTTTATATAAAAACATTTCTTTTTATAAGAGCCAACTTTTTCGTGTACACCGAAGCGGATATATAAACTGTTTTTGTTAAATACTAACACTGAGGGTGATAATCGACTAAAAAGCGTTTTTTCAATAAATGCAAAGTTCTTTTTTTTCAAGTTAATTAATTGGAAAAGGTAAATGTAATGCATTTTCTTTTAGGGTTTTCCTTATATTTTGTGATGCAATATTGCATTGTTCCAATCTGCGGTTGAAAATAATTTAATTTTCCTTTTTCAAAATAGCGCCAATTTCTGAGTGTGAGACACAGCATATCACCAGTTGTGAGACGGTGTCACCCATCTGGGCAGCATAAAAAATACGACTTTGCAGGCATACTATTTAAATGTTGTTTTGATTTTTTTTCTAGTATTTTTGGGCATGTCAAGTGGAAAAAAGTCAATTGATTCAGAAGAAATCAATTTTAATGCTCTTGTTGAAGCTATTAAATTCTGTTTATTTGATAGTCATATTTTGGCGAATAAATATTATTATTTAGTATATAATAATATATATTATTATAATATATTTAATTATTTCTACTAAACATAACGTTTTATGTCAAACTTATTAAATTTTAGCAATTTTTAATGAGTGTCTCACAACTGGAGACATTTTTTTTTTTGAAAAAAGCGATGTGCTCGGAAAATGTATCGTAAATTTTTTTGAGTTCAACGAAACACTATACTTTCTTTTAATAAAAGTTGCGTATTTCTGTTACCTTTCGAACGGTGTATTTTATTTACAATTTTGTTTACCCGTTTAAAATTTACGGGTCAAAAATAAAACCCGTCTCACAACTGGAGACTCTCCCCTATATTTTTTACCAAAGAGTCGAGACTATTAGATAAGTAAAGTATTTTCCAAGAGCCCAAAAATAATGAAGCTAAATTCCATAAAAGAGAGGAAAAAATGTTGAATTTTAAGAAATTCGGATTTTTGAATTTTTGATAATTTTAGATTATTTACCAAAGATTCGAGACTATTTAATAAGTAAAGTGTTTTCCAAGAGCTAAAAAATAATGAAGCTAAATATTATCAAAGAGAAGAAATACTGTTGAATTTTAAAAAAATCGGTTTTTCGAATTTATGATAAATTTTGATAATTTTAGAATTTTTACCAAAGGGTGGAGACTATACGGCCATGACTATAGTCATGGCCGACTATATCAGGTTGCACCGTTTGCGTAGTACAGTAGGAATGAACGTGAGGAACAAAAATATTAAATGTCAATTACTCTTATTCAGGATTCCTACAGAAATCCGAATTTAAAATTCCATACCTTTTCCATGATTTCCAGGTCAAATTTTTACGAAATTCCAATAGAATTTTAAATCTAATTTCAATATTTTTGGGCTCTTTAAAAACACTTTACTTATTTAATGGTCTCCACCCTTAGGTAAAAATTCTAAAATTATCAAAATTTATCAAAAATTCGAAAAACCAATTTTTTTAAAATTCAACAGTTTTTTTTCTCTTTGATAGTATTTAGCTTCATTATTTTTGGGCTCTTTGAAAACACTTTACTTATTAAATAGTCTTGAATCTTTGGTAAAAAATCTAAAATTATCAAAAATTTAAAAAACCGAATTTTTTAAAATTCAACATTTTTTCCTCTCTTTTATGGGATTCAGCTTAATTATTTTTGGGCTCTTGGAAAATACTTTAGGGAAAAGTGCGGATAGATGCCCCCTTTCTCAGATCTCCAATATGAAAGAAACTATATTTATGGATTATTAGTTTCTTTTATACCTATTGGCCATAACAATTTTACTGTAAAGTACCAGCTCGCTGGCACCCCGGGGTTATTAGTTATAATAATGTAAAAATTTCAGATTGCTGAAAATGTCCAAAAATTTTCAAACTGCTGGACAAAATTCCTCATTACAAAAATCGAGGATATTTAACATGTAAGAAAATATTTTCAATTATTTAATTGTTTCAATTTAATCAGAGAAACATATTAGATCGACGTTTTCCATTTTTTATAATAATAGTTGTAATAAATGATAATAACTTACCGCGGGGGGCGTCTTACCCACCCAGGTGGGATATATGGCCAAATACAGACCTTTTAAATTTTCGTTCTGATTAATTTATTATTTATTGTAGGTATTTGGTCCTTACATATGTTAATGATAAATAGTAATAGTGTGTAAAAATCGAATTGTCAATTAAAAATATTAATATTTGTTGAATTTAGATGTAATTTTCAAATTGGGGGGGCATCTATCCGCACTTTACCCTACTTATTAAATAGTCTCGACCCTTTGGTAAAAAATCGAAAATTATCAAAAAACCAAATTTCTTAAAATTCAACATTTTTTCCTCTCTTTTATGGGATTTAGCTTCATTATTTTTGGGCTCTTGGAAAATACTTTACTTATTTAATAGTCTCGACTCTTTGGTAAAAAATCTAAAATTATATAAAATTATCAAAAATCCGAAAAATCGAATTTCTTAAAATTCAATATTTTTTCTTCTCTTTTATGCCATTTAGCTTTGTTATTATTTAAATTTCTATTCAAGAGAAAAAATAGAAAACAGAAAAAATTTAGAAACTTTTAAAAGTTCCAGGCCTTTTCCATTATTTCCCTGATTTCCAGAAGCCTTTTAAAAATTCCATACCATTTCCATGATTTCCAGATTCTGTAGGAACCCTGTTATTGTTTACTATTATATTTATTATTTTTTATTTATTTATTATTGTTATTATATTGTTATTATATAATAGTAAACAATAAGAGTAATTGACATTTAATATTTTTGTTCCTCACGTTCATTTCTACTGTACTACGCAAACGGAGCAACCTGTTATGGTCGGCCATGTCCAACTTCTCATATAGAGCTATCAGTTTGATATGTTTCGTAAAACGCGGATTGATATTTACGCCCATAGAAACATCTAATCGTCATAAGAAAACTTGTTTTATATTCTCTATTAAATATTATTTTTCCCTAAATCGCCCTTTTTTTCATTTTCTATCTGAATTTTTAAAAATTAATTATCAAAGTAAAAAATTACACCAAAAGAGGGGAAGTTTTCGACTTTGATAATTAATTTTGAAAAATTCAGACAGAAAATGAAAAAAAGGGCGGTTTAAGGAAAAATAATATTTAATAGAGAATATAATTCAAACTTACTTATGACGATTAGATGTTTCTAGGAGCGTAAATATGAATCCGCGTTTTACAAAACAAAGCAACAGCTCGATGTAGGCCTTTGCCGACCATAACAGGTTGCCCCATTTTCGTGTTGAAAGTATTTACGCTATGGTAATGTAGGGACGTAGATGATCAACAAAAATAATAAGTCATTACTTTTATTATTTAATATTATATAAATAATTATATTTATTTGTTTATTTATCTATTATTATTTATTATTATTCTTACTTTTTAGAAATATTATAATGGAAAAGTATAAAACAAAGTAATGTAAATTTTTTATGAAAATATTATTAAACATAATTTTTGTCATAAAATTGGATCTTTTTTATGAAAAAAGTCCTTTTTCTGAAACATGGAGGTACTCAGAATTTATTTCCAATTATGAAAACCATTTTTGTCTTGAGAAAACGACGTTGATGTTTGCAATTTTTTTCTAACAATTTTTGAAGTAGATTATTAAATTTTCGTCTTTTTTCAATACATTGCAGCTTTTTTTTTATTAAAAAAGGGCATTTTTTGACATTTATTTTTCTCACGTTCATTTCTACTGTACTACGCAAACGGTGCAACCTGATATAGTCGGCCATGGCTAACCTCCCATATTGAGCTGTTAGTTTGCTATGTTTTGGAAAACGCGGATTGATATTCACGCCCATAGAAACATCTAATCGTCATAAGAAAACTTGTTGAATATTCTCTATTAAATATTATTTTTCCCTAAATCGCCCTTTTTTTCATTTTCAATCTGGATTTTTTTTAATTAATTATCAAAGTCAAAAAATTTCACCAAGAGGGACGAAAAGAGGGGAAAAGAGTGGAAGTTGAGGAGAAATCGCTCGCTACGCCTATGCGTACTTTTAAATATTTCCCACCGTGCAGCGTCCTTAACTCTGTATATAAATTATGGAAAATATGTGTGTACAATATGAAAATTATTTTTTAATAAAAAATTATATACTCAAACAATGTATATTTACATTAGAACTATTTGAAACAAAAAATGAAAACAACACTGTAACTTATAAAATTCATTTTTAATTTATCTTGCTTATTCACTTATTATTATCTTTAAAACAAAGTATAAAATTATCCTAAACTCTACTTGAGAAAATTTCGATAATTTGACAGTTGACTATTTTGAGAACAAATTGTTTAAAAAATTAAAATAACTAAACTAATTAAAATAAAATCCGGCCCTGACCGCTTGCTAACGTGTCGAATGTTTTCCGTGCTCCTTAAATTTCGTATTTCTCGATGTTCAATATCATTCTACACAGTTTAAATTAAGTGCCTTGATATCTTTTTGTTTTAATTTAGTTATTTCAATTACTTTTATCAAGGTCTATTAATTTAATAGTGAAATGATGGACAAACTTTGTGCGAGTTTTACATAACCTAACTTTTTTGAAAGGTATTGGAGACAAGGACAATTTGTCTCAGTCAAACACGTGTTCTTTGTGTAAAAAAGTAGTGAGAGGCGCGGTTTCTTGCAAAATATGTGCTTCTCCATATCACCCTAAGGGCTAGTTTCACCAACTGGCGGTTAAGCTTGGTTCAACTGAACTCGTTCAACTCTTGATCGTCAGAGTTAACCGCTAGTACGTTTCACCAGCCAAATCCCAGTTTAAAATGAACGCGTTTAGTTAATCTACATTCCCAAGAATTTCCTACTGGTTATGGCGCTTAAATCTAACCACGGAATGTAAATAAACAACTGAACTAACCTAAAATATAAATGTCGCATAGGTTCTTTTAAGCTTAATATCTATTATTTTAAATTAAAACCTTAATAAAAAATAAGTAGTGGAGTAAAAAACAAGTTGTTCTTTTCATGATCTTTTAGCTTCCACAATATAATATAATATACCAATTGCTTAATTTCTTATTCTAGAATAATTATTTTAAAATATTTGTTACCGGTCACCGTGTGAAGGGAAGGGACCGGGCAAAGAACGGATTGATATTTCGTATCGGGAGAAAATAAATAACGCCTCGGCGCTCGATACTTATGTAGCTCCTTCGTAGTGCGACAGTGACGTCAGAGTAGCTGGGCCTTAGGGGAAGGCAGCTTCTCCGTAGCCGGCGTTAAACTGTGACGTCAGCAATATATCGATCTCTCGATGTTCGATAATCGATAGTCGACAGGGTACTATCGAGATTGGCGAGGATGCCTTGAGGAGATTTAAATGCTTAGGGCCAGTTTCACCAACTGGCGGTTAAGCTTGGTTCAACTGAACTCGTTCAACTCTTGATCGTCAGAGTTAACCGCTAGTGCGTTTCACCAGCCTAATCCCAGTTTAAAATGAACGCGTTTAGTTAATCTACATTACCTAGAATTTCCTAGTGGTTATGGCGCTTAAATCTAACCACAGAATGTAAATAAACAACTGAACTAACCTAAAATATAAATGACGCATAGGTTCTTTTGAGCTTAATAGCTATTATTTTAAATTAAAACCTTAATAAAAAATGAGTATAGGAGTAAAAAACAAGTTGTTCTTTTCATGATCATTTAGCTTCCACAATATAATATATACCAATTGCTTAATTTCTTATTCTAGAATAATTATTTAAAAGTATTTAAAAAAATTTCAAAAAATAAAGAAAAAAGTTATTTCAAAAATTACAAAATTTAAATTTTTTGTTGAAAGCAAAATTAGACAGAGAAAGCCAAACTTTTTTTTAAAGTCCTTTTTTATATTTTCTTAATTTAATAACATAATAGTGCATACATATTTTGTGATTGTGGTGTAGTAGATCAGATTTGTAAATTTCAATACGAATGTCAATTAAATGACCATTTAAAATTTGTAATGGCTTTTATATGAATATTTCTAAACATTTGTCAGATTTATTTTTCTTTTTTTAAAATCCTTCTTTCTTTATATTTTTTTAATTTAATTTACATTTAATAAAGTTAAATCTGTTGATACAAAGCATCTACATGCAATATTGTTTTGATAGTGGGTCAGTTTGGGATAGAATGCTTTGTATATATAATGATTCCACTTATTTTGTTAAGTAAATAATACACTGAATGTTAATTAATTTTTTATATATAAGTAGTAGTCCCTTAAGAAAATCAACAAATCGTAAAAGTTCGCACTGCGCTTCGGGAGAGTTCGGCAAGTTGAACGCGGTCAACTCTGCTTAAACCGACAAAATTCAGCGATTAAAATATAAACTTAGTTCAACCGAGTTGAACGTGGTTAAGTAGATGGTGAAACGTACGCAGAGACTTGATCTCGTTCAACTCATACTTTGAACGGGTTCAGTGCTTGAACTAGTTTGGTGAAACTGGCCCTTAGAAGCAGACCAAATTTGAGGTTAGCTTAGCAAGCGTCAAGTCGAGGAGGAATTTAAACACACGAACGTAAACAAACTTGAAGGTTAGGATGGTTTGTTGACATTTCTAGTGTTGGAAATGTGCAATTACAAATAATTAATTAATAAATTTGTAATTAGATGCTAGTTAATGGTTCACTTCTAAGGGAAGTTTGAATTTAACCAAAGTTTAAAAGTTCAAATTTGATTAATTATTGTTAATAATAAAATTCAGATTAGTCAAAAATTAAATGCGTATAGTGCAGTGAAAGTATAGTTTACACAATTATCATACTACTGTCGCCTTGAGATTCTGCCTCTCGCACAGTGCACAGAAACAGGAAACAAATCCCGCCCGACTCTGTCAAAGTGGCAAACTCTCTATGACGTCAGACCCATTAACCCCAAAAACGGTCGTCCCTATCGTCCACCTCACGCATTGAGACAAGCAAGGAAAATTAATTCCCGTATGGCTACGATCAGTGTGGTGTTAGATTGGGGTTTAAACGTTTGTTGGTGTAAGGGTTTAAGTACGAAAATACCGACTCACGCGCCGGCAAAGTCAGGAAATCAATCCCGTAATGCCAAGGCCAGTGTGTACGGTAAGATGTACAAATAGGTGTATGATAGTGTGTAAGTTGAGTATGTGGTGAAGGGAGTACGAAAGTACCGTCTCATGCGCCGGCACAGTCAGGAAATAAATCCCGTATGCCAAGGCCAGTGTGCACGGTAAAAGTACTTGGGACGTGCGTAGAGTAGGGTAGGTAAAAGAAAAAGAGACAACTGTTAAGTTGAACTTTTAAAATTTTATTTAAAATTTTATTTAGGAGACTACGGAAGTAGTTCCGTTACAAGGGTTGGCGGCGAAGTGATTCTCTGACTGGGCATTTTTGTCGCCTTTTATACCCAATAACTCTATGCATAAAAAATCTGTCTCTCGGAAGGGGAAGATTTTTTATACATGTAAGAGGGATAACAAGAGACGAACTTGCTATAGTCAGTTTACATATAACTAACTTAATATTAAAATATAAAATAAACTAAATTAAACATAGAAATCCTAATTTTACATTAATATTATAATAATTGAGACATGATAAGCATATAATTTGCTTAACGTTGTATAATTATATTATAAATATAAAAATATATTTATCTCTTTATTTAATTTAATATTGATTTATTAATTATTTAATTAATACTAATTCATTTATTAATTAAACAATTAAACAATAATCAGAATTAATACTCAAGATAATATAAACGTATTAATAATAAAATTATTATTTTTAAACATTAAAAGAATTATTTCTCAAAGGAAAAATAATTAACATTAAAATGATAAAAATAAACAGCAATTCAATAAAACATAATAGTGTTGATAATATTAACAGTATTAATAATAACAACACTAATATAATAATAATTATAATAATAAGAATAATAATATTTATACTTAATCAGTCAAATATTGTTAAACTAATTCTTAGTAAAACAATATAAGTATAAGTATCAATGATTATTAAATCATTATTAAAATGTATCCAGTTAATTTTAAAAATTTTAAACGAATTGTAATTCGAAATGTATATATATAGTGGATGCTGGGCCCTTTGAATCTTTGCTGGGGAGGAATGCGAAAGAGGAAAAGCGGAAACGTAGAGTAGAGAGAGACAGAGGTAGAAAAGACAGAGAAAGGCGCGCGGTCAGGGAAATAGAAGAGTAAGGCCCAGCTAGACCAACTTTTTCTACATGTCGATGTCGAAAAAGTCAACCCAAGGGAAGATACCACATTTTCACGAAGTTGAGACCTTCAAAAGAAGGGTTCTCAACTTGTGCAGTGGTGTTTTTCTTTCGCGGAATTTTCACATACATGTGACCGGTATCATATTCAAAAAAATTTCAAAAAATACAGAATTTGAATTTTTTGTTAAAAATAAAAATATCGTCCGATAATTTTATAAATATTGATAAAATATATACTTTATATACATGAATCGATTCGTTTTCATGGCAGAAATACAATTTTGACAAGAGTGAATGAAAATTTTAATAAACACTGAAAAAAAATATTCTTGTTTTAAGAGGATTCCTCTTATTTCTATGCATATTTTCCTCTTGTATATGGCTCAAAAAACGTCATCTTATTTTAAGAGGATTATTCTCCACTTAAGAGAAATTCCTCTTAAAATAATAATAATATTAAATAAAATATAATAATAATAATAATAATCCCCGCCGATGGTTGTCCACTACCGAACATCATCGATGTCTTTGACGTGCTGGGAGAAGCGGATCCACTGCCAAATGTCATTGATTTCTTTGATGTACTGGGAGAAGTGGATCCACTGCCGAACATCATTGATTTCTTTGATGGGCTGGGAGAAGTGGGTCCGCTGCCAGACATGATTGATTTCTTTGATGAGTTGGGAGAAGTGGGTTCGCTGTCAGACACGACTGGCATCATGGATATGTTCAGTAGACCTTGTCGTGGTGGCGGGGCTTTTCACTAAAGGGCAACTAAACAGCAAGAAAAAATGGATTTAGAAAATTCAGAGAAGGTACCCTATGTGAACAGGCCGGAAACGGGAAATCTCACCATCGGTCCCAGGACTGATGCTCAAGTGCGCGCGGATTGTGGGGGCGCACAATTTCTTGCAGTACCACGTGTGATCGTGGAAAGGTTAGAACCACAGAACATCGTGGAAAAAGAAAGAAGGAGAAAAGGAAGCGCGTCGAGCCTTCTGAGTGTGTCAAGTTGCAGTAGCGGAAAGACCGTACGCAGCGCTATCCACTCGGAAGTGGACGACAAGGCAATAGAAGAGAGTCGCGAGATATGCTTGCGGCTCAGAAAGGAGGAGGCGACTTGTTTCGACAAATTGGAGTTGGAGGTCGCAAAGATGATGGAGTCTTGCGACATTCAGAGGGGCGTCAAGAAGACGGTAAAAGATGGACTTAAAGTCATCGAAGTCCTGCTGAAAGAAGCAAACGCAAAGCATGTCGCGGCCGATGAGTCGGACGTCGATTTGCCATGCGTTCTAAGCGGTGCCGAGTGTAAGTGCAAGGACCGTAAGGAAGAGAGAGAGCGTTCATATAGGCTTAATCTCAAAAGCATCATAAGAGATGCTCAGAAACGGAAGAGAGAGGGTGACAGTCCAGAAGAGACTCAAACCAAAACCGATAAGAGGAAGAAGAAGGAAGCTCCTCCAATGGAAACGGAAGTACCAGATCCAAAGATTCCTAAATTGGAAAGAATTGGGTCAAAAAGATCCACAGTTCTAATCCGAGTCGGTCAAGGATTGACGTATGCTGACGTTCTAGGTAAGCTTCGCAAAGAGCTTAACCCGGAGGATAGCCATACGAGAATAGTAGCGGCAAAAGCTACAAACAAGGGGGACCTTCTGATTAAGTTCAGAGGAGACTCCGACAAGGACGCTTTCACCGCCGAGGTCACCAAAGCGGTTGGAAGCATGGGTAAGGTGCAGTCATTGGATCGAAGAGTTACACTCGAGATCCGTGACTTGGATTGCCTTACCCAAGAAGCTGAGGTGCAACAAGTGTTGTCTGAAGCAATGGGTAAGCCAGGAAACTGGAGAGTGACGGTCTTAGGACCCAACCGCCGAGGGATGAAGCTGGCGGTTGTAGTCACCAATCTGGAAGAGGCGAACAGGCTGGAGAAATTGGGACACGTAAAAATTGGTTTTATGTGTTGCCCAATCAAAAGAAGAGTAATGGTCGTCCGGTGTCATCGATGCCTGGGATACGGCCATATTGGAGCCAAATGCCAGATCAACTGCGTGCTTTAAGTGCGGTGAGGCCGGTCACAGGTTCTCCAACTGCAAAAAGAACGCAAGCTGCTTTTTGTGCACTGAAAAGTTTGGCAATAAGGTGTCAACTACCCATATTGCAGGCAGCGGAGGATGCGGAGTCTTCAGGTCGGCCCTTGAGGAGGCAAAGAAGACTCTTGCAAGGACTAAAAGTAAATGAGAAGTGTTAAAAGGAGCGAATAGTTTTTAATTATTTATTTTATTTACTTTAATTATTTTTTGTAGTTTTTATACTGTCCTTTTTACATTTTTATTCTTCTGACTTTTGTACATTTGTTCCTTTATTCTTTGACATTGGAATGGTTTTTAATTTTAACTATTGACGCAGAAGAACCGCAGAGAGAGAACAAAGTCGCATGAGCGACAGAGTCTGAGCGCCACCCTCGAAGGCTAAAGTCTTGCGACAGTTCCGAGGGTGGATAAAGGGCTCCAAAAGAAGGGTTACGGGTTTTAGTGGGTCGGGGCTGGCAGTAGGTCGCCAGTTTATAAAATTTTATTATTTTACTTATTTTATCTTTCCTTTTCTTTTTTTATTATACAAACCCCACATAACCTTTGAATGCGGAGTCCAAGGTATCTGTATGCAGATTTCCCAAAAGTCCCTAAGCAAAAAAAAAAAAAATAATAATAATAATAATTGGACAAAATTTTAAATGAAAAACTCCAAGTAGGTACCTCGAAAGAGGGTAATCCCACCACCGATTCTGATCGGGTGCAAGCCCCGATAGTCGGTGCAGATGGCTCCAAGGATTTTGGAGGGAGCCAAATAGATAGCCAGGTGACATGCTACGAATCAAATGTTGCAAATCAGTTCCTGGCTATTCCGGGAATATTTAAAAGCTTGCGCCAAGGATTCAAGCGTCAAAAAAACGTCAGTCGTGACATCCAGGATGGCGTGATGGTTTTAGAAAGTGCGTTCGATATAATCTGTAAGTATTTACCTTTTATCCCCGAGCCTTTTAAAGACCAAGAGCCGCAACATCCAACTGTGGAAGTTCCACAACAGACAGAGAGCACTACTGCAGCTCTGGACGGCGCAAAGACATACTCTAATAAGGCAAAAGGCGTTAATAAACGCCCCATGGAAGGTGTAAGCCCAGATGCGAGTCCGCAACGAACGACTCAAGGCGGGAAGAGAATTAAGCGAAAGGATGCTCCACGGCTTGGTTCTGAGTCGCTAGTTTGAACGAAACAGGCGTCCTCAAATAGTCCTGGCAAGTCGTATGCTGAGACCGTCTTGAAGGACGGAGCGGACAATGGGGACGGCTTCAAAATTGTTAAAAACAAAAAGAAACGGGCTCTAAAAGACAAGCTCTCACGTGAGAAAAAAGAGTTTCCGAAGCCCCCTTTGAAGCTAAGGAGCACGGAAGCCGTTAAAATCACGGCAAGAGACCCAAGTCTGTATAAGGGTATCTTGCCGCTGATAAAAGCAAAGGTCAACCCACAAGATACGGGTACCGTGATCCGGAAGATCAGGAGAACTTTTAAACGGGAGGTTCTTTTGATAGTGAAAAAGGGTGGAGCGACCTTAAAATTTGCAGAGGCACTGACTTCGGCCCTGCATGGCAAGGCCGAAGCCACGCCTCTAGTGAATAGAAGGTCTCTAGAGATTAAGGATTTGGATGAAGCCACCACAGAGGATGAGGTGACTTCAGCACTGAGAGAAAAACTGGGTAAACCCGACCTGACGATGGAGTGTCGACTTTTGCCTCGCTACAGAGGAACTAAGGTTGCTCTAATCTGCTTGGCAGAAGCAGAAAGTGACATTCTGCTTAAACTTGGCAGAATGAAAATCGGCTGGATAAATGCTCCAATTCGCGAGCATGTTTAAGTAGCTAGGTGCCAAAAGTGCTTAGCCTACGGACACTCTACCCGAACCTGCAAAGGCCCCGACAGAAGCAAAAACTGTCGGAGATGCGGCGGAGAGGGACACCTCGCGAAGAGCTGTAAAGTTAAGCCGAAGTGCCTTACTTGCTTCGACCTGGGGAAGCCAGAAACGGATCATGAGTCCGGAAAGAGAGCCTGCCCGGTTTACAGGGAAGAACTGCAAAAGATTAAAAAGGCAAATCTTTAAAATTTTTGCAGGTCAACCTGCATACAAGTAAGGATGCACAGTTGCTCCTAATGCAAACAGCAAGGGAAAATGAGGTCGATATCCTGTTCTGCAGTGAGCAGTATCAAGAAAGCGACCTTGCCCCTTGGTATCAGGATAAGGCGATAAAGCTGTGCAACCCAGAATTGCGGGTTGACAAGTTTCTGGAGACGAGCAGCGGGTTCGTGTGGATAGAGGTAGCTAATATACGTATGTATAGCTGCTACTTCTCACCCAACGACCCACTGACAAACTTTGAAGCCAATATCGAAGACCTAGAAGCGAGCCTCACAGAATCCAGGCTGGATGTCATCATCACTGGCGATTTTAACGCAAAGCCTCCTGCAGAGCCATACCTTAGAAGGGACTGGAGTTTTTGCAAAGTCGAAGAGGAAGAACTCTTCACACTTAGTGAACTACAAAAAGCAGGCCAAAGATTAAAAACAGGCAAGGCGCCTGGAGTTGATGGGATAAGTAACGAGATCCTAAAGTTGGTAATCGGCACTTCACCCCAGATTTTGCTTCGATGCTTCAATCTTTGCCTTGAGAGAGGAGAGTTCTTCCGCGACTGGAAGCGACAGAGGTTAGTCCTCCTGAGGAAAGGTGAAAAACCTCTAGATAAGGTTTCATCGTACAGGCCTATATGCCAGCTAGATACGATGGGTAAACTTCTAGAGGATATAGTTCTGCAGAGAATGCAAAGCCACTTGACCGAAGAGAATCGTCCCGGCAGCAGATCTTTTGGCGAGGGAAAGGGAAGAAATGTTTCTCTTTTCTAAAGAAAGCAGTTCCTTGGATGAGGAAATAAGACCAGGCAAGGGCCTGATCCGCAAAGAAGCGAGGCAGAGGCTCATAGAAAGATGGCAAGAAAGATGGGATGGTGAGGAAAAAGGTCGATGGACTTATCGCCTTATCCCGGCACTCGCCACCTGGATAAATAGGAAACACGGTTAGGTTTTCTATTATATGACACAGGCGCTCACAGGTCACGGGTGTTTTAACTCGTACCTGTGTCGCTTTAAATTACGCGAGGACGAGGTGTGTGCATATTGCCAGTTCCCTGAGGACAACGCGGAGCACACCCTCTTCTCATGCAAGAAATGGGACCTGGAGAGGCGGGCCATGTTCGAAGGTGTAAACAGTCAAGTTACACCGGAGAACATGGTATCGCTGATGACCCAGTCAGAAGAGAATTGGCGGCAAGTCGAGAACTTCATAATCTCGGTTATGTCGAGAAAGGATCTCGACGGCCGCCAGAAAGCGTAATTTAAACAGCTTTTAATTTGTTTTGTTTGTTTTTTATTAATTTATTTTGTGATTTATTTGTCCTTATACTTTTTCTTATTTGTCTTGTATTTTTTATTCATCATAGTTACGGGTTTTAGTGGGTCGGGCTGGCAGTAGGTCGCCAGTTTATTAAATTTACTACTTTATATATTTATTTTTATTTTTTTATATTTCCTTTTGTTTTATCATACCAACCCCACATAACCTTGGAGGGCGGAATCCAAGGTATCTGTAGGCAGATTTCCCAAAGCAAAAAAAAAGTAATAATAATAATAACAATAATAAAAAAGATGAGAAGTTCTACCAGGGGTTAGCCTGGTCAGAGGATGCACGAAAGTACCGAAGAATGAAACGTGACCGTTTCAATGCAGTAATGCTTAAAAACGTTGTCCTGGAGTCTCAGAAGCGGAAGAGAAGTGATCCTAAGAGTACGAAGGACCCAAAAAAGAAGAGGGAGGAGGGACCTTCTAGAAGGTCTAAAGGTAACGATACCAAACCGGCACCAAAGCCAAATCCAGTTAAGAAGGGAAGAGCCACAGTGGTCGTCAAAGTGGCTGAAGGAGCTACCTTCGCCGAAGTGCTGGCGAAAGTTCGAAAAGAGGCTGACCTGGAGGCCAGTCAGACAAGGGTTGTGGGAGCTGTACCCACTAAAAAGGGAGACCTGCTCATTAAAATTGGGGGGTCTTCAAACAAGAAGTTGTTCACCGAAGAGTTGACAAAGGTGATCGGCGATCTGGGTAAGGTGCAGATGGCGGACCGGCGAACTACGTTGGAAATGCGCGATATGGATGCCCTTACAGAAAAAGATGACGTACTGTGTGCCCTGGAGAAAATTTCTACGGTACCAGCAGGAAGTAGGAAGGTGACGGTTCTAGGATCAAACAAGCGAGGAGTAAAGCTCGCTGTCGTGGTCACCAATCAGGAAGACGCTGATAAGCTGGAGAAAATTGGGCACATAAAGATTGGGTTCGTCTCCTGCAAGATAAGAAGCAGAACTATGGTCACAAGGTGTCATAAGTGCCTTGACTATGGCCATCTAGGTAGATATTGCCAAGGTGTAGATAGGTCAGCTGCGTGCTTCAAGTGCGGAGAAGCTGGCCATAAGGCAGCAGATTGTAAGAAGAGCCCATGCTGCTTCTTATGCCAGGCAAAGTTCGGCG
This sequence comes from Leptopilina heterotoma, assembly GCF_015476425.1. Taxonomy (NCBI): domain Eukaryota; kingdom Metazoa; phylum Arthropoda; class Insecta; order Hymenoptera; family Figitidae; genus Leptopilina; species Leptopilina heterotoma. The sequence goes on from NW_025111146.1 coordinate 1,292,543, forward strand.
AGAAGGAGAATATCCAGCATGTCGCCGGATCAGGAGGTTGCAAGGTCTTCAGAACTGCCCTCGAGGAAGCAAAGAAGACTTTGTCAATGACATAACCTGGAATTCATTACCCAGGTATCTGAATTCGCAGATTTTCCACTTCCGACTAAAAAAAAAAAAAAATAATAATAATAATAATAATTTTTTTTTTGAGAGGAGGAGGTAAAAATGCGTTACGCACGCCCTGTCACCAGGGCAGTGTGGGACTGAGCGATTGTGCTTTAGGCAGTCGCCCATACCGCACTAAAAAACCCCCTATTCACGCCAAATCAAAGACCCCCGGCACCGCTTTCGCATTCCTTCAGGGATCATGGTAAACGGCGTCTCTTAGCCGTGCATCGGCCTTTTTCTGTCCTGCTTGGTTGTTTCTTCTTTCTATCATCCATTTCTCGTTCTTCTATGTGTTATAAAAGAAAACATTTTAATATGAGCATTTTAAGGACTAGCCAGTGACATATATATGTCACTGACCAGTCCTCGCAACGCCCACACTTTCTTCTAACTTTTTTTTGTCTGAGTACCGCTTCTGTGTATTCTGCAATACTCTTCCACGATTTTTCATTTGTAAGCATCTTTTCTACCAGATTCTCCGGAGTAATTTTACCTACGTCGTTTTCAACTTTCATCCTTAGTTCAGCCCATCGGTTGCAGACAACGAAAGTATGTCCAACGCCATCCCTTTCAGAGTCGCAATACCGACATTGTGGGCAACTTGCTTTTTTTATTTTATATAAGTATGTCTGGAAATATCCGTGACCCGACAAAAGTTGGGTCAGGAAAAAATTCACTTCTCCGAAACTTCTTTCCATCCATGGGCCAAGGTTTCCAATCAACCTTGCAGTCCACTTTCCTTTTGTAGTAGTTTCCCACCTGTTTTGCCAATTCGTCAAAGTTGTTTTTCTTGCCTCTTGTTTTAATATTGTTCTGCCAGTATTTTCTTTATTGTGGAAAATCCATTTTCTTTCGTATGCTAGAAGGTCGATTGGAATAACCCCAGCAATGACTAATGTTGCTTCTTCTGAGACTGTTCGATATGAACTAGCAATCCTAAGAGCCGCTCTGCTTTGAACACCGGCCATCCGTTTCCTATATTTTTCAACTTTTAGTGAATCCGGAAAAATCTCTGTCCCATATAGCAAAATCGACATTGTTACCGACATTATCATTTTCCGTTTGGCTGGTCTTGGTCCGCCAATATTTCCCATCAATCTGCTCAATGCTGAAGTTTTTTCCGCTGCTTTATCCGATGCTCTTTGAATATGTTCCCAGAAAATAAGTTTGGAGTCTACGAGGATTCCCAATTGACGTACCGACTTCTGTGCTCTCACCATTTCATTACCCACTTGTAACTGGACTCCTGTGTTGATTCGTTTGCAGGTAATGACTACAATTTATGTCTTTTGTAATGCTAATTCCAAGCTGTGGTCTGTCATCCAGCCTTCCACCTGTCTCATAACTTGGTTCAGTTTCAGTTGACACTGTTCCAAGTTTCGCGCTTCTATGACGGCAGCTGTCGTCTGCATAGCCTACAAGGAACGATTTCTCTGGCATCTTAAGATTTAGGATATCATCATATGATGTGTTCCAAAAATCTGGGCCTAAGATTGATCCCTGTGCAGCACCTGCTGTTACTTTCCTTTTAAATAAACCGTCTTGAGTTTCGTATAAAAGATATCTGTCCTTCAGGTAATTATTTACTACTTGGGTGAGATAGGATGGTACTTTAAATTTGTACTTTAGTGCATGTCTAATATCCTTCCATCTAACAGAGGTAAAGGCATTTTTAACATCCAAAGTGATCATCAAAACTATGGGTCGGGAGTAATGGTTTCCCTTCTTCGACGCCATTGCAGCATCCACAATTTCTTGTACCGCATCTACTGTGCTACGTCCCTTTCGAAAACCATACTGTCGGTCGGATAAGTCTCCGGCTGCTTTAATTGCAGTTAATAAGCGTGATTTTAGTAGCTTCTCGTATAGTTTTCCTATTACGTCCAACATGCACAAGGGCCGGTAGGCGGATGGTGAATTAGGATCACCTTTCTCTTTTTGTATAAGAACCAGTTTTTGTTCCTTACATTTTTTTGGAAAACATACAGTTCTGAGACAGCTGTTATACATATCCAATAGGATTTGTGGGTGATTTTTATGAATAATTTTTATTATATCTACAGGGATTCCATCTGGACCCGGAGCCTTTTTGCTTTTAAGGGAGTTTACAGCATGTTTAAGTTCCACCAAGTCGAACATCTTGTCGTCTTCTACTTCGATTTCAGGTTCAATTTCAAGTTCCACTGGGTGTGTTGGGAAGAGACCGCTCACTATTTTTTCCATCTCGATTGCCTCTTTTATAGTGGAGGGACCTATCTTGCCTAATCTGCGAGTTACTATTTTATAACCTTGTCCCCAAGGATCGTTCTCAACTTCATTTCTTAGGTTGTTCCAGCAGATACGTTTAGTCTGTTTGATCTCATTTCGTAGCTGTTTTTTCGAATTAACATAGTCTTGTTGCTTTAAAGCATATCCTGAATTTGTCTTTTTGACTCGTTGAGCTTTTCGTCTTAGTTTTAAGCACATTTTGCGTAGTTCTGCAATTTGTGCAGACCACCAGTATGCCGGTTTCCTATTCGTATAAGCGATTTTACGAGGCATGGATTTCGAACATGCTTGTTCTATTAATCGCATTGTCAAATTTATTGCATCCTCAGTATCATCTTTACTTTTGGCGTTTCTTAAAGCCTGCTGGACTTTGGTGCTAAACTTTTCAGTCTCGTTAAAGAATTTTTCATCGTCTAATTTCTACAGGTTCCATCTAGGTGTCGCAGGAGGTCGGGACTTTTGTTTAGAGACATTTTTTCTGATATTGAACGAAATGTACTGGTGGTCGCTACCTGTATAATCTTCTATGACTCTCCAATTGTGCATTTGTCCACTCATGTCTTCCGATGAAAACGAAACATCTACAATCGTTTCCCTGCATCCGGGGCGTCTAAAAGTGGATGTATTACCGGAATTTAGAACTATCAGTCCTCGTCTAGCTGCTATTTCTAATAATCTTCTTCCTCTCGAGTCAGTATAAGACATTCCCCACTCCACTGCTTTGGCGTTAAAGTCACCTGCTATTATAATTTGCTTATTAAATTCTAGTAGACAGTCGTCTATTTCATCCAGTTTTTTCTGAAATTCACCAATAGGTTCATTAGGGGTCAGATAGCAACTTACAAAAGTAATGTCACTATTATTAATCCAAACGAAACCGTTTCCTGATCCATGTTTATCTACAGGGAATTTCTTTGTATCGCGTATCCAGATAGCAGCTGTTCCTAAATTATCCTTATACCAGTTTGGGCTACTCCGGTTTTCATATTGTTCGCTTAATATTAGTATATCAATTTGTTTCTCATAAGAAATTTGATATAGCAGATCATTTGCAGTTTTACTTCTATGTAAGTTGCCTTGAAGGACTTTTAACATTTCGTGCTACTACTACTCTTAGCTTTTTCTAGGGCCTCTCTAAAAACTGGACACTTCCCAGTTCCTGGGATATGGCTCGTTTCTTCTGGTGGTAACTGTTTCTCAATGCAGAGGACACATCGGGGATCTGTTTTACAGTTTAAACCTAAGTGTCCCTCATTTCCACACTTGAAGCAAATATTGCTTCTGTCTGGGCGCTTGCAGTACCGAGATATGTGGCCATATCCCAAGCACCTGAAGCACCTCGTTACTCGCGTTCTCTCTCTTATTCTACAATTAGTCCATCCTACTTTAATGCGTGACGTTTGCATGAGTTTATTTGCGTCTTTAGAGTTTAATTCAACTACTGCATACAGCAGTCCCACCTTGTTTAGTTTACTCAATGAAACCCGCAGATCGGGTACATCAGAATTTAGTTCTCTTTTAATCGATTCTTGGACTTCTTCGACAGTCGTGATCATGTCAAGATCTAAAATCTCCAGGTTCGTTTTCGGTACCCGGTATTCTACTGTTTCCATTTCTCCTAGAGCATCTTTCAGGGTTGCTGCAAACACGCTTCGGTCTTCTGTGTTTTTGCTTAGCTGAATTAAAACACATCCGTTTTTCGTCTCACTTATCTTTATTATTTCGGTTTCTGTATCCTCGAGCTTGACCTTACTGCGTACTTCCGCTAGAACTTTTTGACAGGTTGCATTCGATGCCGGCTTTATGAGGACAGCTTCTGTGCGAGGCTTCTTCTTCTTCACGCCAGTAACAGTCTCATCACTTTTCTGCGATCTCTTGCCTTTTACTATTTCCCATTTCGAAGATTCATTAAAATCTTTTACCCTTTTTCCCGACGGAGTGGCTCCAGCGTTTTCTGCAGGGCTTGTCGCTAGCCTTTTCTTCGAGTCTAATTTTGGTGTAGACATTTTTTCTTTAGAATTTGTAGTGCTTGTATTACTTTGCCGTCTCTCAATTCTTCTAGCTTGCGCAAGATTTAAAGACGCCAAATTTCCTCGAGCTTTAGCAGATTTTTGTCTTTCAAACTCTACAAGCTGCAATTTTTCTCTAATTCTAGGTACACCTTCTTTGATATCACTACTCATATTTTTTTGCTTATTAAAAGCCTTCGTGATTATATCCAATTCTTTTTCCATACCTTTTAAGGCTTCTGAGATCAGATTCTCTGAGGATGAGATACTCTTCTTGATTTGATCCACTTTAATTTCGCTTGTCATATTTAATACTTTACTAGCTAAGGGATCCTCTAATAAGGTACTGCAGTCATGGGATTTCGACGTTTCGGAGCCTGCTTGCCCACCCCGATCCAACGCCGCTGCTGGGGCAACCGAACTCCCCTGCAGCATAGTCAAATTTTTTTCTTCGTTTGTACTTGCCATGTTTGTATTTATTTTTGGGGTTCCTTCCCTTAGGTCTATGACCAGTTTTGTATATAAGTATGAGTAGTGTGCGTGCTAAAGTACGTGTGAACAACTCCGCAATGTACTGCCCCGCGAGGCAGCGTGCGCGGAGGTTCATGAGTGAAAGTGTAGTTGTGTGTCTTATGTACGAGTACAGGAATCATTTGAAAGTGTAAGTGTAAATGTTGGATAGTCTCTTGGTAGAGATGACACCGAGAAAGATGCACGAGCTCGCACGCCCGCCAAGCGACGCCTGCCCTACCCTCCCCAACCCGAGTCAGAACGAGTTCGACATCGAGGAACCAGGGAAGAATCGAGAAGATGTCCCTCCCCAGGAGTGAGAGCGCGAAAATCCCATCAGCCCCAGCTCTAGGCCCTAACACCGCGGCAAGGTAAAATCAATCGGTGGATGCGACACCAGCAGATCAACGAACAAGCATCGATCATCCAGTGAAACATCCCCCGACGGACGAACTACCCATCGATAGGGAATAATAATAATAATAACTCCGCCGCTGGTTGTCCACTGCCGAACATCAATGATGTCTTTGACGTGCTGGGCGAAGCGAGCCCGCTGCAAGATGTCATTGATTTCTTTGATGTGCTAGGAGAAGTGTATCCGCTGCCGAACATCATTAATTTCTTTGATGGGCCGGGAGAAGTAGGTCCACAGCCAGACACGACTGGCATCTTGGATATGTTCGGTGGACCTTGCAGTGGTGGCGGGGCTTTCCACCAAAGGGCAACCAAACAGTACACTCTACACATACACTTCTCTACACATATATGGGTTACACACAACTACATCACTTATACATCTTTTTTCACACATATGCACAATACACTTATCACACCCATATGATTGTTTCCTTCCTCGGCCCACTGGGAGTACCCTGAATCTTCGTTCACTCGTTTTCGGTGTTCGAGGCCTAGGGGTTGATGTGAGCTTGCTCTGCCGATGTGCCAGCCGAGGTAAGGAATCAGGAGCCAGCCCCTTCGGGACCCTGATCAGGAGAGTCTGTGGTGAATATGGAGGTCGGAATCCATATTGCTCCGGGCGAGTCTGGTCCGTCCGTGTATTCCGGGACCGGCTAAGCGGTGGTTGGGCCTCAGGGAACTGGGGTAGGATACGTCCGAGGGTATACCCGTTCCCAACTATACCGACCCGCCCCTCCACAGACGATGCGCTGGTGACGATGCCATAACTTTATGGAGAAACAAACAACGAAAACCGATGAAAACGTTATTGAGGTGATGGATACCGGAGAGACACAGTCTCGTAATACTCCGGATGAAACTGCTAAAGTAATAAAAGCTGTAGCAGAGATACACCAGGTTCCTTCCACAAGTGTGGAGGAGAAAAGCACTTCAGCTTCTGGTGTAAATGTAGCGGAGCAAGCGGTTCCTTTAATTCCGCCATGGGCCGACGTTTGGAAGATCATGATTGGCATCATGGCGGAACAGAGGCTTCAAAATGAAGCTATGGAGAAGACGCTATTGGCTATGGAGGGTTCTTTCAGGAAGAACACACCTAATGAGGTGAAAGAGTACATGGCTGAAGCAAAGGAAATCTCGGCCGGAGTCAAAAGCGCAGGCCTCGCTCTCCAAGCATCAGTAGATAGGCTTTAAAAAACTTTGCAGCCAATACAGTACCGAAGTGTAGGTCAAATGGCACGTTCCAAAACGCCATCGACCACTCCGAAACAAAAGGGAGGACCAAAGACTTCTTCTGCCAAAAGCAAGAAGAGTCTGCAGAGGACCCGATAGGAGTAAAGCTTGCTGGAAGTGTGGCTCCTTAGACCATTCCCACAAGAACTGTGCAGGGGAATCCCATTGCACAACTTGTGAGGACAAAGGGATAAAGGAGACAAAGCACGCTCCGGGAAGCGGGTCCTGCCCCGTCTATAGGGAGGAACTGAAGAAGCTGAAGCAGAAGAGGTAAGATTTCTTCAGGTCAACCTCAGAAAGGGTAGTGTTGCCCAAAATCTCCTGATGCAGTCTGCCAGAGAGAGAGAGGAGTGGATATACTGCTTATTAGTGAGCAGTATAAGAAACAAGGATTCTCGAATTGGTTTCAAGACTCATCAGGTAGATCGGCAATACAGATATGCAACCCGGATATCACCACTGGTTCATTCTTAGGTACGGACAAGGGGTTTGTTTGGGCGGACGTGGCAGGTATTCGTATATATAGCTGCTATTTCTCGCCCAACGACCCATTCGGAAAATTCGCTACTGAGATTCGTTCTCTTGAAGAAAGTCTGAGAGCTTTTGACGGGGATGTCCTCATTGCGGGAGATTTTAATAGTAAGTCGCCGGAATGGGGAGAGACTCGTCAGGACAGGAGAGGAATCTTGGTTTCCGACATGCTGGCGACGAATGGGCTGGTGGTGTTAAACCGGGGCCGCGAGTTCACGTTCAGGAGGGGAGAATCGGGATCTATCCTTGATTTAACAATCGCATCTCCCCGCCTAGCCCGCAGAATAAGAGATTGGAGGGTACTGGATGAGGAAACATTGAGTGACCACCAGTACATAGAGTTTGTAGTCTCTGAGGGAAAACTTCGAGGACGAACCGCACCAAAAAATTGTAGCAAGGGAGCCTCTTGGAACCTCAGAAGACTAAACAGAGAGAAGCTGGCGGAATCCCTAGAAGAGTCGCGACTTATTCGCAATTCAAACTGGATGAGGAAACCAGCTTCTTTAAAGGGTATAGTATTTGGGTATTTGGTATTTAGGTCCTGAAAATCATAAAGGCACTGTTTCCCTATGCGGAACCTAGCCCCAGAGAGGACTACACTCACTGCGTAGTACGAGACGAGGAGCTCTTCACGACTGAGGAATTAAAAAAGGTGGCAAAGACGTTAAGAAACGGCAAAGCGCCGGGCAATGATGGGATACCGAGCGAAATCTTAAAAGAGATTGTCGCAGTGGATCCTAAGTTGCTTCTTGACGTCTTTAATACGTGCTTGACAGACGGAGAGTTCTTCGGTGACTGGAAAACGCAGAAGTTGGTCCTTCTCAGGAAAGTCGATAAACCTCTGGATAAGGTCACATCGTTCAGACCAATTTGTTTATTGGATACGATGGGCAAATTTCTAGAGGGAATGGTTCTGCAGAGACTTCAGGAAATCCTGCTAGGCGAAAATAGCCTATCGGAGAATCAATTTGGCTTTCGTAAAGGCCGGTCAACAGTTGACGCAATACTCACTGTTGTAAACCATGCGAGGAAAGTCAAAGAGGACAAGAAGAAGGGATTCTGCGCGCTTATTTCCATCGACATACGTAATGCATTTAACTCCGCAAAGTGGGACAATTGCATCAAGGCGATGCGTCGTAAAGGGGTACCAACCTATCTGTTGCGAATGATAGACAACTATCTCAGCGACAGATGGGTTGAATACAAGAGCGATGCATGTCATCTCAAACATGAAATGACATGCGGAGCTCCCCAAGGATCAAAGGTAGGTCCATTCATATGGAACGTCATGTACGATGACTTCCTTAGAATTGAGTTACCTGAAGATACGATAATGGTTGGCTTTGCGGATGACGTCATTATAGTGTGTGGCGCGCGGACTTCTCGGATTCTAGAAATAAGGGTCAACGAAAGCTTAAGACGAGCAAAGCTCTGGTTAGATCTCAACGGCCTACAAATGGCTACAGAGAAGACAGAAGCTTTGCTTTTCACAGGTAAAAGATCCTTTGAGGTCCCGAAGATTCGAATAGGACAGACTGAAGTCTCGTGGGGAAACAGTTTAAAGTACCTGGGAGTGACGTTGGATCGAAAATTAAAGTTCGACCAACATTCTAAGATCACGTCACTGAATGACGCCGACTGCATGGGAAACCTATCTAGGATGATGCCCAATGTCGGTGGCCCCAAGGAAAAGAAACGCCGATTAGTGGCGACCGCGGTTCAAGCAAAGCAGCTCTATGCTGCCCCTGCATGGGCTGAGTCCCTAAAGAACCGCGGCATCTCTGACGAGCTACTCTCCGCACAGGGTGAATGTGCGCGGAGAGTAGTTTAAGCCTACAGAACAGTTTCAACGAGCGCTGATTTAGTTCTTGCGAGTCTCCCGCCAGTAGACTTACTGGCGAGGGAAAGACAGGAAGTCTTTCAGCGTAACAAAGATCTAGTTACCTCGCAAGAGCAGAGTAGAAATCTCGCCAAAGCGGCTATCCGCAAAGAGGCGAGATGTAGACTCCTTGAACAATGGCAAGAGAGATGGGATGGGGATCTTAAAGGAAGGTGGACATACCGCCTGATCCCCGACCTCGCCACTTGGCTAGGAAGAAAGCACGGTGAAGTTGGCTACTACCTGACACAAGTGTTGTCAGGTCACGGATGTTTCCAACAGTACCTTCATAGGTTTAAGATTAAGAGAGTAGCAAAATGCGCCTACTGTGACGCTGCAGTAGATGACTCTCTTTTATTGCGGGCACTGGAGCCATGATAGAATAGCCATGTTTACGGCAGTTGGCTTTGAAATCAACGCCGATAACATGGTCTCTACCATGGTTCAGAACGTGGACTCGTGGAGGCATATTGAATCCTTCATTATTAAAGTAATGAAAGAAAAAGATAGAAACGGAAGACGAGGTTGACCGGAGGAATCCAGTGCTCAGATGTGTGTGAGCGTGGGGGGAAGAAATCACTTAGTTTTCCTCCCACCCACGCTCCCACATGGCTTGAGTGGGTTAATGGAAAGTTAAGGAGCACGGTAAGGGGACCCCACTTGCGAAGTTGAAGGCCTGACGGTAGTTCCGCAGGTGGATCAAGTATCCCAAATTAAGACGGGAGTGGTTTTTAGTGGGCAGACCAGAACAAAAGCGGTCACCTCCACATAACTTGGAATTCAGTAACCAGGTATCTGAATTCGCAGATTTTCCACTTCCGACTACAAAATAATAATAATAATAATAATAATAATAATAATAATAATAAACCTCCTCGTGGAATATAAAGAGACTCGACAAGGAAAAGTTTGACCGGTCCCTAAGAGAAGCCCTTTTAATTCAGGACTTGGGCTGGGTGAAGAGGCCGAGCAGTCTGGATGGGGAGGTGCGAGCGGTGAGGAACATGATAGTCACCCAATGCAATGCGTCAATGCCACGCAAAGGCGCCACTCCCGTAAGAAAATCCTTGCACTGGTGGTCAGAGGAGCTAGCCTCCTTGAGAAAGGAATGCCTCAAAGCAAGAAGGACATATACCCGATCTAAGGGAGATCCCTTGCTGAAATAGGCTTTTAAGGAGGCAAAAAAGGACCTCAAGAAAGAGATCCGCAAGTCGCGACGCCGTAGCTAGAAGGACCTAATCGAGGAAGTCGATAAGGACCCATGGGGTCTGGCTTTTAAAATCGTGACTAAGAAAATAGTGACGAGGAAAAAGACCCCCGGCCTGGACAATCCCGATTGGGTAAGAAAGATAATAAGTTCTTTGTTTGCTCCTGCAGAGCCATACCTTAGAAAGGACTGGAGTTTTTGCAAAGTCGAAGAGGAAGAACTCTTCACACTTAGTGAACTGCAAAAAGCATACAAAAGATTGAAAACAGGCAAGGCGCCTGGAATCGATGGGATAAGTAACGAGATCCTAAAGTTGGTAATCGACACTTTACCCCAGATTCTGCTTCGATGCTTCAATCTTTGCCTTGAGAGAGGAGAGTTCTTCCGCGACTGGAAGCGACAGAAGTTAGTCCTCCTGAGGAAAGGTGAAAAACCTCTAGATAAAGTCTCATCATACAGGCCTATATGCCTGCTAGATACGATGGGTAAACTTCTAGAGGATATGGTTCTGCAGAGAATGCAAAGGGACGCATGACGATTCCCGACAAAAATCCTGTATAATATTCGATAGACCTTATTTCATTTGTCAAAATTTCTTTTTCATGTAATTTTCTTTTATAAGAATAAGAATGTGTTCCAAATTGTTTATAAACACAATGTTTTTTTAATTAATGCTAATGAATGAAAATAATAATTAATATGAAGATGGAAATAAGAGAATGTTTAAAAACTTGATTTCATAATATATAAATTTTTATTGAACCGAAATAATTTTGAAAAGAAACTTTTGTTTTGATAAATTTTTGTTAAATAGAATTATAGTTTAGCAAATATTTTAGGTAATAAATAGTTTATAATGGAAAGTTTACATTTATTAAAACTTGCATATTTCAAAACTTAAATTGCAACAAAATGTCATTTTTCAGAATTTATGTTTAAGCAGCTTTCATTGAATGCAAATTATTAAACAGAAAAATTTATAATTGACTAAATGTTTAGTAAAATGAATTATTAAATATGTTAATATTTTATTACAACAAAATTTTCTTTTATGTTATAGTTATTAAATAGATATTAAATTCAGTTGATTGTTTATTTAGACAAATTCTATAATTTTTCAATTAATATATAAACGAATTTTCATATTACAAATTTTTTAAATAATTTAAATGTTATGTGACGGAGTTTACATTAGATCGAATTTTAATTTATCGACATTTTTATTTGCTGGAATATCTATTAAACGAAATGTTCATTTCAACGAATTTTCAATAAACAAAAAATTCTATAATTAATTCCTTCTTAACGTACTTATTATTTCATTCAAATATTATTTCACGGAAAGTTAATTTAATCGATTTTTTATGTTTCAGATTCGTTGTCTAATAGAAATTCAATGAACGGAATCTTTGTTTAGTGGAATTTTCATTTTTCTGAATGTTCAAATGCTATGAATTTCATTTGTATAATTTTATGTGACCGAATTGTCATAAATATTAATTTCTACATTACCGACATTTAAACACACGAAACTTAATATCGCCGAAACTCAATTTGTCCTACCTTTTTCTATTGTTGTCCTTGTCTTACTAATGGACAAGACAAGGACAACAATAGAAAAAGGTAGGACAAATTGAGTTTCGGCGATATTAAGTTTCGTGTGTTTAAATGTCGGTAATGTAGAAATTAATATTTATGACAATTCGGTCACATAAAATTATACAAATGAAATTCATAGCATTTGAACATTCAGAAAAATGAAAATTCCACTAAACAAAGATTCCGTTCATTGAATTTCTATTAGACAACGAATCTGAAACATAAAAAATCGATTAAATTAACTTTCCGTGAAATAATATTTGAATGAAATAATAAGTACGTTAAGAAGGAATTAATTATAGAATTTTTTGTTTATTGAAAATTCGTTGAAATGAACATTTCGTTTAATAGATATTCCAGCAAATAAAAATGTCGATAAATTAAAATTCGATCTAATGTAAACTCCGTCACATAACATTTAAATTATTTAAAAAATTTGTAATATGAAAATTCGTTTATATATTAATTGAAAAATTATAGAATTTGTCTAAATAAACAATCAACTGAATTTAATATCTATTTAATAACTATAACATAAAAGAAAATTTTGTTGTAATAAAATATTAACATATTTAATAATTCATTTTACTAAACATTTAGTCAATTATAAATTTTTCTGTTTAATAATTTGCATTCAATGAAAGCTGCTTAAACATAAATTCTGAAAAATGACATTTTGTTGCAATTTAAGTTTTGAAATATGCAAGTTTTAATAAATGTAAACTTTCCATTATAAACTATTTATTACCTAAAATATTTGCTAAACTATAATTCTATTTAACAAAAATTTATCAAAACAAAAGTTTCTTTTCAAAATTATTTCGGTTCAATAAAAATTTATATATTATGAAATCAAGTTTTTAAACATTCTCTTATTTCCATCTTCATATTAATTATTATTTTCATTCATTAGCATTAATTAAAAAAACATTGTGTTTATAAACAATTTGGAACACATTCTTATTCTTATAAAAGAAAATTACATGAAAAAGAAATTTTGACAAATGAAATAAGGTCTATCGAATATTATACAGGATTTTTGTCGGGAATCGTCATGCGTCCCTTTGCAAAGCCACTTGACCGGAGAGAATAGTCTTTTGGATCACCAATTTGGTTTCCGTAAAGGCAAGTCCACAGTTGATGCCATACAGGCAGTTGTGGACATAGCCAAAGCAGGAAAAAACAAGTTAGGACCCGGAAAAAAGAAGAGCTTCTGCGCGTTGGTAGCAATTGACATACGCAACGCGTTTAATTCCGCAAGATGGAAAGATCTCATCGAGTCGATGGAAAAGAAAAACATGCAGCCCTACTTGTTGCGGATAATGGATAATTATCTTAGCGACAGGTGGGTTATATATGCGGGAGACACCTGCACTCTCAAGGAAGAGATGCAGCGTGGGGCTCCTCAAGGCTCGAGGGTGGGTCCATTTGTATGGAATGTATCTTACGATGATTTTCTGCGAATGGATCTACCCGAAGGTGCGGTGATCATCGGCTTTGCGGACGACGCGTTGTTCGTGTGCACTGCCGAAAGTGAGGAGGCTCTTGGGACATTGGTGAACGAATGTCTGCGACTAGCAAAAAGCTGGCTGGATACCAGAGGTCTTGAAATGGCCCTGGAAAAGACCGAGGCATTGCTGGTCACAGACAGACGTGGTTATGAGCTCGCACGAATCGTCATAGACGGATTCGAGGTCAAGTGGAGTAAGCAAATTAAATACCTTGGTGTGGAGTTGGATGGAAGGTTAAACATCCACCACCACATGGCTACGGCGTCAAATAAGGCGATCGAGTGTGCGGCTAATCTTTCACGGTTAATGCCAAATGTAGGCGGACCCCGGGAACAAAAACGGAGACTGGTGGCGAGTGTCGCCCATGCTAAAATGCTCTATGCAGCACCAGCGTGGGCCCCATCCCTGAGGAATAGAAGATGTGTGACCATCTGTGAAAAGATACTGTCAACGCAGAGATCGATAACAACGCGTATCATCTCTGCATATAGTAGAGTCTACATTGGATGAACGAGAACGTTGCCGTGCTGACGTCACCCATTTGAATAGCATAGGTGACGTCAGACGTTCGCGAACACGTTCACGTTCGCGAACCATGGAATGTGTTCTCTACTTATAAGACGGTATCTACGAGTGCTGTGCAGGTCCTTGCAAGTGTCCCGCCAGCAGATCTTTTGGCGATGGAAAGGGAAGAAATGCTTTTCTTTTCTAAAGAAAGTAGTTCCTTGGATGAGGAAATAAGACCAAGCAAGGGCCTGATCCGCAAAGAAGCGAGGCACAGGCTCATAGAAAGATGGCAAGAAAGATGGGATGGTGAGGAAAAAGGTCGATGGACTTATCGCCTTATCCCGGCACTCGCCACCTGGATAAATAGGAAACACGGTCAAGTTTCCTATTATATGACTCAGGCGCTCACAGGTCACGGGTTTTTTAACTCGTACCTGTGTCGCTTTAAATTACGCGAGGACTAGGTGTGTGCATATTGCCAGCTCCCTGAGGACAATGCGAAGCACACCCTCTTCTCATGCAAGAAATGGGACTTGGAGAGGCGGGCCATGTTTGAAGGTGTAAACAGTCAAGTTACACCGGAGAACATGGTATCGCTGATGACCCAGTCAGAAGACAATTGGCGGCAAGTCGAGAACTTCATAATCTCGGTTATGTCGAGGAAGGATCTCGACGCCCGCCAAAAAGCGTAATTTAAACAGCTTTTAATTCGTTTGTTTGGGTTTAGAAGGGGGTACCATGTTTTCTCCATTTTCCGTGTCAGGTAGAAAGAGCGGAACAGAATTTGATAGGTGAAGGAAAAGTGGGGAATTTTACTTTCAAGCCAAAATACATAATGGGCGTCTTATTTCCTTATTGGCTAATTATTTTTCTTTTTTCACTCACAGATAGATTAAGGAGTAAAAGAAAGGCAGATCGAGAACGAGGTATGAGGGAGAGGTATAAATTTTATCGTTGTTCTATAAACCAAATGGACAATTTTTCATCAATTTTTGACTCCCATCCTGCCTCCAGTTGTGAACAATCGCAAATATTTTGAAAAACTAATTCGTATAATTATTTAAGATTCAATTATCTTCGAACAATAGGTAAGGCTTTCTGAAGTGTACCGATGGTTTTTTAAGCATGTTAGGGGTCGTCCATATACCACGTGGACACTTTTTGACCCCCCCTCCCCCTCGTGGACAATCGTGGATTTTTGACGAACCCCTCTCCCCCCCTGATTGCCCACGTGAACAATCGGGTTTTTTATTTTAAAATAGTGAATAATAAAAAGATAATTAATAAGAAATACAATTAAAAAATTCCTTAAATTTTTTTATAACAAACTTCTTTAAAATTCAATAAAGATTAAATTATCTTAAAATATTATTAAATAGGTAAATACCATTTTTAGTATTATGGAGAGGACTTTGGCAGCAATATATCTTTAATTATTATATTATTAGAAATACTTAATCTCTTCGGTAACAAATCTTAAATTTTCTAAAATCCAATAGCTTTAAGCCTTCACATAAACAATAATAATAATTATTTTTTTTAGAATTTGTAAGAGTTTGTAGAGGTTGCTTTGTATTCCTAATTGTCAAATTTGCATATATTCATATTTGTGCATTTATACGATAATGATTTTGTAATATAAATTAAAAAACAATTTGGCGTTTCTTTGACAGTTAAATAAATTTCGGATTACAAATATTGTCTGATCACAATCTAATAATAATCTAATAATAAAGTTGAATAAAAACAAAAAAAAGATATAAAATTAAACTTTTGTGTCCACGTGGACATTTGTATTGACCCTCCCCCCTCCCCCTCGTGGAAAATCGTGGATTTTTACCGAATCCCCCCTCCCCCCTAAACTGTCCACGTGGTATATGGACGACCCCTTACGCGCTGTAAAAAAGACATGGAGCGTGCAGTTTCACGGGCGGTTGCACTGCCGCGTTACATGCGTTAAATTGGTTTCAATTTGTTAGTTAATGCTTTATTTATTAAGCATTTGACACATAATTTCGAAAATTTTAATTATAATTAAATTCAAAATGGCGGATTTTTTATAGTGTCAAGAATACTCTCCTAAAATAATATTGCAAAATTCGAAGTAAAACAAAAATTATACATCCTTATTCTTCGCCATGTCAAAGATGTTTTTGTATGCGGATAAGCAATCGTATGATTTAAATGTTTTCTCATTTGCATTTTTTAAAAAAGACAAACAAAAATGTATTTGATGTTGCTGATCAAAAATTAGATATCAAATTTTCAAAATTGAAAATGGGGGATCCAACATGGCGGAAAAGAAAATTTTTTTATTTTAATTTTTTTTCGTTTATTTTTTTTTCGTCCACCATATTGTATCCGCCATTTTTAATTTTTAAAAAATTATGTCATATTCGTAATCAGCGACCCCAAAACCCCCCGTAACGATTTTCAAGCAAATCCAATGATTTTAAAAAAAGAATGTCCGCCATATTGAATTCGATATTTTGAATTTTAAAAATCTGATTCAATATTCGTAATTAGCGACCTCGAAAACCCCCGAGTAACGATTTTCAAGCAAATCCGATGATTTTTTTTTTAAATTTCAAAACTTATGAACAAAAACTTAAAATGCGTTTTTCTCAAAATGCCTTTTTTTGATCTGGAAAGAGTGATATCTCGAGTTCTTCTAAAGCGATTTTAAAAAATCAAACGGCTTTTGATTCAGCGTCATCATGCCTATAAGTGGAACCTCAAAAACTGGAAAATTTCCAACGCTCTTTATTCTGAATAAAAACACCTTTTTTTGCATATTTTAGAGAAAAAGTACTCTAAAAAAAGGGGGGGAGGAAGAATATTCCACTTTTTTGAGGTTCCACACCTAAAGAAATATCTAACGAAGAGAATGCCACTTCGTTTTTGGTTTTATCTGTTATAGAAAGTTTGGAATCGATCTTACCACCGAAAATGGTCATTTTCGAAAATGGCGTATATCGCCGCCATTTTGAAATAAAAATGAAAATTTTTTTTTACAAATTCTTAAATAAATTATTTTTTACATGTAAAAGAAATTTTTTAAATAAATGTCATAGTTGTTTTAATAATATATACTAAAAAAGCCGTCTTTTTGCCTGTTTTGAACAGTCATTTATTTGTTCGACCGTATGAAAATAGCGATTTTTTTCCAATGGCAAAAAAACAGTTGGTCTCATGCTTTTTTGCCCAAGGTAAAAAAGGCCGACATTTTCATACAAGTCGAACAAGTGAATGACTTTTACTCCCTGTCGTCTGCCCTCGACCTCGACTCGTGTCACAAAAATCACCGTAAACAAATGGCTGCCTTTATACCCTTGTTGCTTAATATAATATTTTTACAAGATTAATGATTAGGTACAATTTTATTGTGTCATTTAAAGAAAAAGAATAGATATTAATCTTATTTAAAATTTTTTGACAGTCTTTATTGTGAAGAAATTGATGCAATATCCAAATTTTCATTTCGACAATTACACAATTACATCTCCATTTTTAAAATAAAGATTTTTTTTGCAAATGACCGACAAAATGGGCCCTTTTCAATTTTTTAAAGAACCAATGAAATCTATCAGTTTAATTATCGATAAATTAATGAAAACCGCAAATTCCTGGTAATGAGAAAATTATGAAAAACATGTTTCCCGACATGAATTTTTAGGGAAATAAGAATTTAATATAAGTGAAAAAAATTTTAATTTACTTAAAATAAAAAAACCTTTTTATTTTTACAACTCTTTTTAGTTCATTTATTTTATATTTTGACTGACTCGATTATAAGATTGCAAACTTTTTTTTTTATATAAAGATACTAGTGCACCAATAGAACCTTTTGCGACAACGTCATCGAATGACGAAAAAAGTAGCCATGGTTCCTCGAAACGTCCAGAAAAGAAGAAAGAAAGTGCAAGAAAACTTGATATCTGCATTGCAAGTCTTAACTACCAAGACAGAAAATCTGGTATTTTAATAATTATAGAAAAAATTACTATTTACATGAAGAGAAAAATTTAAGAAGGGAACCAGTCAAATTTTAACTTATTGAAATTATTACTGTTTGCCCCATACGCTCATTTTGAGTATAAATGTTAGTTTAAAAATAAGGTATACTACACATGGTTGTTTTGAAATTCTAAACAACAGTTTTGACAATCTTGCCATTTCGGAGATATTGACATCTGGACGGTTTGTCCCACTCTCCCCAAATATTATAATATTATTTTAATGATTAACCCATTAACGCCTAAAATAAGAAAATTCTTTGCGCAAATTCAACCTATACTTTTATGAATAAAACAGATTATATTTTATACCGCAAGTATGTTTCTTATAGGTATTGAGTGTGCTCTTTTCGATTCCGGGGTGAAAAAAAAGAATTTCGTTTAAAACAAAAATTAAATATAGCGGTTTTATCTTTAAAAACAGAAAAGAAATTTCATTTTTTCAAGTTTGGTTATTTTTTTACCCATTTACCCATCCAAATATTTGGATTCAGTAACCTCAAAAACATAAAATATAATGATATCTGGCATTAAAAGAAATAAAAAAATTTAGCAAAGTTGTGACACGAAAACTTTATTTTGACTACTCTGCTAAGGAGTTAAACGTGCGTGAATAATATTCAATTCTCATCCATAGATGCTCAAAAATTGTATACTTTTAAAAAAAGTAAATTAGAATGTAAAATTTAAAGATGGCGGACCAAATATGGCCTAAAATATGAAGGGAACTTTGAAAGGGGTGGTGACTATTTTTCAAAATACTAAAATGTAATTAAATTCGCCTAAGTTTTCCTACTCGAAGGCTTTTGGGGTCGCTGATTACTAATTTAATGTTATTTTTAAGAAATTCAAGATAGCGGATTTAATATATAGAACAAAATTTTTTAAGATTTATGCAATAAACCTTAATTTTGTCACTCGGGAATTTTTGTGGTTGCTGATTACGAATTCAATTTTAGTTTCCCATAAATCAAAATGGCGGATCTAATATGGAACATAATGTTAACTTTATGCAATTAATCTTAATTTTGTCACTCGGTGGTTTTTAGGGTCGCTGATTACGAATGCGATTTTTGTTTAAAAATTTCAAATGACTAATATAATATGGGAAAGAGAAATTAAAAAACATTTTCTATACACGCTCGCTGGTCGTGAATCGACGCAAGTGCTAAAATAATTGTCAGTGAGCGCTCCTATGACATTTACAGCTAACTGACTAGTATTAGAACTCTCGAGTAACAAAATTAAGGTCAATTGCATAAATCTAAAAGAAAATTCTGGTATATTGAATACACCATTTTAAATTTATGAAAACTTACATCAAATTCGTAATCAGCGTCCCTAAAAACCACCGAGTGACAAAATTAAGGTCCATTGCATAAAGTAAAAATTTGTGTTCCATATTGAATGGGGGGAGGGTCAAAAATTAATAAAAAATTGTCCTCGTGGTTTATGGACGGCTTATACCTCGACTTATATCATGACTATTAATAAATCTCGGTGTCAATGTTTTGACAAAGAAGGAAGAATACTTTAATAAAATAATTCACAAAACTCAATGTTAAAAGTTAAAAACAAAGACGCTTATAACTTTTTTCACAAGTCCCCACAGGTCTAAAAAATTTAAATACATTTTTTAAAAACTTTTATCTAACAGTGGTACAAATTTCAACAAATTGGTAATGTTAATTCTATTTGCGAAAAAACCTTTCTATTATCTTGAAAAAATCTGTAATTACCTTAACGTTTTATAAACATTTTACAATATAGCTCAGTGTGTTTAATTTAATTTTTGGTTTTCGTGTTTTTTGTTTTTTAATTCTTCAAAAAAAATTGTAATCTTTTTCCAATATTTTAGAAAAAGAAAAAAACGGATTATAAGGTCTTACATTTTTATATACACACAATAAAATAAGGTCTTGAGTATCAAAAGACAGAAATAGAAATATCGCGCACGCGTAGCTCTGCTAGTACTAATAATAATGAGGGTAAACTCCTTGAAGAGATACTAGGATGCACTCCCTTTGCGGAAATTTCCTGCTATCTTGGAGAGACACATCGACCTCCACGTCCGAACGAACTTGTTCACGTGCCCTTGGATATCATAGACGTCGCATCAATGCTCCGGCAATGCTATAACGTCTATGTAACTAACGGAGGCGGTTCAGGGTCCATCTTGGCCAGATGGTAGTACCCTGTTTAGGCTCGATCGTTTCCTCGATTGGAGGGAGCCAAAGCAAAAATTCCGAGGATAAGGGACTTAGCAGATTCGAAAATAATGTTTTAGAGCAGGTCGATCTGATCCCTAAAATACTTGAAAGCATGTGGCGTGCTTGCAAGAAACAAAGAAACATTAGCAAGGATGTTCAGGATGGAATGGTGGAATTGGGGAAGGTGCACGAGGTGCTTCGCAGTAACCTGCGTTTTATACCTAGGCCCTTCATAAGCCCAAGCAAACCAAAGTCGAATCCTGAAACTCCTAGATCGATGTCGCACGCCACATCTAGCGAGAGCAAGCCCATCGACCCAAGGAAGCGCCCTAGAGAGTATGAAGGTCCGGAGACTGATTCTACTGTGACCACTCCCAAGGGTAAGAGGGTTAAGAGCATAGAGACTAAGGCAAACCCCACTGCTATGAAGACGGAGGTGAGTAAGGCTGCTTTGGCCAGGGTTGCTTCTTATTCGGAGGCAACTGTGGAAAATAAGCCTGAAAACGAAAAAGACTTCGAAACCGTCTCCAATAGGAAACGGGAGGGCCGTAAGAGAAAGGCCTTAAAGAAAGCAGAAGAGAGGGAGAGACTTCAGAAGCGCCCCCCCAAAATTAGAACCACGGAGGCAATAAAAATTTCGGCCCGGAATCCAGAGACCTACTATGATCTTATAAAACTGGCAACAACTTCGGTAAAGCCAGAGAAAACCGGCACCGAGATTGTGAAAATTAGGAGAACTCTTAAAAAGGAGGTTCTTGTTGTGGTCAAAAAGGGGGGTGAAACTTTAAAGTTCGCTGAGAAACTTACCTCCGTCCTTCAGGACAAGGCCGAGGTTACGGCTCTTGTCCATAAAAAGACCCTCGAAATTTGGGAACTCGATGAAACAACTTCAAAGGCGGACGTTTTAACCGTCTAAAAGGACAAGTTGCAAAAGCCCGAATTAGATGTGACTTGCAGAGTTCTGACACGTTTTGGTGGTACGAAAGTGGCACTAGTACGCTTGAGTGAAAAGGACAGCGAGAGTCTGCTTAAGCTAGGCAAAGTGCGTATTGGTTGGATAAACGCATCCATCCGCACCCACTTAGAAGTGACAAGATGTCAAAGGTGCCTAGCCTATGGACACGTGACCCGAATTTGCAAGGGCCCCGACAGAACAAAAAACTGTCGGAGATGCGGCGAAGCGGGACATTTCGCCAAGAATTGTACTAGCGACAAGCCAAAGTGCATTACGTGTACAGATTTGGGAAAAACGGAAGTCAACCATATCCCTGGAAGAATTTCCTGCCCGGTTTACAAGGAGGAACTGGAGAAACTTAAAAGGGCAAATCCCTAAAGCTCCTTCAAGTCAACCTGCATACAAGTAAGGATGCACAGGTGCTCCTGATGCAAACAGCTAGGAAAAATGAGGTCGATATCCTGTTCTGCAGTGAGCAGCATCAAGGAAGCAACCTCGCACCTTGGTATCAGGATAAAGCGAAGAGAGCCGCCATCAAGCTGTGCAACCCAGAATTGCGGGTTAACAAGATCTTGGAGACAAGCAGCGGGTTTGTGTGGATAGAGGTGGCTAATATACGTATGTATAGCTGCTACTTCTCACCCAACGACCCGCTGACCACCTTCGAAGCCAATATAGAAGACCTAGAATCCAGCCTCATAGAATCCAAGCTGGATGTCATCATCACTGGCGATTTTAATGCAAAGTCGCCAGAGTGGGGTGAGACGAGGCTCGACAAGAGAGGAATTCTGATTGGAGAAATGATCTCCAAGAACGGTTTATTAGTTGTAAACCGGGGAAAAACATGGACGTTTAGACGAGGTGCAATCGGATCGATTATAGATCTAACGATCGCATCATCTAATATATTTAGCCGCATAAGCGACTGGCGGGTCTCTGAGGAATATACAGCAAGTGACCACCAGTACATTGAGTTCTCAGTCTCAATAGGAGACACACGAGGAGGAAAAAGACAGGAAGCTCCTAGTCGCAAAACCTCCTCATAGAACATTAAGAAACTCGACAAGGAGAAGTTCAGCCGGTCCCTAGAAGAATCTATCTTAATTGAGGATACTGGTTGGGTGAGGAGGCCGAAAAGTCTAAATGGAGAGGTGCGAGCGGTGCGAGATATAATCGTCACCGCTTGCAATGCGTCGATGCCACGTCGCAAAGGCGCCTTTCTAAGGAAAAAATCCTTGCACTGGTGGTCAGAGAAGCTGGCCTCCTTGAGAAAGGAATGCCTCAAAGCAAGAAGGACATACACCCGATCTAAGGGAGATCCTTTGCTGAAAGAGGCTTTCAAGGAGGCGAAAAAGGACCTCAAGAAAGAGATCCGCAGGTCGCGACGCCGTAGCTGGAAGGACTTAATCGAGGAAGTCTATAAGGACCCATGGGGTCTGGCTTTTAAAATCGTGACTAAGAAATTAGTAACGAGGCAAAATACCCTCGGCCTGGACAATCCCGACTGGGTCAGAAAGATAATAAGTTCTTTGTTTCCTCCTGCAGAGCCATACCTTAGAAGGGACTGGAGTTTTTGCAAAGTCGAAGAGGAAGAACTCTTCACACTTACTGAACTGCAAAAAGCAGGCAAAAGATTGAAAACAGGCAAGGCGCCTGGAATCGATGGGATAAGTAACGAGATCCTAAAGTTGGTAATCGAAACTTCACCCCAGATTCTCCTTCGATGCTTCAATCTTTGCCTTGAGAGAGGAGAGTTCTTCTGCGACTGGAAGCGACAGAGGTTAGTCCTACTGAGAAAAGGTGAAAAACCTCTATATAAAGTCTCATCATACAGGCATATATGCCTGCTAGATACGATGGGTATCTCTTATTGCAGAATTCATCATGGATTATATAATGGGTTTTCCATATGTCCTTTTTGCAGAATCTGCAGGTCCAGACTTCGTTGTTGTCCATTGTTTCCTGTAACATTCCAAAAAAATTGTCTACCAACCCAAAAAAAAATTAAACATAAAAGTTTATCTCTTTTCATTTTGATTTTATTCATGATTTGAATATTCGTTTTAAGTGCGGAGAGAAAAAAAATATAAATAGAATTTGGTTTAATTTGTAGTTTATTGTACTATTTTGTGTACAGGATTGATATTAACCGATTTGTGTAATTAATCTTGAGAAAAGAAAAATAATGTGATGAGAAAAATTTTGTAAAGAAATAATAAGAAAAAAAATAAGGATACAAGTGTCATAAGTCTTACGAAGGTACAGTAAATATTGTACATGTCCGTTATAACGTAAAAAAAAAGAAACTGCTTTGACTGAGAGAAAAAAGAAAGTTGGACTTTATAATAGACTTTGACTTTTGTTTTATTTCTAGTTTTTGTTAAGATTTTCTAGAAACTCCTCCATTCAACTCCTTCCATTCTCTTTCTAAGCTCGATTTTTCTTCCCAGTTTTTCTCGATTTTAGCGCGTCGGTCGCATCTCCAGCGCATCTTTTCCAGGAACACTTTTCTCTCTTTTGAGTGTGAGTATGTGTGCTGATCAAAATCTATTTCCTCTGGTTGGTCGTCTTCTATTGTTTCTCTATTTTGGTCTTCTTCGATGTTATTTTCGTTAATTTCCTCCAAATTTTCTTCGATATTGTTTTCAATTATTTCCTCCAAATTTTCCTCGATATTATTTTCAATTATTTCCTCGATATTTTCCTGGATGTTTTCCACGATATTTTCTTCGATGATTTCCTCGATATTTTCTCTGACGTTATCCTCGATATTTCCCACGATATTTTCTTCGATAATTTCCTCGATGTTTTCCTGGATGCTTCGTTCGTAGATTGTAATTTTTTAGAGCTTGTCGAGTCGTCCGATGAGTCATAGGAGGAATCTTCGGATGAATTTTCTTCTTTTAATATTTCATTGTTTCTTATTTCTCTATTTAATTTTGTCAATGATATTTTTGTCTTTGGAGTGTCGTTTTTTTGTTGATTAAGGATTTTTCCTCCCATATGATTTCTTTTTCTAATCGTTCTATGCTTTGTTCCAATTCGTTTTTCTGTTGCCATTTTGCAAGTCGGATTTCTCCTTTGGCGTATTCTTCCCAGGTTTTCGCGTAGGCTGCCATTTTCTGCAAAGAAAAATTAACCTTCATTTTACTTCACATTCGTTAATGTAAAAAAAAATAAAAATAATTGTTTCTTGTAACCAGAATAGAAAGAATACTTGTTTCAATTTTATCAAGTTTTTGTTTTTTGATTTTCCTACAATTTTCGTTTCGTTTCCTACAGTAATTCTCTTACAATTGTAATTTAATTTTACTTTATTTATGTTTAATTTTCTTTAAGTTTTGGTATTATTCTTAATTAATTTGCTTTAAATTTTCTACTAATTTTCTAGGAATTTTCTATATTTTCCTGGAAATTTTTCCTAATTTTCGTTATTTACGAATTTTCGTAAATCATTTATATTCCACGATCCTATTGATTTTCCGTGAATTTTCCCTTATTCGTACATTGTGTGGGAAATTTTTCGAATTATTTTATATGGGCCTTCGAAATCTTTTTTCAATTTTCGCGCAATTCCTAGATCTTTGCTGGAAAGAGATTTATCTTTCTTCCAGACTAGATCTCCTACCTCGAATTCTAATTTTCTCCTACGCAAATTGTAATATTTCGCTTGTTTTTCGTTCGCTTTATCCAAATTTCGTTGAACTTCGTCCTTAATAATTTGTAAGCGTCTCAGTCTTTCTGTCCACTTGTCAACTTCCTGAAATTCAATTTCGTCCGGAATTTTCGAAATCTTTTTTCAGTGTTTGAAAAGGTTGAAGTTCACGACCTAAATTGAGGAAAGCTGGGGTGAAATTAGTTGAGGAATGTTTCGAGGTATTTAAAGCAAATTGTAGATCGTCGATGTCTTTATCCCAAAGATTCTGTTTCTTATCTAAATAAGCCTTAATAGCCGTTTTAATCGATCTATTGAACCTTTTGGTCGGGTTTGCTTGCGGGTAGTACTTTGGTGTAAAAGAGTGTCTTATTCCGAATTTTTCCGACATTTCCCGTATCACTTTATTGGCATATTCCGTGCCATTGTCGGAAACTAAAATTCTTTGTGTTCCCGATCTGGAAATTACTCTTTTATGAAACTCTGCTTCGTTAGTTTTTCCGTCTGCCTTCTTAATTGGAATTATTTCCACCCATTTTGTGAAAATGCCCAGAAATACTAAAATATATTTGTTCCTATTTTTCGATAAGGGTAATGGGCCTATTATATCTGAAGCAACCATCGTCCATGGTTCCTCCACGATTCGTTTACCCATTGGTCCTATTTTCGGTTTGTTATTTGCTTTTGTCTGTTGGCAAATTTTAAATTTTCGAATATACATATTTTACTATTTCCGTGTACATTCCAGGCCAGGAAAAATTTTCGGAAATTCTATGGAAAGTTTTCTCCACACCAAGGTGTCTTGCTTGCACGTTATCATGATTTTCGACAAATACCTGTTTTCTCAAATCTTCCAGGATAACTAATTTCCATGGATTTTCATCTTTAAGGAGGGGTGATTTTAACGGATCGGGTCTATGAAAATATAATTGTTTGTCTCTAATTCGCCAATTTTCGTGTTCTTGGGGTTTTGTTTCTACTAATCTCATTTTTGTTTTATACCAACTATTTTCTGTTTGATTTTCATTATTTTCGATTTTTATTTCCTCGGAAATTTCTTGTTTTTCTTCGAATATTCTTGACAACGCGTCTGGAACTACGTTCGCTGAACCTTTTCGATATATTATTTCGAAATCATGTTCCGATAGTTACAACGCCCATCTCGCCAAGCGTCCTGTAGGATTTTTCAAATTGTGTAACTATTTTAAAGCAATGTGATCAGTTACTACTTTAAAATGACTACCTTCTAAATATTGTCGAAATTTTCTTATGAACGTTTTCACCGCGAGACACTCCTTTTCTGTTGTCGAATATTTTCTCTCCGTTTCGCTCAAATTTTTACTTCCATACGCAACTACTACGTTTGTTCCGTCAATGTCTTGTGTCAAAACTGCGCCTAGACCCGTGTCACTTGCGTCAGTTTCTAGTATGAAAGTGTGTTGAAAATCAGGGGGGTTTAAGATCGGAGCTGTCGTCAACAACTCGATCAGTTTTAATTTTGCTATTTCCTGATTTTCGTTCCAAGTCCATTTTACATTTTTCCGTAGTAATTTTTGCAAAGGTTCAATTATTTCAGCGAAATGTGAAATAAATCGTCGGTACCAGCTAACCATTCCTATAAAACGTTGTAACTGTTTAATAGTTTTAGGAGTCGGAAATTCTCGAATTGGTTTGACTTTGTCGTCCTCGATTTGCAGTCCTCTTTCGTTAACTACGAAACCTAGGTATTTTACCTCCGCACAACCGAATTCACTTTTTTCGAAATTAACTGTCAACCCTGCTTCTTTCAATTTTCCTAATACTATTTCCAGATATTTCATGTGTTCGTCAAACGTTTGAGAAACTATAATTATGTCGTCGAGGTAACAGAAAACTTTTGGTTTAAAGTCAGGCGTAATAATTTTGTCCATTAACCGCTGGAACGTTGCGGGAGCATTGTAAAGTCCAAACGGCATTAGCTTGTATTGGAACATTCCAAAACCAGGAACAACGAAAGCCGTTTTTTCCTTGGACTCTTCACTCAATGGGATTTGATTATACGCCCACTTTAAATCGACCTTAGAGATATATTTCGCGGCTCTGAGCATATCTAAAATTTCGGCCATTAACGGAACCGGATACAGATCTTTTTTTGTGACTGCGTTGACTTTCCGAAAGTCTAGGCACAATCTGTATGTTCCGATCGCTTTCTTTATCATAACAATTGGATTCGAACAATTGCTATTACTTGGCTCGATAATAACTTTGCGTAACATTCTCTTAATTTCCTTAATTATTTCCTCCTTAACCCTTTGAGTCATACATTTTTCAATTCATTGAAATCTATTGAAACTGGTTACTCAAGGGTTTTTGGGGTCGCTGAATACGAATCTGGCATCAGATTTTCAAAATTCAAAATGGCGGATCCAATATGGCGGACGCGAAAATAAAAAATGAACAGAATTTGCTTGGAACTCGTTACTCTGGGGTTTTTGGGGTCGCTGAATACGAATCTGGCATCAGATTTTCAAAATTCAAAATGGCGGATCCAATATGGCGGACGCAAAAATAAAAAAATGAACAGAATTTGCTTGGAACTCGTTACTCGGGGGTTTTTGGGGTCGCTGAATACGAATCTGGCATCAGATTTTCAAAATTCAAAATGGCGGATCCAATATGGCGGACGCGAAATTTAAAAAAGGAACAGAATTTGCTTGGAACTCGTTACTCAGGGGTTTTTGGGGTCGCTGAATACGAATCTGGCATCAGATTTTCAAAATTCAAAATGGCGGATCCAATATGGCGGACAAACAAACAAATGACAAACGACAGACTTACACGAACGATTATCTTCACAGGTAAGTACCGACTTCAAACAAACAAATGACAAACGACAGACTTACACGAACGATTCTCTCCACAGGTAAGTACCGACTTTAATCAAACAAATAAAAATCGACACAATTAACACAAACGATTTCCTCCACAGGTGAGTATCGGCTACAATCGGACAAATCACAATCAACAGACTTACACGAACGATTATCTCCACAGGTAAGTACCGACTTCAAACAAACAAATGACAAACGACAGACTAACACGAACGATTCCCTCCAAAGGTAAGTATCAACTTCATTCAAACAAACGACATTCGAGAAACTATTACTAACGATTCTCTCAACAGGTTAATATAGCTTTTACGTTGAAGGAAGGTATTTTGTTGAGTAGAAGCAGTATTATTGTTTGTGTTTTTTTACATCACATCCTGCATTAAGATTGACATTTTCAGTTACTCATCGGTTAGCAAATCTTTACTAATATCTACAGTTTGTTCAATCGGATTGTCAAAAATGGTACATTATATTCAGTATCAAAAAATTAATTCTTTTTTTTTATGGACAGAAATACTATTAAGAGGATTTTACGTTAAACAAGTTAATAGACTGTGGATTGTCAGGATTCATTCACTTTTGATTTTACTCTTTAATTTTATCCGAACGTTTTGAATCTTCTAAGTTTATTAATAAATTTATTAATACTCATGCCAGATTCGTATTCAGCGACCCCAAAAACCCCCAAAAAACGAGTTCTAAGCAAATTCTGTTCATTTTTTATTTTCGCGTCCGCCATATCGGATCCGCCATTTTCAATTTTGAAACTCTGATGCCAGATTCGTATTCAGCGACCCCAAAAACCCCTGAGTAACCAGTTCCAAGCAAATTCAGTTTATTTTTAATTTTCGCGTCCGCCATATTGGATCCGCCATTTTGAATTTTAAAAATCTGATGCCAGATTCGTATTCAGAGACCCCAAAAACCCCTAAGTAACCAGTTTTAAGCAAGTTCAGTTCATTTTTAATTTTCCCTTCCGCCATATTGGATCCGCCATTTTGAATTTAAAAAAATATGATGCTAGATTCGTATTCAGCGACACCAAAAACCCCCGAGTAACGAGTTTTATGAAAATAGGTTTGAAATTTCATCTAAAATACTTTTATTTCATAAAATATTACAAAAAATTGTTATTTATTATTAAAAATTATAAAAAAAAATTTCAAAAAAGTAATTGTAAATATAGTTTAGGATCTAATTTGTAAAGAAAAAAAATTATCATCTCAAAAATTAGTAAGGATAAGTAGAAAATGAATTTTTTCTGAAAAAGAAGCATTATTGTTTGTTATTTATTTGTTTATAATATTTTTATTATTAAGAAATTGTGAATCAACAGTTTTCTTAGACTTGTTTAGGTATGAGGAACATGCCCGGAAAAAAAACCCTAAATTTATTAATAAATATGCCATAGAAATACTGAAAACTGAGAAGGAAAAGGTGGGTCGCTGAGCGACCCACTGTGACGCAAAGGGTTAATTTTCGGCGAAACATAATAATATCTTTGTTTTATCGGCGCTGTACCCTGCGTGTCAATTACGTGTTCAGCTTTCAAAATTTCCTCGGGGGGCGGTAATCTAACTTTTACAAATTTATTTAAAAATTCTTGTTCTTCCTCGGACAATTCGACTAGTCCTGATCAAAATTCGGTTTCATCTAAACAACTCGATTCTTGCAATATTTTTTCCTGAATATTGTTGTTCATTATCGCGTTGTTTTTGAAATTAATCCATTTCGTGTTTAACGGTATACGAAATTTATTTCCAATCGCCATAGAATTTTTCGATTCGGCCATTCATAGTTATTTCCTGATTTTTGCTTTTAAATTGGACATTTTGTCTTTTTTTTCTAATTTCGCGTTTATCTGAGTCGAGATATTGATCTATTTTTGTTCGAAAACTATCTTCCGAATCGCTGTTATTTTGATTATTTTTATTTACCGATCTATGTGCTGAGGGTTTGTATTTTTCTTGCACAATTTTCCTATGTTCGATCTCTAATCGTTTTTCTTTTTCACGCAATTTTTCCCTTTCATTTCTCAGCATTCCATCGTATGCTGTTAATTCGTTCCTACTTTTAATCATTTGGTTATTTGTCCCTAAAAACGAATTAATATCAAAAGTTCCGTCTTTTGATTTTCCTGGGAAATTTTCCGATAATTTTCCTAACAAATTTTCTGTGACATTTTCCGAATCTTTTTCAATATCTACAACCGTTTTCTTAATCGTTTTTAAGTATTGTTGTAGTATTGAATCTGGTTGGGGGGTCTTTACTTGGTTTCTCTGTCCGGGCAATGGCAGAGATGTGTTCGCTGTAACTTGTCTCGCTTCGCTGGGAAGGAGCAAAGATTGATTGGAATTCAAAAATTGCAATCTTTCTGGGGGCATCATGTCAATGAGTGTACGAATCATTGCATTTTGCTTTTCTATTGTGGCTTCTTTCCAAAATTTGCGACTTTCCTTTTGCAACATTTTGGTGGGGGGATTCTGTTTCGCTCGCCGTTTCCGTTTCGCTTCCCGACATATTTTCTGTTTCCTTATTTTCCCGAATTTTCTTGTATCCGATCGTAAAACACGTCTCGACTGCATTTGTGACTCAATTTTGAAAAATTAGAAATAAGTTTAAATCGTTATTTAATCTATTCTACAAATTTCAACTTACGCAAAAAGAAAAAATTTTCCGCTAATTATTGTTCAACGTCATGAACTCTATGTGAGAAAAAGTTTCTATTGCTAAATCACAAATGTTCGAACTAATTTTCTTCAATTTTCTCGAGATTTACCGTATCTGTTTATTTTGTGCTTAAAAAAAATTATTACACGTTCATTTTCCGAAAAACACTAAAAAGTTTAAATCGATATTTTTGACACACCCGGTATACGTTGCAAAAAGTTTTATTTTCTTCTTAACTGTATAATATCGAAAAACAAAAAAAATGAAGATTCCTTTATTATCAACAATTAGTTTCAATTTGTTTATTAATTGTTATTAACTTTTAACGATATTTTACAATTGCATCTATACTTTATCGCACTCCCGTATAAAAAGTAACACCCGGTATAAGTCGGTTACCGTGTCAAAAATTTCCTAAGTTTTTATTCTAAGTTTAAACTTTAGAGACACCCGGTATAAGTCTTGATTTTCCAAAATCTTATTTTCTCGACTTAATTCATTCAATTTTATTTGCCACCCGGTATACTAATTTTATTTCTAACTTGACAAAATTATTTTCGGATTAATCGCGAAATTTTTCGTGTTTACTATTTTTTTCCAAGTTACACACGACCTTGATCACGAAAACAAAACAAACCGGCGTCTTACAACAAAAAAATTTTCTCTAAAAAATAATCGATAAATTCACTTTTTCTTTTTAATTCTTGATTTTATTTTCCGTTTTTTCAATAATTTTCACTAATTTTCACGAATTTAGTCACGATTTTAAAGAATTTTTCACGATTAATTTTTAGCGGTCTTTACGCGCACTTTTTTACAGAAATTTTGTCTTGTCTGCGTCCGTCACAAAGAAAATTTGTCAAAATTGTCAATTAATACAATACAAAAATGTTTACAGTAATGTCAAGATCAATAATATTCATGCATAAAACATAAGATAATTAAATATGGGAAACAGGAAAAGATTAGATTTGGTTTCGAGGTTAGGTGACCATGAGGTGACAGGTGGAATTTTCAACAATTAAATAATGATGAAAAATAAATGAATTTTCTGGGGATTTTCAACAAACGAAGATGAAGAAAAATTATTTTTGGAATTTGAACAAACGAAGATGTTGAAGCAAAAGTATTTCTTTACAGAAAGGAAATGGGAAAGGTGGATTTTTACGTTGGGTGCCAATTTATAATTGGTTGCCCGTATTTCCCATTATAAGGGGGAAAAGAGGGGGAGGAAAGGAAAGAAATGAGACACCAGTTTACAAATAAATGAATTATTTATTCAACTTACGTTACTGAGTGCTTCCACCAGTAGATCACACTATCTCGATGTATAAACAGTCACCGGGGAATCGATGTAGACGAACAGAAAACCACGAGGTGTTGCGTAGGGAGAGATCAGACAACAAGTGTCGCGTCTGCTCGCGAATCCGGCGATTGACACCCTCGAGGCCCTTCGGCCGTTTCCGGGTTCAATCGCCTCATTCGCGACAGACGCGGGAGAATTTGTAACACCGTGTTACACAGGATGCACTCCCTTTGCGGAAACTTCCTGCTATCTTGGCGAGATACATCGACCTCCACGTCCGAACATACATGTTCACGTGCCCTTGGATATCATAGACGCCGCATCAATGCTCCGGCAATGCTATAACGTCTATGTAACTAACAGAGCCGGTTCAGGGCCCATCTTGGCCAGATGGTAGTACCCTGTTTAGGCTCGATCGTTCCCTCGATACGGGACAAACATTAAGTATTAGCGATTGTAAAAACGAGGAGTACCTGCGGGGTAATGCTTCGGCTAAATCCCTCACTGGTTCCGATCGTCAAGCGCTTTCGAGGGTGAGGGCGGTGGCCAGTGGCCCATGGATGCAGGAGGGCAACAACGCGTTGGGAGTTCCACAGATCATCGTGAATATGGTAGAAAGAAGAGGAAGTACAAGCAGCGTGACAAGCCAGGTCAGTGACATTTCTGTCTTCAGTAATGCTTCGGCAAAGGACATTGCAAGCTGCAACCAAGATCGAGATGAATGTATTAAGCTGCGAGAGGAAGAGGCAACATGCATTCTAGCAATAGAGGAAGCGGTTAACAAGATGATGAAGTCCTACGAGGTCCAAAAGAATGTCAATATGACAATCAAGGATGGACTCAAAGGAATGAAATCGCTCATACAGGAGATCAAGGAGAAGCACGCAGCAGCTACGAAAAAGGATGAGAATCTCTACCAGGGATTGACTTGGTCGGATGAGGCCAGACAGGATCGTAGAGTTAGACGAGATCGTTGTAACGCGATCGTGTTGAGAAACGTCGTCTTGGATGCTCAGAAACGAAAGAGAAGTGATCCTGAGCTTGCGAAGGATCCAAAAAGGAAAAGAGAGGAGGGACCTTCTAAAAGGTCCAAAGGTAAGGAGATGAAAACGGCACCAAAGCCAATTTCAGATAAGAAGGGAAGAGCCACAATGGTCGTCAAAGTGGCTGAAGGATCTACCTTTGCCGAAGTGCTAGCGAAGGTTCGAAAAGAGGCTGACTTGGAAGCCAGCCAGACAAGGGTTGTGGGAGCTGTACCCACTAAAAAGGGAGACCTCCTCATTAAAATTGGGGGGTCTTCGAACAAGAAGTTGTTCACCGAAGAGGTGACAAAGGTGATCGGCGATTTGGGTAAGGTGCAGATGGCGGTCCGGCAAACTACGTTGGAAATCCGCGATATGGACGCCCTTACTGAAAAGGAAGACGTTTTGGATGCCCTGGAGCAAATCTCTACGGTGCCAGCAGGGAGCAGAAAGGTGGCGGTCCTTGGCCCAAACAAGCGAGGAGTAAAGCACGCTGTCGTTGTCACCAGCCAAGAGAATGCAGATAAGCTGGAGAAAATAGGACACATTAAAATTGGGTTCGTGTCCTGCCAGGTCAGAAGAAGAGCTACGGCCACAAGGTGCCATAGGTGCCTTGGCTACGGCCACATAGGTAGAGATTGCCAAGCGGTAGACAGGTCGGCTGTGTGCTTCAAGTGCGACGAAGCTGGCCATAAAGCAGCAGATTGTAAGAAGAGCCCATGCTGCTTCTTATGCAAGGCGAAGTTCGGCGAAGAGGAGAACATCCAACACGTCGCCGGATTAGGTCGGTGCAAGGTCTTCAGGACTGCTTTAGAGGAAGCTAAGAAGACCCTGTCAAGAACAAGGAGGAAATAATGGCCAGAAGAAGAGCGGCACGGAAGAGTCGCGCCAGCGACTAAATGGGACCATTTATCTGCGAAGTCTGAAGCCGAAAGGTAGTTCCGTAGGTGGATAGAAGGTTCGAAACCCAGGGGAAACAAGAAGAGGTTTTAGTCGGTATTGTGACTGCCGTAAAAAGCAGGTATGTGAGGTTTCTTTTTTTTCCTTGCATTTTGTCTCCCCCGTGAATAAAAAAAATAAATAAAAAAATAATAAAAATAATAATAATAATAATAATAAATAATATTAATATATTATAATAATAATATTCTTAATTTAAGAATAACATGTAAGAGGATTTTAGAAGAGGAATTGTCCAATATTTTTTTTCGGTGAAGAAAAAAGTTATTTCAAAAATTACAAAATTTAAATTTTTTGTTGAAAGCAAAATTAGACAGAGAGCCAAACTTTTTTTAAGTCCTTTTTTATATTTTCTTAATTTAATAACATAATAGTACATATTTTGTGATTGTGGTAGTAGATTAGATTTGTAAATTTCAATACGAATGTCAATTAAATGACCATTTATAATTTGTAATGGCTTTTATATGAATATTTCTAAACATTTTTCAGATTTATTTTTCTTTTTTGAAAATCCTTCTTTCTCTATATTTTTTTAATTTAATTTACATTTAATAAAGTTAAATCTGTTGAAACAAAGCATTTACATGCAATATTGTTTTGATAGTGGGTCAGTTTGGGATAGAATGCTTCGTATGAAGCATAATGATTCCACTTATTTTGTTAAGTAAATAATACACTGAATGTTAATTAATTTTTTATATATAGGTAGTAGTCCCTTAAGAAAATCAACAAATCGTAAACGTTCGCACTGCGCTTCGGGAGAGTTCGGCAAGTTGAACGCGGTCAACTCTGCTTAAACCGACAAAATTCAGCGATTAAAATATAAACTTAGGTCAACCGAGTTGAACGTGGTTAACCCCTTGACTGTGGATGACGTGTATACATGTCATGAAAAAAACTGGCCCAAACAGTGGATGACATGTATACACGTCATGGCCCAAACAAGAAAACATCTTAACGTATATTCGCAAAAATTCTTACCCGGGGGTTTTGGGGTCGCTGATCACGATTCTGAAGTCAGATTTTCAAAATAAATAATTTTTTATCCAAAATGGCCGCCAAAAATTTTGAAAAATTTCAAAAGTGGATAAATTTTTTTAAAAATTCTTACTCGGGGGTTTTTGGGGTCGCTGATCACAATTCTAAAGTCAGATTTTCAAAATAAATAATTTTCCATCCAAAATGGCCGCCAAAAATTTTGTAAATCTTTTAAAGTAGATAAATTCTTTTCAAAATTCTTACTCGGGGGTTTTTGGGGTCGCTGATCACGATTCTGAAGTCATATTTTTAAAATAAATAATTTTTCATACAAAATGTCCGCCAAAAATTTTGAAAAATTTCTAAAGTGGATAAATTCTTTTAAAAATTCTTTCTATTTAAACTTTGAAAAACTAAAAACAGATGCGTAATCAGCGACCACGAAAACCCCCGAGTAACGAATTTTAAGCGAATCTAATGAATTTTTCAAAATTATGTCTGCCATTTTGGATCCGCCATTTTGAATTTTAAAAAACTAATGTCAGATTCGTAATCAGCGAACACGAAAACCCCCGAGTAACGAATTTTAAGCGAATCCAATGAATTTTTCAAAATCGTGTTCGCCATTTTCGATTCGACATTTTGAATTTTAAAAAACGAATGTCAGATTCGTAATCAGCGACCACGAAAACCTCCGAGTAACAAATTTTAAGCGAATCCAATGAATTTTTCAAAATCGTGTCCGCCATTTTGGATCCGCCATTTTGAATTTTAAAAAACTAATGTCAGATTCGTAATCAGCGACCACGAAAACCTCCGAGTAACGAATTTTAAGCGAATCCAATTAATTTTTGGATCCGCCATTTTGAATTTTTGAAAATTAACACCGGAATCGTAATCAGCGACCCCAAAAACCCCTTAGTACATAGTGTCATGAAAATTTATTCACAAGAAGGTCTTACACATTTTGGGACCATTTTGTTATATTTTAGCTGCACACTGAAGGGGTTAAGTACATGGTGAAACGTACGCAGAGACTTGATCTCGTTCAACTCATACTTTGAACGAGTTCAGTGCTTGAACTAGTTTGGTGAAACTGGCCCTTAGTGTGCAACCCGTACCCGTGTTCTTCCCAGTGGTGGTTTTGCTAAGTGTTGCCGTCCTAAGTCACCCACCACGATGTTACAATCTGACTCGAGCACCTCTAGTCAACTGCAATCAGCCTCTGATTCTACAGCTTTGACAAATGAAAGTGTTGAACGGATAATTAATAGTGCAATTAATGGCCTTCAAACTGGTCTTAATAAAAAACTAAATACATTGTCCACAATCATAAACAATTTATCAACCAAGGTTGATGCCGTTGCTATCAAGGTGGATGATGTAATAAATAATGTTGCTGATCACTCTCAGAGGATAGCAGTAATAGAAGGTACACTTAAAGATCTCAACACAAGCACAATTTCCCAAAATTGTATGTCTGAGATTCACGACCGTCTTTCCCGGTCGTGTAATCTAATATTGTTTGGCCTCTCTTCTGACAACAATAGTCATGTCGACACTTTAAATAATGTCTTGAAATTGTTTTTAAATTTTTGTAAACCGGACCTTCTTGATGATTTACAAGTATTAAGACTTGGTACCCTTGCGCAGTCTCAGACTCGCCCAAGACCTTTCAAAATAATTTGTCGTACTGTGGAAAGGGCAAAAGAAATTCACCAGTCGTTTTTGGCAGCAAAGAAAAGCAACATAAACCGTCTTTTAGTGGAAAATATGCGTCTTTCGTGGGATATGACGAAGATGCAGTTGCAGAAGATAGCTGTGCTGAAACTGGAACTTCAAAATCGTCAACAGGCAGGAGAGACGGGGATTC
The DNA here is from genome assembly GCF_015476425.1 of Leptopilina heterotoma. Taxonomy (NCBI): domain Eukaryota; kingdom Metazoa; phylum Arthropoda; class Insecta; order Hymenoptera; family Figitidae; genus Leptopilina; species Leptopilina heterotoma. Next base: position 1,328,879 of record NW_025111146.1, read on the forward strand.
ACATAGTGTATCGTCACGGTGTTCCCACTATAGTAAACACAGCTCGACGTCAAAAACGAAAGGACAGTGTGAGTGTCCCGTAGACACGGTATGTCACTGTGTTGGTGGCGGCTTATCACATCATGCCAATTCACAGACTTTTCCATTTTCTCATTCAGCGCATATTTTTGAAACAGCTGACTCTCAAGCCTTCAGCGTTTATTCGCTAATTGTTAATCGTGTGTGAATCATTGCTAAGTACTTCAGTCATAGATACTGATACCATTTCTATTGAACATGTTTTTGTTAAATTTAGTTATAAGTATATTCTTTACATTATTGGCACTTTTTATATTTTTATATTCCGTCTAATTCGAACTTATCAACTTATCAATCTGATTGCGACATTCTCGTTAAAATATCTCTTTTATTTCCGTCAGCAAAGATTATTGTTTAATGTACATTTTTATGGTGTTTCGTTTAACGCGTTTGTTAGAGAACTCCGTAATCAGATTTTCGATCAAAATAATAACAATGCGGTCAACTACTAACTTTAGATTCTCATTATTCAGTACATTGTACGAAAGGGTAATATATACCCGTTTATATACTAAATAAATAAATAAACTTATATTATTTTATCTATATAATTAATTGGATTTTCTAACCTAACATTTGCGCATCGAGATATCGATTCGATATGTCTGTCCAGAATTTATCAGGGGCCTTACCAGTTTTTTTCAGTATGAATTTCCTCTCTAGAATCCAAGCGGGATCTAGGGAGATATTTCTAATCCGGATTTCCTCACAAGAATCTTACCAGTTCTAATCAGGCTTTTCTAGGCTAGATTCTCTGGCGTGGTTCTAGCTAGAATCCAACCATTGGTAGGGAAACGTAGGGAAACTTCTACACGTCGTTAGATCAGTCAGCGTGTGGTGCATTTTGTTTGTGAATTTTAGTGTTTGTTGTAGTTTCTGTTTTATGTGAATAATAATGTGTTATGTTGTAGTTCCTTTCTGAATAATTTCATTTAAAAAGTGCACTCAAAAAAAATTTTGATGTGTCACTATGTGTTTTGATTTGCAGTAAATTTTATTTTACAAAAAGAATTCCATCTCTAATTGCAAAAAGTGGGTGTGTCACAAAGCTTTACGGTCGAAGAAAGTTTAACAGAAAAATACAGAACTCTCTAAATACACAGTGCAACAGAATTTTACTTTTTTATTATTTCTGGGATCGCATAGGGTGATTTTTATAGGTTTTTTGATGCTGAATGCGAATCCGTAATCAGAATTGTTCCACCACCCTAGGTTTTCGAGAAATTTGACTTTGAAAATTGAAAAAGGACGTTTTTGGGATACTTTTTGGTTTTTTATCAGGGTACAAAAATTTTTTCTAGGGTTTTCATGATATGCGTACGAAAGCTCACATCCTCCTTAACAATCTCCAATTTGAACATTTTAAAAATATCTATTTTTCGATAAGTTATCTTTGTTTTTGTTGATAAACAAAAAAACAATGGTTCATTTATTTTTGATTTTCTTAAGAATGTAATAATTTCTTTAATAAATCATTGGTTTCTGCTTGAGATTTAATGGGTTAATATTAATAATATTAATATTATGTTAATATTTCTCTCACTGTTATCCCATTTGACGTTACGATGCGAACTTCAAACAAGGATAGCTCATCAAAAATAGATATTTTTAAAATGTCAAAATTGGAGATTGTTGAGAAGGATATGAGCTTTCGTACGCATATAATGGAAACCCTAGGAAAAATTTTTGTTCCCTGATAAAAAACAAAAAAATACCTCAAAAACAGCATTTTTGCTGATTTTACGATGCGACGCGAACTTCAAACAAAGATAACTCATCGAAAAATAGATATTTTTAAAAGGTCTAAATTGGAAATTGTTAAGGAGGATATGGGCTTTCGTACGCATATAATAAAAACCCTAGGAAAAATTTTTACACCCTGATAGAAAACCAAAAAGTACCCCAAAAACGGCCTTTTTTCAATTTTCAAGGTCAAATTTCTCAAAAATCTAGGGTGATGGAACAATTCTGATTAGGGATTCGCGTTCGGCATCAAAAAACCTGTAAAAATCACCCTATGCGATCCCAGAAATAAAAATGCTGTTGCACTGTGATATGAATCAGCGAAAAATCGCTGATTAGGTAGCTATAAGTATGCAGCTGATTTAATCAGCGTAGGTATATAAGCTAAAAATCAGTGACTATTCGCTGATTGATTAGTGTATATACGCTCATTGAATCAGCTGCATACTTATAGCTACCCAATCAGCGACTTATCGCTGATTCAAATTTAGAAAGAAAGTTAAAATATGTTTTTATATTTTTTATGTAAAAAAATTCATTAAAATTATTTCAAATATAATAAAGTTTTGTTTCTAAGAATACTTGTCGAAACATGTAATGAGAAATTAAGGGGTCTACCCACTTTAAACGTTCTAAAAAAGGATATTATTGAATAAAATTCAGTACTTGAAATATTTCAAGTGCTCTTTTTTTTTGCGTATCAGGAATTTAGTTTGCCTATTTTTTTATAGAATAGACGTAGATTGGGGTTTACTAGCACTACTGAACTTTTTTCAAGACTTTAATAATAAAGCTTTGATATTACCGTGGTTATCTTCGTACATGTATTAACAAATGTTATAAATAAACAATGTAAAAAAAATATTTGTTAACATTTTTTCGGAAGCTTTTTATAAATTTGTATATTTTTAATTATATGAAATATCTAATTAAATGATACATTTTGACTGAACATTCTAGTATGTGTTAAAAAATTAAAAATTCTAAGTGCGTGAATAGTGTAGTGGTCAGCGTTCCGGATTTAGAATGTGCGTATGCGTTTGGTGTAAGGTTTCGCGTCCCCTAAGCGTCAAATATTTTATTTCATAAGTTTGTGTTAATTCTAAGCTCTTTATTAAATCAAAAATTTATAAATGCACAAAGTGAGTTATGAATGTTATATTCCATATAATAATAATAATTATATTTTTTTATTTAATCTATACTTTTTGTTTATTATAGGATAATAGCTAATATACGAGTTTTAGACATTTTTTCAGTGAACTAAGCTGCTTCAGATTTATGTAGTGTTGCTGATTAGACCATGAATAGCTATTCTCATCAGACCGTTTCATGGAACAAGCGTCACCATTCTGGCAAGCCGCCCAATTAGACGGTCTGATCAGAGCCAGATTAGACATAGACGGTCTAGTAAGCCCCCGATCAGTTTCCTAAAATTTTTCCACACGGGCCAGAAAACTAACACTTTAGGCAAGTCAAGGAAGTTTTACCGAACTATTCCTGAAAACTAACACTTTAGGCAAGTCAAGAAAGTTTTACCGAACTATTTCTGAAACGTTAGTGACCATCAAGGAGGTATTTATTTAATTTATATTAAATGCTTAGTTTAAATTTTTTTTGAACTTTTACAGTACTATCTTGTAAGAAATAAAGATATCACATTAAATTTTAAATATTGTTACTGAAAAAATAATTTAAAAATTGTTAAAAATTACGATTATACCACTATATCCCAACTTTATTAAAAAATTCGGTAAAATATAAGGAAATTTTCTCCGTGAAGGCTTTGGTGCGTCAGGTTCAGGTATCGATCCCCGCGAGCGGTAAGAATTTTTCAAATGTTTGTAAGTTTGCGTTTAATTTAAGAAAATAAACCCTATAAATATTATAAATTAATTAGTTAATTAATTAAAAAATATAATTATTTTTTTAATTTTGCAAATACTGGGGAGTAATAGCAGCCAGTATTAGACCATTAATGTCTGCTGAGATCTGGCTGACAACCTCGGCTAACGACCAACTGCGGTTAACCTCCTAAGAGTCGGTCCAGTATTGTCTGCCAAGATTCGGTAAAAAAATTTGTCAACTTTGACAAAACTTGGCCATTATTGGACCTTTTTTAATTTCACACTTGGGGTGTTTGTCATGTTACGTGCGCGGTACGCTCAACGGGACGCATGATTATTCCCCAAATGTCATTTTTCCGAAATGTCATTTTACCGAACTGCACTTTTGCGAATAGTCATTTTTGCGAAAAGCCAATTTTGCGAAATGTCACTTTTGCGAATTGTCATTTTTACGAAAATCTATTTTTGCCAATCTATTTTCCGAAAAGTCATTTTTGCGAATCGCCATTTTTACAATTTGACAATTTTTCGAAAACTCATTTTTGCGAATTGTCATTTTTGCGAATCGCCATTTTTACGATTTGTCAATTTTTGCGAAAAGTCAATTTTCCGAAAAGTCATTTTTGCGAATTGTCATTTTTAAGAAATGTCACTTTTGTGAATTGTTACTTTTGCGAATCGCCATTTTTACGAATTGTTATTTTTGCGAAAAGCTGTTTTTGCGAATTGTCATTTTTGCGATTCGATATTTTTACGAATTGTCAATTTTCCGATAAGTCATTTTTGCGAATCGCCATTTTTACGAATTATCAATTTTCCGAAAAGTCATTTTTGCGAATTGTCATTTTTGCGAAAAATACAATAGTGAATTTATAGATACCTACAAGTTTCTATTGTATTTTTCGCAAAAATGACAATTCACAAAAATGACTTTTCGGAAATTTGACAATTCGTAAAAATAGCTATTCGCAAAAATGACTTTTCGGAAAATTGACAATTCGAAAAAATGGCAATTCGTAAAAATGACTATTCGCAAAAATGGCTTTTTGCAAAAATGACATTTCACAAAAATGTCTTTTCGTAAAAATGACAATTCGCAAAAATGACTTTTCGGAAAATTGACAATTCGTAAAAATGGCGATTCGCAAAAATAACTTTTCGAAAAAATTGACAATTCGTAAAAATTGCGATTCGCAAAAATGACAATTCGCAAAAATAGCTTTTCGAAAAAATAACAATTCGCAAAAGTGACATTTCGCAAAATTTGCTTTTCGCAAAATTGACTATTCGCAAAAGTGCAGTTCGGTAAAATGACATTTCGGAAAAATGACATTTGGGGAATAATCATGCGCCCCACGCTCAACAAGGGTCAGAATCGCCCCCTGTACCGCAGTACAAATGCTTCAATTTAAACAATTAAAGACTTCGTGCCATTTTTTTCTCAACGGAATACTTTTCTCTAATATTTGAAGAACATAATAGTAATTTTTTTGACTTGAAATATAATATTTTTTATAAATAAACAATTGCTTCTAGCACTAAAATGATTTCAAGACAAATAAAATGACACTTTAACAGAGCTGGGTAAATATTTGAAATGAATCTATTTGAAATACCTATTTGAAATGAAAAATGGCATTTTCTATTTTCTATTTCAAATAGAAATGAAACAACCATTATGCATTTTCTATTTTAAATAGATTTACAACCTATTTTCCATTTAAAATTCCATTTTCATTTTCAGTACTATTCAATAGTAATGCAAATTTTCACTGCTGAATTAAAACCTTTCAATTAAAGGTCCACCCCCATGGCAGCGTGAAAGCGGAAAGCGTTAGATAATAGGAACTTATGCTACAATGGAAATCTTCTTATTTCCTTTGAATCGAATGTTTTTATTGGCTAAACGCTTTTCATTTTCCTTTTTCACGCCGCTGTGGGACTAGACAGACCCTTAATGCGTTATCAAAAATCAAAGATCTTTTTTGTAAGTACAATACAATCCTTCCATCATCGGCTCCTGTCAAACGACTTTTCAGCCACGCTGGAATGATTTTACGTTCAAAAAAGGTCCATGGGAGACGACATTTTTGAAAAGCAACCCATATAGCACAACATTTTTCAGAAAGTTTGCAGCAAGTTTGCGGTGCAAAGTTCGGAAGTTTGCATGTCAAGTTTGCAGCAAAGTTTATGGATGTATAAAAATGTCTGCCCGATTTAAAGTTTGCAATGCAAACTTGCTGAAAATTTGCATGACAAAGTTAAACTTAAATGTCTGCGCATTAGTTTTCTATGACAGTTGAGATACGTTAACGTTGAGATTTTTTAGAAAGTTTGCGGCAAATTATTCTCAAGTTTGCTATAAAATTATTTGTAAGTTTTCCGTGAAAACTTGTAGCAAGTTTGCATTGCAAACTTTAAATCGGGCAGACATTTTTATACGTCCATAAACTTTGCTGCAAACTTTCCATGCAAACCTCCGAACTTTGCACCGCGAACTTGCTGCAAACTTACTGAAAAATGTTGTGCTATGTGGGAATTGCTTTTAAAAGCAAACAAGCATATTAAAATTAAAAAATTTTCGAACTGTCAGGATACTCTAGATCTTATAATAAAAATTTTTTAAAAACCATTTTGCATTTTATATTAACCTATTTCAAATACATATTTTGCATTTTGCATTTTAAATAAGAAACAGACAACTATTTTCCATTTTACATTTTAAATAGGTTTTATGAATCTATTTGGCATTTTGTATTTTAAATAGAAATAAAGAACCATTTTACCCAGCTCTGCTCGAAGGTTTATGGGGTCGCTGATCACGAATCTGAAATTCAATTTTCAAAATGGCGGATCCAATATGGAAGACAACTTTTCAAAAACTCATTAGATTCGTTTGAAACTTGTTACTCGGGGGTTTTTGGGGTCACTGATTACGAATCTGAAGTCCAATTTTCAAAATTCAAAATGGCGGATCCAATATGGCTGACAATTTTCCAAAAACTTATTAGATTCTTTTGAAATTTGTTAGTCGGGGGTTTTTGGTGTCACTGATCACGAATCTAAAGTCCTATTTTCAAAATTCATAATGTCGGATCCAATATGGCGGATAATTTTTTCTGTATTTTTTTCTTTTTTTATTTATATTTAAATTTAAGGGGTTACGCCACCCTGAACGCATGAAAATCGGATGGTTTTTTAGGAATTTTTCTGACAAAACTGTTTGAGGTAGGACTTCTTTACATTTATTGATGCTTTAGTACATATATTGAGCTTTATAAATATTTAAAAAAAATTGTTTTTAATTAAAAATGGTGGAGATATAACTATTGGCGTGGATCAATTTTTCCGGAGCACTCCTTGATAGTGTTCATGATTGGCAGTTCAATTTTTGTCTGAAACAAGTAAAACAATATTTTTCTTAAAAAGTGATAAATTTTGAAGAGTGACGAAGCCATTTAAAAAAATTTTTGTTACGCAAATGGAAGCACTTCAAAAATTGACTTTTTTTGGCTAAAAGTACCGTATAAAAAATTGGATAAAAAATTTTCAAATTATTCAATCAAAAAAATCCCACGTCACTCTGTGGAAAATCTATTTAGGAAGATGCATATTAATTTTCAAGTCAATCGATTGAATAGTTTTTGAGTTATCGTGTACACCGTCTCGAAAATTGTGGTTTCGAGAAAAACGCAAAAGAAGAAAAAAATGAACTTTAGTGTAATTATAACTTGAAAATTTTTCAACTTACTATTTAATCAGCAATTCCTGGGCCATAATATTCTTCTCCAAGAATGAAACGGATACAATGAAAAGGACACTTCCTAAATCATGAAAGGGCCCCCTAGACCATTCGAAAATAGAAAGTCGCTGCTTCCAGCAGCTCTCGGCGCGTCCCCACCGCGCTGACTTCTAATGACCATAACTTTTGTAATTAGTGAGACATTGTCTTCAGAGACATCTCAAAATATTCGTTAGAATATAAACTTTGAAATTAAGCAAAAAAAATCAATTTTTTGAAAATTTCAGGGTGGCGTAATCCCTTGAAGCTCGAAAAATCTAAATTTAAATGCTTTGCCTTAATCATTAGTTATGTTTGTTAGCAAACATAACTATTATTGTTTATAACAATTAAAAATTGTTTTTTAATGAAAGGGAGATGTATTTATTAAATGAACCTAAAGTACAAAATGAATATGAAAGAACAAAGTTTTTTTATGGAGAGGAACCAAAGTTAACTATTTGTTAACTGATATTGTTTATAACAGTTTAGATAAATTATTTTATATTTTATTTTTGTAGTCTCCATTTTGGGTCCGCCATTTTAAATTTTTTAAATCTGACTTTAACGAAACATTTTAATGAAAGAAAATGTCATATATTTAAATAAATGATATGTTTTTACCAAAAGAAGCAAATTTTAAGCAAATTAATAATAGTAGGTTAAGCAACAAGAGGATAAAGACAGCCATTTCGTTACGGTGATTTTTGTGACACGAGTGGAGGTCACAAAAATCATCGTAAAGAAATTGGCTGCCTTTATTCTCGTGTTACTTACGATATTTTTTATTCCTAATGCATAAAAGTGGCGATTTCAGATAGCAGACGACAGGGAGTAAAAGTCATTCACTTGTTCGACTTGTATGAAAATGGCGGCCGTTTTCTCCAATGGCAAGAAAAATGCATGTGAACAGCTAATTTTCTTGCCTATGGGAGAACACGACCGCCATTTTTATACGGTCGAAGAAATGAATGACTTTCCTCCCTGTCGTCTGCTATCAGAAAGCGCCATTTTTGTGCATTCATTTTATTTATTTTATTTATTTTATTTATTTTATTTATTTTATTTATTTTATTTATTTTATTTATTTTATTTATTTTATTTATTTTATTTATTTTATTTATTTTATTTATTTTATTTATTTTATTTATTTTATTTATTTTATTTATTTTATTTATTTTATTTATTTTATTTATTTTATTTATTTTATTTATTTTATTTATTTTATTTATTTTATTTATTTTATTTATTTTATTTATTTTATTTATTTTTGGGAGTTTCGCTCGAACCTTCGTAGAGCACGGACGTTTATTTTGAGCTCTTTGAGTCGTATTGTTGTGTACTGTATTGTCTCTTTTGTTTTGGATATTGACTATTATTTCCCTATATTTAGAAAGAACGATATTTTCAAATATATTATTTATTGAATGCAATTATTCCCTCTTTTCATATGTGAAGTGCTATATTCTTTTATCTACTCAAATCTATTTAGACTTTTGAGCTGATTCTCTTTTTCTTGTGTGACAAACTTTTTCTTCGCACTTTTTCAGAAGAAGACAATTAATTTATATAGTGCAGTAGCATTGAGTGGTGTTTTATACGAATATTTGCAACTTTTATACAGTACCGTCCGCAATTGTCAGTCCACCCATTTTTAAAGGAATGACAAAAATTTTTTAACATAAAATTCATGAAAACTAAAATTTTTTTTGGTTTATATTTTGAAAGACGATAAAATTTTGAAAAGAATAAGACCTTACAGAAGTCATTTGGCCAAAATTTGTAGAAGATATTCCTAAAAATCGTCATTTTCAATGTTTTACAAAAATTTAAATAACTTGTAAAATAATGAACGCTTTTTAATAATCTTAGGCTTATTTTAAAGGTCTTTTTCTACGGAATAAGAATTACTTAAAGGCATTAACCTGTCATTTTTAACTTGGAATAAGCATGACGTCAAAATTAGACAAAAAAATTGGAAAAATTTGAAATCAATTTTTTGTACTAAAAACTATTCTAGAACATATATAAAACATGATATGGTGTAGATTTTTCAAGAAAATGTAATAAAAATATATGTTTGAATTTCAAAAATTATTTTTCTTTTAATAATATTATTTCAAATTTTTTAAATTTTTTTGTCCAACTTTGACGTCATGCTTATGCCAAGTTAAAAATTACAGGTTAATGCCTATAAGTAATTCTTATTCTGTAGAAAATGGTCTTTAAAATAAGCCTAAGATTATTAAAAAGCGTTCATTATTTTAGAAGTTATTCAAATTTTTGTAAAACATTGAAAATGACGATTTTTAAGAATATCTTCTACAAATTTTGGCTAAATGACTTCTGTAAGGTCTTATTCTTTTCAAAATTTTATCGTCTTTCAAAATATAAACCAAAAAAAATTTTACTTTTCATGAATTTTATGTTAAAAAATTTTTGTCATTCCTTTGAAAATGGGTGGATTGACAATTTCGGACGGTACTGTAGGCTCAACTATTCTAAATCATCTTAACTTTATACTTAAATTGTACGTTACTTTTCACCTGTGATCGTACATTATTATTTGTACTGGTGTTAGTGATTTTACCTAGTGTTTCATGTACTTGATTTGTTTTTATTTATAATGACTTCACCAGACGAGGAGAAATGGACTAAGCTCTTTGCTTCTATCAACTCTCTATCTGCGTCTCTCTCAGACTTGAAGAGCCAATTTTCCGATCATATCTCTAAAGTTGAGTCTATCGAAAATAGATTTATGGAACACGAGGCGATAATTAAAAATTGTGAGAATAATTTGAATTTTTTCAATGAATCTCACAAAGCAAAAAATGTTCTTCTGTTTAACTTGGAGGATTCAACAATTAATAATGACAGGTTGTTCGATGTAATCCGCGAAATTTTTGCAAAAGTGGGCCTACAGATACCTGACCTGGCGATAGCTGACGTTTACCGCTTGGGCAAAATCAAAGGCAATCGACCTATAATGATCAAATTTATTGCTGTCAGGTGGGTGAAAAAGGTTTTTTCGAAATTTGCGGAATTCAGAACCAACAACTTGATTATTGCAAATGACCGTACCAAGGAAGAAAGAGAACTCCGTCGGAATTTAGTCAAAAAATTACACGAACTCCGGCAAACGGGTGTGAAGGCTAAAATTAGAGGAAACAAGGTTATCGTGGAGGAATCTTCTTCTTTAGCTTCCAACACCCACTCGCAACCTGCTCTTTCACCGCCTATTAAGTCTTCTCTTGGACAGAGGACTTTAAATACTACTTCTCGTTCTTCTAAGCGAAGGGCCGAATCCTCTGCCCAACAATCACCCCCCAATAAGATTACTTCGAAACGTAAAGGTCGTCCTAAGAAAAATGAACTAACGGATAATAGATCCCCCCTCTGCAGGGAATCCTTAGACAACTTTGTTAATGTGGGGCCAACCAACATTTCCCATGATACTGCTGAAGTTCAATCTAATGCCAAAAAGTTAGATTTTGATAATCTGAAATAGCAAAGTTATCCTGTCCAGCATACAACAAGTAAGCATTCTATTATCAGCTCTTCCGACACGTCTGCTCATTTTTGTTGCGATATCATCTTCTGGAACGTTCACGGGATTAAGAATTTACCGGATATCAGCGAATTCATCAGCTCCCAAGATATAATTTGCTTGTGCGAAACTTGGGCGGAATCAGATAATTTACAACGTTTCATTGGTTCTAATTTTGGCTATGTTGTTGCACCGGCTAAAAGATGTCGCAGCAGGGGCAGAGCTGGAGGCGGATTAGTAATTGTATTTAATTCCGATATATATAATGTGACTGTTCTAACTACTTCTTACAACTATATTTTTGCCAAGGTTGATCATGTTTCTGGTCTCAGCGAATTTATATTGGGTGTCGTGTATATGGCTCCTACAGAAGATCTTGACTCTGTTTTAGATAGTCTTAATTTAAATTTTACTTATTTAACTGAAAATTTTAAAAACATACCAATTATAATGGGGGGAGACTTTAATGGCAGAATTGCAGACTTGAATCAACTAAGTCCAGATATCCTCAATTTTGTATCTTGTGTATCCGCGGAAAGACTTTCTTTAGATAAAGTAGTTAATTCTAGGGGTAAGATTATTACTAGTAACTTCGAGTCCTATGACTTTATATTATTAAATGGTCGAACACGTAGTGATTCCCCTGCTAATTTTACTTTTGTGTCTTCGCAGGGTGAGAGTGTTAACGATCTGGTCTGGTGCTCATCTGAGACCCTTCCTTTTATCCAGGACCTACAAGTTAAACAGATCGCTACCTCCTCTGATCATTTCCCGGTTTTCTTGAGTCTGATCTCTATTAAACATAAGGATGAAATTAATGATTCTGTGAAATTTCTTTTCGACTCGCATCATTCGGACTTTTTTTTTTCTTGTATGTCCTGGAGGAGGGAAGTCGGGAATATTTTTGATGAGATGGATGAATTGAATGATAATATTATTGGAGTGATTAAGGATGTAGCCACGTCTGCCGGTATGTGTAGATATTCTCATTCTGTTAAGAGTTTTTCTCGCAAACCATGGTGGGATAAGGATTGTAAAGAGGTTAAAAAGAAAGTTACACAGACCCTAAAACTTTATAAAGACAGTAGTTTCTCCCCTCTTTTTAAACCAATATACCTTTCAGAAAAGAAAAATTACAAGCTATTTATCAAGGAAAAGGAGAGGAATTATTATCTCGCTAAAATTGAAACAGTGAACAAATGTAAAAATCCTTCACAATTGTGGAAAGCCATCGGTACCTATCGCCGCAGAGAATTCTCTCAATCTTGTATCGATGACCAAGCCTGGTTACTTTATCTTAAGAAATGTCACCCGATTTCTGCCTCCTTCCTTGGAGCTTCATTTCTCGTTAATACTAATCCCTTATTGGATGACCCTATTACTGAAAATGAATTAATTAACTGCCTCACGAAATGTAAAAATGGGAAAGCCCCTGGGATTGACGGCATTAACTACGATTTTTTTAAAAACTTACCTCAAAATTGGATATTGTATTTAGTTCAATTCTTTAATAAAATATTAAATACAGAAGTAGTCCCTAAGGAGTGGGGCAGATTAAGTACAATAATGTTTTTTAAAAAGGGTGATCCTAAGGACCCTGATAATTATCGCCCTATTACTCTGATAAATTGTTTAGCTAAGATTTTCACTCAAATTTTGGGCAATAGACTTAGAGACTGGTCTGTTGAACACGATCTGATTCCGGAGTCTCAGGCTGGTTTTAGAGAGGGCAGGGGCTGTATAGATAATATATTTAGCCTATATGCCATTATAAGAATTCACCTGAACACTCCGAAATCGGTGGTTTACGCGGTATTTATCGATTTTAAAGGGGCTTTCCCATCAATTTCACACAAATTATTATGGAATAAATTGTCTGCGCTGGGACTTAGTTCAAAATTCATCAATATAATGATTAACTTTTATTCTCAAGCATACACATGTATTAAAACTAAACACGATTTTACTGATAGTGTAAAGGTAACTCAAGGTGTACTCCAAGGGGAGGTTTTAAGCCCTATGTTATTTCTTTTATTTATAAGCGATATGGAGAAATTTTTTGTCATGCACGGTTGCAAAGGTCTTTCGATTAATGAATTCACAGAGATTCTAATGCTCGGTTACGCGGATGATTATGTGCTTCTGTCTGACTCTCCGGTAGAACTCGCGAAAAAGCTAAAAGTATTAAAAACATATTGTGAATCGAATGGTCTGTGTGTTAATACCAGCAAGACTAAAATAGTTATTTTTACAAATTCGCCCAATTCTTCCGCGCATAAATTCAAAGCCTTTAAATATGGAAACAGTAGCATAGAAGTAACTAGTGAATATGTTTACTTGGGGGTTACTTTTCACAGATCTTGCTCTTTTGCTTCAGCTGCTAATAAAGCCACTAGCGCGGCCAATTCCGCAGTTGGGGCCCTTCGCAAGACACTATCAGTTGCCAAAATCGATTCTTGGGAGGTTTGCTCTAAGTTGTTCCGTAGTCTTGTGGTCAGTATTTTGGCTTACGGCTGCCTGGTCTGGGGTCTAAACTTTTTGGAGATGATTGAAAAGGTACAGCTCTCTTTTATCAAGGGGTGGCTTTATTTGCCTTCTTGTACGTCCAGTTTCGCAATTAGACTAGAAACAGGATCTAAGCATCTGGCCTACATTGTTTTCAAACAAGCACTTGCTTGGATTAATAAAATTTTTAATATGAATGATACACGGTACCCCAAGCTGTGCTTTTTGAAATTAATTAAGTTGGCTAGAAAAAATCCGAAAAACAAACTTAATTGGTTTAACCAACTAAAGTTTTCCTTTTTTGAACCTTGTGGGTTGCTGGTGTACTGGAATGGCATTAATTCAGAAACATCTTCCTTAAATGAGAGGGCCATCCTCGATAAATTTGAGCTTTTCCTTAGAAATAGAGACGAAAATCGACTGAATCACTCAAGAAGTCTGTTAATACTCCCGAGCTTGCCCCATAAAGCTGTCGCGCAATCCTATTTACTACTTCGCATGCCTATTTTTTATAAAAGAATTTTATCACAGATCAGACTAATCAATCAACATGTATGTAGAATTACTTTTAACCGAAAAATAATTACTTTTCACTCGGACTCTTTATGTAAATTATGTAGAACCGACTATGAATCCCTATATCATTTAATATTTTATTGCCCGGCATGCAGGCATTTATTTGCTGGTATAAGCTATCAGATCGGAAACGATCTTTCTACAGAAGAGCAATTTTTGAAGGTTTTGTATTCTGAGAACAGAGGAAAGTTAAAGATCTTAGTTAACACCCTTGTTAAAGTTTTTGAGGCTAAAATGAGGTGCGAGGACGTGGCTGGGTAGTGTGTGATTTTGTGTATTTGCGGATCTTTCACTAATTATGCGTTACTCCCTTGTATTCACGACAGGTGAAAAAACAAGTGTAATAAAATAAATAAATATTTTATTTATTTTATTTATTTTATTTATTTTATTTATTTTATTTATTTTATTTATTTTATTTATTTTATTTATTTTATTTATTTTATTTATTTTATTTATTTTATTTATTTTATTTATTTTATTTATTTTATTTATTTTATTTATTTTATTTATGGGTAAGACTCCGTCGGTAAAATTACAATTTGCATAGGGTCTTCGGATTATTCTGTAATTTAGTGAAGTTGTTATATTTGATAACAAAATTAAGTGTACAAAAGGATTTTTTAAAATTTTCAAAATTGTAAAAGTTACGCCATTTTGAATTTTTAAAAAAAATTTTTTTTAAATGTGAATATTTCCGAAACAATTTAACGGATTTTAATAAAATTTGAATATGTTATAGGTAAAATCATGTCCTTTCAGAATTTTTCAAAAGAAAAAAATAATTTTTGTTTTTTTTTCAAAAAAAAGTAAAAAAAAATTTTTTTGAATCGATTTATTAAGCACGGGACCGATTTTTGAGTATTTTTCGATATATAATAAAATATTCCTTATAATTTCACCTTTTATTTACAAAAAAGAAAACGATGGAGACTTTAATAGTTTTCGAGATATTGCAATTTTTGTGGAAGCGCGACCACGTTTCAGTGCCAGCGCAGTATCTTTTACCCGGGACGCCTAACAGTGGGATTTTTTACACTTTACTCTTCAAAATTGTCTAGAGCCTACAAATTTTATTGCATTTTGATGTTTTTGGTCTTAAATGAAAGAGGATAAAATTTCTAAGAGATCTCTTTAAACCGTTTTTTGAATTTTTAATTGTTTATTTATTTTTTTGTTACTCAAAGTTAACAATTTAAAATATTTTTGTATAAAATACTGTTTATTTTTTATTTTTCCATTGCACAAGATCGAAATCAATTTAAATTAGTCTAGTCTGACCACCTGACAAATAATAATGCATAATACAGTTTATTTAAATTGTTAAAAAAACAATTTAAATTAACAAATAGATAACTTTGGTCTTTCTTTTAAAAAATTGTTTTTTTGTAGACAAATTTATGTTTATTTAAGTAATGTTTGTCTATTTTGTAAAAAAATGATTTAGCAGTTAACAATTATCATTGTTATTAATAATTATATAATTACAGGGAAAGACTTTGTGTTTCAAAATTTAACATAATCATGTCAAACAGGGGAAAACGATGTTTTTATGTTATTTAATCGTATTAACGTATCAACTATTAATATGGTTTATACTAAAAATTGGCACGGACCATACTAATTTTTTGTATTACTTTGTTAAAAACTGATACTTCTGCTGCTTACCTTTCGGGAGTAGATTCTCGCCTTTTTTAGGTGAACTGCGAGTCTTGAGGCAGCGAGCTCTAGCGGCACCCATGTAAAGCCTGCAGCCTGCCCAAAATTCTTTCAGTGTGGAAAGAAGTTTGATCATCACCGACCCGAGTCACATCATCTACACCAAGGCCTCATCAAAATTGAGTATCATTGTATATTATTTTTTATGAATGTGTGTTTGGATGCATGAGAGTCGAAAGTGTTGAGCTAGAAATTTATGGATGTTTGTAGTCTGGTTTGATGACGCGTGATATCTTTATAAGCTATCAATTAGTATTATTAAAAAATCATAATCCTCTGTTTTTTGGTAATATTTTGACATCAGAGCATTATTACGCTTCATTGAAATTTGATTACATAAACGTAGGCTCTTTTTCTTGCTTTTTTGGGAAATTTTCTATAGGGAAGGGTTATCGGTGAATAGTTATTATTATCGAAGGTTGTCGGGAAATAATAATTTGTAAGATTTTTGTATCAATTCAGTAAGCAGAGAGATTTATTATTAAAGAACTTATATCAATGTGTAAAAATTATTGCGTTTTTATTTAAGTATTTCCTTAAATCCCTTAAATTATTTAGTTAATTCTATTTAGGGGTTTTAAAATAATAAATTTACTAGAATTTTGTATTTGCTCGTGATTTTTATATAATATTTTGTTACAATATGAAATAATTAAAACAATTTCAATAATAAGTAACTAAATAGGTGTATGCAAATAAGTTTAAACATAACCGAGCTAACGAGGGATATGTCGCTAGTTTTCAATTATTCTACAGAATGTATTTCTCTTATAGCGGTTAAAAAATGTATATTCATTTACAGTGTGAGTAGGTACAAATGACTTTGATATAATTGTAGGTAAGTGCTTAATTGGTCAACAATGTCCACAAACAAAATTTATAATAGTGTATAGAAGCATTAGCGTACGTACTTGCAATATATATGTATGCATTTTCCATGTTTCTGAATCTCGGACCGATATATAGAATCACATATAGGAACATGCTAACTCAAAATTCCATCGCTATGGATAGTTTAACTATGAATAATTTTCTAGTAACATCGATTTACGGGGTGAATACATTTATGATGTTTCGTGTTACTGATATCGTAGCGTAACCATGTTCGCGAACCGCACATATATGATATGTGCGAATACATATAGTATATGATAGCATAAAACTCTCGTTAGGAATCGAGAACGCAATTTAGAAACATGCATATTCACGCCAGTTATTTAAAATAAACAACTGTTTTGTTCACATCATCGTTTTATAATGCGGTGGAATCAATCGAAATATGTATACTTAAGTTAAAAATCGGAATAGCAAGTAAAAAAATTTGATTTGACTGCTAATATTTTTTTTATAAAACGAACTTAAATATTTTGATGTTCAAGATATTTTTTTTAATTTGATAAATCAGAATTGGACTAGTTTTAGGTTTCTAAACGTTCAAATGATCAAAATTTAATTCAAATTTAAATTGATAATAATAATAATAAATTAATTATCGTTAACTGGGGGTATTTTGCACTGAGAAAACAATCTATTCATGTTTAAAGAAATCCTTTTATCATAAGCGGATTTTCATTTTAATATTTATTTAAAAGGATTTCCTTTTAAAACAAAAGAAAAGTCTTTTAAAGTGTATCCTTTAATTATTAAAAGAATTCAGTTTACTATTCAAAGGAAACATTTTGTAAACAAAAAAAATAAATAGTATAATTGGTTGCCCGGATTTCCAATTATTTTAAGGGAAAAAGGGAAGGAAAGTGAAGTGACACCTTATTAACATTGAATAATTGTTTATTGACTTACGATGATCCAAAACAGAAACAGCAGATGACGAATCGACACTACCACTTTTTGGGAGGAAACTATATATTAGTACTTTCAATGGTGGTCAAACAACAAGTGTCGCGTCTGCTCGCGAATTCGGCGATTGACACCCTCGAGGCCCTTCGGCCGTTTCCGGGTTCAATCGCCTCATTCGCGACAGACGCGGGAGAATTTGTAACACCGTGTTTCACCCCCCTTCCCCTGAACGGAACGAAGTGTAACCCCTTACAAAAAATGTTTAATTTTTACTAGTTCGTCGTAATTTGTGTCTAAGACTATAAATTCAAGATTTTCTTTCTTAATATTTTCTGCTAGTTTCCTTGAATTTTCTGCTAGGCTATTCTCCAAGAATTCCTTAAGCTCCTTTCGACGTTTATCCTAATTCGCTCTTATGTATTTTCTCCCATTTTCCGCCGGCTCGCAGTATCCTGCTCGTGCTTTGAGATTTCTCTTATTGCAGAATTCATCATGGATTATGTAATGGGTTTTCCATATGTCCTTTTTGCAGAATCTGCATGTCCAGGCTTCGTTGTTGTCCATTATTTCCTGTAACATTCCACAAAAAAAATTTCTTTTCGTTACTTTTAAAAAAAAATAAAAAATAAAAGTCCATTTCCAAAGAAGAATATATTATTCGTTGTTATTGTATTTTATTTATTTGTATGTTTTATTTTGAGAAATAAAGAGAGGGGGTAAGATAAATTTTGTTTATTATATCCTTTTAGTACATTATGCGTTAAGCAAAGAAAATTTTATTAATTGTTCTCTCCGATGGAGTAATAGAAGTAAAAAGAAAAATAAATTTGTTTCATCTTGAGTATTGTAGAGGAGGAAAAAAAAGAAAATATCAAAATTTGTGTTTGTGTTTTCTAGGCTAATTGTTTTTAACGTTTCAATATTTTTGTTATATTTTAATTAAGAATTCTTTCAATTCGTTTTCGTTCTTTTGGCGTAGATTCTTCCATTCCAAATCCTGTTGTGTTTTTTCCTCTACATTTCTCTCCAATATAACTCGTCTGTCGCATCTCCAGCGCATCTTTCCAAGAAATACTCCTTTTTCTTTCTCGAAAGAGTATGTGTGTTCTTCGAAGTCTACCATGTTATCAGAGTTTTCCTCTTCTGCCTCGTGATTTTCGTCCCTATTGTCTTGTAAGTTGTCTTGATTTATTTCGACAACGTTTATTCCTTGATTTTTTTGAATTCTTTCGACACTTTTTTCTTTGTAATTTTCTTGAATCATTTCGGCAGCATTTTCTTCATAATTTTCTTGAATTATTTCGACAGCATTTTCTTCATAATTTTCTTCAATTATTTCGGCAGCATTTTCTTTATAATTTTCTTTTGGCTCGTTTTCAATAACTTCGATTATTGTTTCTGCTTGTGAGCTTAACTCTTCGTCGCTGCTTTCGTTATTCGATTCTTTTGTCATATTCATTTTCCAAATGTTTAACAGGGTCAAATTACTTTTGAGTTTTTGGCGCTGATCTTCTAATCCGTTCCATTTGCTTTTTAATGTGTCCATTTTTGTTGTTAGTTTATTCATTTTCTTTTGGAGTTTATTTATTTCTCCTAGCACTCCTTCCAATGTTGTCCTTTTGACATCCTCTTGATCAAATTGAATTGGATTCATTATCTGTAATTTAAATGTTATTTGTAAGTTCTACAGTCGTTTCTGTAAAAAAATAGTCGACTGTTATTTTAATTCAATTTTCCTATCATGTATTAATAATTCTTGTATTAATTTCTACTTAATGCTACTTAATTTTTGATAAATTTTTCGTTTAGTTTTTATTGAATTTTTCCTTTATTTTCCCGTAATTTTAGTATGATATTCGTTAACGTTTTTAACTAATAATCGTACATTTTCTCTTAATTTTAACTTGATTTTCTTATATTTTCGCTTAATTTTACGAAATTTTCTTATAATATTAATTTAATTTAATATTAATTTTCTGAAATTTTCTATAATTTTCTTAAATTTTCCTGTAATTTTCCGTTAATTTTTTTAGGAATTTTCTATCTTTTCCTGAAAATTTTTCCTAATTTTCGTTTTCTACGAATTTTCGCAAATCATTTATATTCCACGATCCTATCGATTTTCCTAGAATTTTTCCTAATTCGTACATTGTGGGGGAAATTTTTCGAATGATTTTATATGGGCCTTCGAAATCTTTTTTCAATTTTCGCGCAATTCCTAGATCTTTGCTAGAAAGAGATTTGTCTTTCTTCCAGACTAGATCTCCTACTTCGAATTTTAGTTTTCGCCTACGCAAATTTATTTATTTACATACGGGTCAAGCCCTATAATTAAAATCTAAGTTACAACCAGCAACTAATTATACAAAATTGGCATTATAAAAGTTAGGCGTGCGTTACAAATTTAAGTACAATTGATTTTGTCGTAGTTGAGAGGTAAATTTTTAAAAGATTATTTTCAAAAAAATTAATATTACAAAATACATTGTTTGCCTCTCTATGGAGTCTATTAACTATTGAGAAGTTACCAAAATTAGTTTTATAATAAGTTACAAAAAACGAATGATTGTTTCTAGTGAATCCTGTCGGAACACGCAAACTTATGAGATTTGACAAAGAAGGACAGTAAATAAATCCATTCAATAACTTATAGAAAAAAAGCATACCATTGTATAAGAACCTAGATGAAAGCAATGGGATGTGTAAAGTGGATCGTAAGTTACCGTAATCATGGGTGTTCCAGTCAAAAGGTAAATTGAGTTGCCGAGCAGCAAATCTTAAAAACTTGTATTGAACACGCTCTATTTTAATTATATTGAAAGTATAGAGTGGTACCCAGACTACAAAGGCATATTCCAAAATGGATCTCACTAATGTAAAATATAAAACTTTAATTGCAACTTTGTTACAAAAATCCGAGGCACCTCTCATAACAAAGCCCAGCATTCTGAGCGCTCGAGAAACTACCTCTGAGATATGATCATTAAAAGAAAGATTGCTGCATAAAAGAATACCTAAATCGCGAATACTCCCAACTCTGGCTAACTCAACCTGACCTATGGTATAACAATAAACCAATGTCCTTCGTTTTGAAAAAGAAATAACTGACTATTTTTTAGCATTAATATACATATGGTTATCCCTACACCACTCATCAAGTCGAGTCAAATCCGATTGTAGTTCAGAGGAATCGCTACAAGGATTAGTAGGACCAATTACTTTGTAGCATTTAATATCGTCGGCAAACAAAAGAAAAAGTGAAAATCGGAAGACTGAGTTAATGTCATTCATATACATAATAAAAAACAGGGGACCCAGATTTGACCCCTGCGGTACACCGGAAGTAGCAGAAAACACATCGGAAAATTTGTTGTTAATTTTAACTATTAATGGTCTGTCAAGAAGATAGCTTTTAAATAATATTAACAAATTGTTAGGAACCCCCATGACTCTCAGTTTACTTAGAAGAATATAATGATCGACTCTATCAAAGGCCTTCGAGAGATCGACATAGATCGTATCAATTTGTAGTCCCTTATCTACATTTAATGATAAAAAATTTGTGAATAGTGCAAGGTTTGTCAATGTTGACCGACCCTGAACAAATCCATGTTGCTGATCTATAATGGAATGTGAAATAGCTGAATAAACCGAGTCATATATCAAGCTCTCGAAGATCTTGGCCACTGCGCTAAGCAATGTGATAGGTCTACAGTTCTCGACATTATTTTTATCATCACTTTTGTAAACAGGAATAATTATTCCTTTTTTACATTCCGTTGGAAAAGTATTACATTGTAGGGATTTATGAAATAAAATAAACAAGGGCTCTACAAAAGAAAAACCACATGAGCGAATTAAAGAGGGGGGTATTTTATCTGGACCTGCACCCTTACCCACATCCAGGTTACTTATCTTTTTAAAAATGTCATTTCTAGTAATAAAAATAGGTTGGATATTTATCTCATCTGTAATCTGCGTAATGTTGTTAGATGTTAGCAAAGTGGGTGTAGTATAAACAGATTTAAAATGTTTCGCAAAGAGGTTCGCAATTGCTGTCGAATTTTCCCCAGTCTCAGTTTTTAAAAACATAGAATTAGGTATAAGTCTGTTTTGACGAGTTGAATTAATAAAATTCCAAAAATGTTTAGGGTTTTTAACAATTGAGTTTTCAGAGTTTAGAATATAATTATTATAACAAACCGTGGACAAAATTTTACAATCAGACCTTAATTTAGAGAACAATAAACAATTAACATCATTCCTATCTCTCTTATAATTAGCATGTGCTGCCTTTTTATCTAATACTAATTTTTTTAATTCAAATGTAAACCATGGTGGGAAAGTCGAAGCAACAGGAGACTTCAATGGCACGAAAGTATCAAGTACATTGTAAGTATCAAGTACATTGTACATTTCGCTTGGTTTTCGTTCGCTTTTTCTAAATTTCGTTGAACTTCGACCTTGATAATTTCTAAGCGTCTCAGTCTTTCTGTCCACTTGTCAACTTCCTGAAATTCAATTTCGTCTGGATTTTCGAAATCTTTTTTCAGTGTTTGAAAAGGTTGAAGTTCACGACCTAAATTGAGAAAAGCTGTAGTAAAATTAGTCGAGGAATGTTTCGAGGTATTTAAAGCAAATTGTAGATCGTCGATGTCTTTATCCCAAAGATTCTGTTCCTTATCTAAATAAGCTTTAATTGCCGTTTTAATCGATCTATTAGACCTTTCGGTCGGGTTTGCTTGTGGGTAGTACTTTGGTGTAAAAGAGTGTCTTATTCCGAATTTTTCCGACATTTCCCGTATCACTTTATTGGCATATTCTGTGCCATTGTCGGAAACTAAAATTCTGGGCGTTTTCCATCTGGAAATTACTCTTTTGTAAAACTCTGCTTCGATAGTTTTTCCGTCTGCTTTTTTAATTGGAATTATTTCCACCCATTTTGTGAAAATGTCCAGAAATACAAAAATATATTTGTTCCTATTTTTCGATAAGGGTAATGGGCCTATTATATCTGAAGCAACCATCGTCTATGGTTCATCCACTATTCGTTTACCCATTGGTTCTATTTTCGGTTTATTATTTGCTTTTGTCTGTTGGCAAATTTTGAATTTTCGAATATACTTTACTATTTCCGTGTACATTCCAGGCCAGAAAAATTTTTCGGAAATTCTATGGAAAGTTTTCTCCACACCAAGGTGTCCTGCTTGCACGTTATCATGATTTTCGATTAATACCTGTTTTCTCAAATTTTCCGGAATAACTAATTTCCTTGGATTTTCATTTTTAAGGAGAGGTGATTTTAACGGATCGGGTCTATGGAAATATAATTGTTTGTCTCGAATTCGCCAATTTTCGTGTTCGTGAGGTTTTGATTCTACTAATCTCATTTTCGTTCTGTACCAATTATTTTCTGATTGATTTTCGCTACTTTCGATTTTTATTTTTTCGGAAATTTCTTGTTTTTCTTCGAATATTCTCGACAACGCGTCTGGAACTACGTTCGCTGAACCTTTTCGATAAATTAATTCGAAGTCATGTTCCGACAGTTCCAACGCCCATCTCGCCAAGCGTCCTGTAGGATTTATCAAATTGTGTAACCATTTTAAAGCTATGTGATCAGTTATTACTTTAAAATGACTACCTTCTAAATATTGTCGAAATTTTCCTATAAACGTTTTTACCGCGAGACACTCCTTTTCCGTTGTCGAATATTTTCTTTCCGTTTCGCTCAAATTTTTACTTCTATACGCAACTACTACGTTTTTTCCGTCAATGTCTTGTGTCAAAACTGCGCCTAGACCCGTGTCACTTGCGTCAGTTTCTAGTATGAAAGTGTGTTGAAAATCAGGGGGGTTTAAGATCGGAGCTGTCGTCAACATCTCGATCAGTTTTAATTTTGCTATTTCCTGATATTCGTTCCAAGTCCATTTTACATTTTTACGTAGTAATTTTTGCAAAGGTTCGATTATTTCAGCGAAATGTGGAAGAAATCGTCGGTACCAGCTAACCATTCCTATAAAACGTTGTAACTGTTTAATAGTTTTAGGGGTCGGAAATTCTCGAATAGGTTTGACTTTCTCGTCATCGATTTGCAGTCCTCTTTCGTTAACTACGAAACCTAGGTATTTTACCTCCGCACAACCGAATTCACTTTTTTCGAAATTAACTGTCAACCCTGCTTCTTTTAATTTTCCTAATACTATTTCCAAATATTTCATGTGTTCGTCAGAAGTCTGAGAAACTATAATTATGTCGTCGAGATAACAGAAGACTTTCGGTTTAAGGTCAGGCGTAATAATCTTGTCCATTAACCGCTGGAACGTTGCGGGAGCATTGCAAAGTCCAAACGGCATTCGCTTGTATTGGAACATTCCAAAACCAGGAACTACGAAAGCCGTTTTTTCCTTGGACTCTTCACTCAACGGGATTTGATTATACGCCCACTTTAAATCGATTTTAGAAATATATTTCGCGGCTCTGAGCATATCTAAAATTTCTGCCATCAATGGAACCGGATACAGATCTTTTTTCGTGACCAATTGCTATTACTTGGCTCGATAATACCTTCGCGTAACATTCTCTTAATTTCCTTAATTATTTCCTCTTTAATTTTCGGCGATACATAATAATATCTCTGTTTTATCGGAGCTGTACCTTGCGTGTCAATAACGTGTTCTGTCAAATGAGTAGCTTTCAAAATTTCCTCGGGGGATAGTAATCTAACTTTTAAAAATTTATTTAAAAATTCTTGTCCTTCCTCGGACAATTCAACTAGTCATGAACAAAATTCGGTTTCATCTAAACAACTCGATTCTCGCAATATTTTTTCCTGAATATTGTTGTTTATTATCGCGTTGTTTTTGAAATTGATCCATTTCGTATTTAACGGTATACTAAATTTATTTCCAATCGCCATAGAATTTTTCAATTCTAATTTTTCCTATTTTAATTTTTCCGCTATTTCATTTTCCGATTTTTGCAAATTTTCTCCTTTTCGCCAAATTTTCGAACTTTTTTCGTGTTCTCTATATTGTTTAATTCCGCTTTTTATACCATTTTTTCTTACGTGGGTTGTCGATTGGGAACAAAAACGGTTTGTCAGTCTCGTCAAGACCTGAGTCCATTTCTAAATTATCAAATCTGTTTGATAATGGGATGTCCATTAATTTTGGAGGAATTTTCCGGAGTTTTGGTATTGGGATTTGGGTAGGTGTTATTGACTGTTGTAAGGATTATCTTGGTATAACTTTTGGAATTTTCTTTTCATTTCTTGGGTCAACCCTTGGAAATTTTTTTTGTATTTTTCCTACAATTTTCCGTAACTATATTATCTTTCGATTTACCTAATTCGAATTTTTCTGAATTTTGTTTTTTATTTTCGATTTTTGGTTCAAAATATTTTTCCCATTTTGATCTATTTCCCTAGGATTTTTGCGCAAAATTTTTCCGATTTTCTCGTTGTGTACTGGACCATCCTGTTTGTGATCCCACTTCTTGTTTTGTCAAAACAGCTTCGACCATTTCTTCGACTATTTTATTTTCCCTATCTCCGATTTTATAACGTTAGGCAAGTCTTTTATTGACCACGTCTCTGATTCGAAATCTAATCTCATTCCTAGTTCGCGTAGCAAATCTATTCCTAAAATTGCATATTGTCTTAAACCTGGGACAATTCTGAAAGTCAAATCTTTCGTTATATTACCGATTTCTACTGGAATCGTAACTTTTCCTATAATTTGTAAACTTTCACCGTTGGATGCTGTCACGAGTTTATTTTTCACTGGTTCTAATTTTACACCGTATAACTGCAAATATACCAAGTTTTTGTGACCAAAAAATGAACTCGTAGCGCCTGTATCGATTAACGTTTCGAAAATTGTATCCTGGTATTTAATGTTAGTGAAAAATCGTAAATCATTCACCAACGTTTCGCAACTTTCTGGTAACTCAATGTTTTTTGGGGATACTGAATTTTTCAGTACCCCCTCTACTCGTTTCCCTGATTTTCTGACCTACAATCTCTACGAATGTGACCTACTTTTCCGCAACCGTCAGTGGCGTAGCAATAGACGGTTTGGGGGTTAGATTGTCCGGGGCTCCGGTGAAATAAGGGCCCCAAAAATGATAAAATTGATTTTTTTATAAGCAATGAAATAGTAGAGTAGCATTGACAGAAGTGGGCCACTTGACGTTTTTGGTTTTACAAGTGACATATCTGTGAACCGAATTTTTTTTTCTTTTGTTATTAACAGAAGGTCGATTTTCAGTTGGTCATTAAAGTGTGCGACGTACAATTGTGTTCTCCAGCAATTAGTGCAAAAAATTATCTACTTTTTCTTTTTTTCTCATTGTAAAAGTTATCGTTGTTTACATAAGTTATTCATCGAATTCAATCGGGTAAGTAGCCTTTATTATAGTATCAGACCTAATCGTAAAAAATTTAAAGAGACTGTTTCATATTGTTCGTAGGTGTTATGACCACGTTACTTCTCGTCAAATTATGCTTATGGACAGAAGTGGGCCATTTTCTGTAAACAGAAGTGGGCCACTGCATTGACGTTCCGTTTCGAGATTTAGTGATTTTGAATAAACTAATAAAGTAGTTCTATGAATTAGTTTGTATTATTTAGCAATCATGGCACCAAGAAAGGCTAAACCGACTGACCATGAACTCATTGTCTATAACAAATTACTTTATACTATAAATCAAATAAAAATTAATAAAATTTCGAAACGGACTGCTTGTGTTTGGTTTTACTATTTATTGAAAAAATTAATCATTTAACATAAACAATCATAGTGCTTGATCCTTTCATTTATTTTAGATGAAAAACTTAGGTAGCCCACTTCTGTCTACGAAATCATGATATCGCAAATTAAATCTTTCTTTGTAACAATTTTACTATTTTTTCTTGCTAATTATACTAAGACTAACTTCATGAAATATTATAATATTCAAGAATTCATTTTTCGACAACTTTAAAAATAATCAATTGATTAAAACTTTTTATTGTAAAGGTTTAATTGTAAGAAAAAATATATATGAACAACAAATATATGTATGAAAATTAAAGTAAACTAAAAATAATATAATATATATTCATAACTGGTCAACTTCATACTGGCTGCGCGGGCAGGCAGCATTAAAACTCACGTAAACATCCAGTTTATTATGTAGAGTAGTACCGACAGAAGTGGGCCACACTTTGGTTTTCTTGCTTTAGATTATTCAGAAATTAACATTTTTAAACATTTATTGCGTTTATTTGTAGCAGGGGCGTATCCAGGGGGTTTAGGGTATCACCCCCCCCCTCGAAATTTTGGAAAAACATATATGTTAAAGTCTAAATTTCTAATTTTATTCTGAGTACACCTCTTATCAAATTCCATAAACCCGCCCCCGAAACTTTTTTTTGGCTACGCCCCTGATTTGTAAAGAAAGGGGTTACCTAACTTTAGGTAAACACAAAGGACCCCGCACAATCATATGAGAAATCTGGCCCCGGTCAGAATTGTCTGTAATCATTTTTGATTAGGATATTAAAAAGTAATTATTTTTAAAGTTACAGACAATTCTAACCGGGTTCGGATTTTCCATATAATTGCAACCTCTTAGAGTCCTGTTCTTCTCCAGAAGTCCAGTATCTCTTCTATCGATAGGTTGCTCACCTGTTTAGGGTCAATAATTGCTTGACCCCAACTAGATAGCCTGATCCTAGCTAGCGCTGGGCATTCAGATAATATGTGAGTCGAAGTTTCGTTACTCTCCCCACACAGTCTGCACATAGGTGAAACTTGTCTGCCTATTTTATGCTGATGGTAATTCAATAGTCCATGACCCGTAAGTAGACGAACTACGGTTCTAACTCTGATCTTATCGAGTTTTAGGAGATCGCTCGCTCGCCTCTTGTTGAGTGCTAGCCCCAACAGAGTTTTCGCTTGCCTTCCCACCCTAACGTTCGCCAAATACTTCTCATGTTCCTTTTGACCCCATCTTTCTATGGCTTCCTTAACCAAGCACGGCATTATTGCCACTGCTGGTTCAGGACCTATAAATTCCGTCTCAGAACCGATTTTCGCCAAGACGTGTACTCTTTCATTACCCTTGATTCCCGAGTGACCCGGTACCCAAATCAATGAAAGTTTATTTGCTGAACCCAACTCATCTAGTACGCTGCGGCATTCCTAGACGAGTTTTGATTCTATTGTGGGATTTTTCAAAGCCACCAAGGCCGCCTGACTATCCACACAAATACTAATCCTCTTGCCCTTTGTTCCATTTCGAATGGATATTTGGGCGCAAGTTAAAATCGCACAGACCTCTGTCTGCCAGACCGTGGCATATTGTCCTAGTGACTCAGCCACTTTAATGCAGCCAGTTTTTCGATAGAATCCGAAGCCTGCACCGCAGTCCATCTTGGAGCCGTCTGTATACCAGACTTCGTCCCCAAGTGGAAAACCTTTCTTCCAGTTTATTCTGGAAGGTGTAATGATCTTAAAGCAGGGTTTAAATTTCACCCTCTTGATCATTCTATCTTGCACCATACTTAATTCTGGTATTAATAGAATCCTTGACAATCTTAAGTGCACGTTTCGTAAGTTCTAAGAGGGTCTCAATTTAGTGCCCTCTTAGAATTATAAGGAAATCATCCGCATAACTTTGCGTATAATATCCCTGGCTATTGAGGTTTCTAATTAACCTCAATAAAGGAGAGAGGACTCCTCCTTGTGGGCACCCTTTTGAGACAAGGCCTGTTACCTTAGCCTCACCATACTTCGCTTCAAGGGCCCTTTCGCGAAGCATGCTGTCGATCCACTTAACTAGCGGCTCGGGCACACCTCGCATCCTGGCTGCCCTACAGATAGCTTTGCTAGAGGTGTTAGGGAAGGCACCTTCGATATCAAGAAAGGTACCAACCGCATAGCCACCACTGCTGATTTGTCCCTCTATTCTACCTACTGCTGAATGGAGGGCTGTTTCTACTGAGAAGCCTGCTCTATATGCATGCTGTCCCTGATGTAGGGGATGATCTCTAAGACATTCCTGCCTAATAAAATTATCCACCAGTTTCTCTAACGTCTTTAAAATAGAAGAAGTTAAGCTGATTGGCCTGAAGTCCTTCGCCGCAGTATACCCTGACCGACCGGCCTTCAGAATAAACACAACCCTCGTCTTTTTCCAAGACTCCGGTGTGTAACCAAGAGCTATACACGCTTTTATAATTTTACACAGGGGTACTCTAAACACTCCAATCCCTTTTGCAAAAGAACCAGATATATACCGTCCCCCCCTGAAGCCTTAAATGGTTTGAAAGTGCTTATTGCCCAATCAATCCCTTCCGGAGTTACGATCCTGGCTGCTAGTTTCCAGTGTTCCCGATATCCTCGGTTCCTACCTGGTCCTATGCCATGGCTGTTCTCCGAACCTTCTCTAAAGTCCGGGAAGTTTACCTCCATTAGGTGCTTTATACACTCCCTTTTATCCTGGGCATACTGCCCATTAGGCAGCTTAAAAGTAGTTCATTTTGCTATTGGGTCTCGAGCTAGTACTTTATGAAGTCTTGATGCTTCTGGTACCCTCTCGATTCCTTCGCAAAAACTTCTCCAGCTGACACTCCTTGTCCTCTTTACTTCTTTCTTGTAAGAATCGCGAGCGGTATGATATTCATCCCATGCTCGCTGATGCCTACGTTTCTTGGCTTTATTAAAAAGCTTTCTTACTGTTTTTCTATGTTCCTCCAAACGGGGGGTCCACCACTTACTACCCCCATTGAAGCCCATTTTCTTAACTAGACAGTTCCTTTCAAAGGAGCAGATAATAGAATCTCGCAGGTATTCCGCTGCAAGTTCCAACTCCTCCCGCGTTCCATACGAAGTAGGGAAGCATGCCATGGAGGTCTTGAGGTCTTCAATATATGAAGCCCAGTCAGTACTCCTGGGATTACGTCCCTACTCCTGTTCCCGATCCTTCGATTCCAATCTAAACGTTATAAGCCTGTGGTCCGAGAGGGAATCTTCATCAGACACCCTCCAGTCCCTCACGCCATGACACAAAGACTTGGAACAGAACGTAATATCCAACACCTCTTTTCTGTTAACAGTAACGAAAGTCGGCTCATTACCCTGATTTAAAATATCTAAATCTGTATCTATCAGAAAATCTAAAAGTCTTCTGCCTCTGTCGTTAATGTCAGTGCTGCCCCATACGACATGGTGCGCATTGGCATCACAACCTATTATCAAAAGGAGACCTTGCCGTTGACAGTAATCTACCAACTTCTCCACCTTTGTAGGTGGTGCGGGGTCATCCTTCGATCCCGGAAAATATGCAGAAGCTACTACAACCTCCCTATTATTTCCGTTCTTTTCTAGGTACATAGCCTTAACAACAACTAAGTCCCTGGTAGTAAATTTCAATAGAGGGAAAGCATCTAGACCTTTATAGATCAGGCAAGCCCTTGGAACTGGTTCCTGTGGTAAGCTAACTAGCACCCCACAGCCACTTAGACCTCTAATCTTACCCTTGTAAACCCAAGGTTCTTGAACAAAGGCTATAGCTGCCTGCATCCTTGCAAAGTTCCTGGCTAGAATCGCCGAAGCGCCTTTACAATGATGCAAGTTAATCTGCATACAGTGGATCCCGGAAGCAGCCATATTTAAGACTGACTCATGGTCCCCTCTGTCGCGTCCACACCTTGATCGCCAGCATCGTGATCCCCCAAAAAGGGCTCTTTGACGCTCACGTGTTTGGTTTTTTTTTATTAATTTCTGTAGTATCAATTATAGTCCCACGAGAAAAGAGGAAAGAAAGGTCAATCCTTAAAGAGCCTCTATTTAAGGTAAAGGCTAAATTACATCTGAAAGTTCGCCTGGTATTTCAGAGTCTCGTTCAAGATACCTCCATTCGAGCCCCACCCCGGGGACGGGTCGTCCAGAAGACGGGGCCCTCTCTGTAACACAACCGTTCCCGAGCTTTACGGTTTACAGTTAATTGTGCCCAGCAAAGGTCGTCCCCCGTCCAACCCCCTCCCCACGGAAGAACCCGACGGATTTGTTAACCCTAGTATCATTCATCCATGGACACGAGTTCATCACGGATTGGGTGGCAGAGACTCGCGCCTCAATCGCCATGGCACAGCCAACGTAACCAAGGAAGTGTTTCTTCTTGGTCAGACTTCCATCAGTAGGAAGTCTTCGGAATAGACCCGCGGTTAAGCCTCTGTCCATCCCGTCTCTCTCGATATCCCTCTAAAACCCCGTGCCCTGGGACACTGCCCAGCGAAACACAGAAGATTCGGTTTCTGTAGCGGCCGACCCATTTTGAAGGGTTCGCCCCCTCAGTCTCCACGAGAGATATCGAGACGTAGCCTCCTACTGGGTAAAGCCCCTCGTGCGCCTCCCACCAACGGCAAGGTCTTGAAATCCCTAGGGAGGGTAAGGTTATTAGAGACCTACAAATTTTTGACAATAACCTACGTGTCTGCTACGTCAGATTCATTAAGATGGACCTGTAACCATCAAGCCACGATGCAAAGTCTACGTGCAAAAATCGTCTCATACAATAATATTTTAATGATTGCAAAGAAGACTGCATGATAAGACAATTTTTTTTATTAATTTGCTTAAAATTTTCTTCTTTTGGTAAAAACATCTCATTTATTTAAATGCATGTCATTTTCTTTCAATAAAATGTTTCGTTCAAGTTAGGGGAGAGTGGGGCAAAGGCGCTATGCGGGGCAAAGACGTTTTTTGAAATAACTCTTTTATTTTCTGTCTATTCCAATTGATATTAAAAATTAAGTTGCAATGCAATCAGACCAATAAATTAAAAAAAGAAAAACCTAAAAATATCAAATATTTAAAGAAATATAACAAAAAAATTGTTTTGCAAAAATAAAATGATAATTTTACTGAACAAACTTTTATTTTTTAAAACATAAGTTTAAGTATTTAATTTTTAAAAACGTAACATGTAAATAAATTAAATATTTCTCTACACAACTGGCGTGGTGTTTTAGTTTAATTTTGTATCTCAATATTTTTAATTTAAAGTAAAAAAAAAGTTTGTTATGTGGGGCAAAGGCAATATTAAACATGATTTGGTTAAAAACAATTAAATATTCGAATTTTCTATGTATTTATCGTATTTATTCACAATATATGGTTAAAATCCCTAAAAGTTTTTATTTTCTATTTAAATAGTTTAATTCTTTTAATAATATGTTGTTAACCTTATGTTTCGTAAATATTATACTAATAAATATCACTTGTTAATTTTTTTAAGGCTTATAAATGCTTTTTTTTAGAAATATAAGCGAAAACGTCGCTGCTCCAGCGTGTGGGGCAAAGGCATTTTTTGCATTGTTTTTAAATTTCATTAAATAATGAATTTATAATTATAATATACTAAATAACAACTATTAAAATTTCTTGTTGATTAGTTTTAGAATAATGAAAAACAAAGACCGCATAAATTTATTGCTTGATTTAAAAAATATACATCGATAAATGTAAATCTAGCGCCTTTGCCCCACTCTCCCCTACACAAAATTTTTTAATAATTTGAACTTCACCATTTTATAATTAAAAGCCAAAGAATTTCATTAAATCGAGAACATTTACCATAAATTAATTAATTAATTATTATAACTTAAAATTAAATTAAAATTAAATTAAAATTAAATTATTAAATTTATAAATTGAAAAATTAAATTAAAATTAAATTAAAATTAAATTATTAAATTTATAAATTGAAAAATTAAATTAAAAATATAAATTAAAATTAATTATTAATTAAACCTAATTAAGGCCATGTGGGAAAGTCCCACATGATGAAGTATGGAAAAATAGGGTTTCGCACTTCCGAGTATTTGTCGAACCAAATTAATATTTCGGGTTAAAAATGGTGGAAAATGATAGAGGAGAATATAAGTACCTGACCGCGCTGTTCTCTAATTGAAGTAAAATTAAATGTAAAAATAGTAAAAAAAATTTTCGAAAAGTGCACTGTTTAATATTGAAAGTGACAGGCAACACAAGGCAACATGGCGGCAAAGCATTGACGGCCGGTCGGGATCACGTAGGCTGGCGTCGCGCGAGTGTGTTAGTGTGCAAGCCACAGCGCACAGGTAGTGGCTGCTGTGGGAATGACGCAACTTTGGCGGCAAAAGTTCAAAAACTCTAAACTCTGAAATCACTCTTTTTCATCGAAATTTCAAAGAAAATAATTTCCCGGGTATTCTCATAGCAAAATATAATGCAAATATTATAGTATTTTATTTCAATATGTGTACCTGAAAAGAAAATTAAATTTTTGTTATATTTTATTGCATTCAAGGTTATACAAATTTTTGCGTATTACCAAATTTAAAAAAAATAAAAAACAAATGCAATAAATCAATTGCATATAAATTATCATTTTTATATCAACTGTACACAAATATTCGATTACTTATA
This sequence comes from Leptopilina heterotoma, assembly GCF_015476425.1. Classification (NCBI taxonomy): domain Eukaryota; kingdom Metazoa; phylum Arthropoda; class Insecta; order Hymenoptera; family Figitidae; genus Leptopilina; species Leptopilina heterotoma. Next base: position 1,361,931 of record NW_025111146.1, read on the forward strand.
TTACATTAGCACATTATAATTTCGTGTTTTTGTAACATATATAACAGTATATAAAAAACGATAAGTGAAATACTCTCATCTGAAAAAAATGGGAAGTAATTTCATCTTTCTTAACATTTTCTAATAATGGCCATTTTTACTTTGCTCAAATTTTCCTAGCTTCGTTTCGAGAATAAAAAGATTTTCCAAAAGGCTTCAGGAGGGAGCAAAGAAATCCGAAGAATTTCTGAAAAAATTTCGACGTTCGATGAACTTAGCTAAAAAAAAGTAGAAAAATTCAAAATTTCAAAACACAGGAAATTTTTTTCTCCATCCACGAAAGTTTCTCTAGTTTCGTTTCAAGGATAAAAAGATTTTTCAAAAGTTTTCAGGAGGGAGCAAAGAAATCCAAAGATTTTCTAAAAAATTTCGACGTTTGATGAAATTAGTTAAAAAAAGTACGAAAATTAAAAAAATTAAACACAGGAAATTTTTTTCTCTATCAACTAAAGTTTTCTTAGCTTCGTTTCGAGAATAAAAAGATTTTCCAAAAGGTTTCAGGAGGGAGCAAAGAAATCCTAAGATTTTCTGAAAAAATTTTGACTTTCAATGAACATTGCTAAAAAATAGTAAGAAAATTCCAAATTTCTAAACACAGCCCTCACAGCACCGGGATATTCAGGATATCCCAGAGACGTCCTGGGGATATCGATTTGTTTTCGGAAGTTTGGATATCCCTGGATTATCCTCTGGATATCCATGGACGTCCCTAGGATATCCCAGAGATATCCAAACTTCCGAAAACAAATCGATATCCCCAGGACGTCTCTGGGATATCCTGAATATCCCGGTGCTGTGAGGGAGGAAATTTTTTTCTCTATTACCTAAAATTTTTCCAGTTTCGTTTTAAGAATAAAAACATTTTCCAAAAGGTTTCAGGAAGGAGCAAAGAAATTCGAAAATTCTCAGACAGAATTTTGACATTCGATGATCTTAGCCAAAAAAATAAAAAATCCCAAATTTTTAAAGTCAGGAAATTTTTTTTTCGATCAACTAAAGTTTTTCTAGCTTCCTATCGAGTATTAAAAGTTTTCTCAAAAGGTTTGGGGAGGGAGCAAAGAAATTCGAAAATTTTCGGACAAAATTTTGACATTCGATGAACTTAGCCAAAAAAATAGAAAATTCCAAATTTTTAAAGGTAGGAAATTTTTTTTTCGATCAACTAAAGTTTTTCTAGCTTCCTATCGAGTATTAAAAGATTTCTCAAAAGGTTTGGGGAGGGAGCAAAAAAATTCAAAAATTTTCTTACAAATTTTTGACATTCGATGATCTTAGCCAAAAAAATAGAAAATCCCAAATTTTTAAAGTCAGGAAATTTTTTTCTCTATCAACTAAAGTTTTTCTAGCTTCGTATCAAGTATTAAAAGATTTCTCAAAAGGTTTAGCGAGGAAGCAAAGAAATTCGAAAATTTTCGGACAAAATTTTGACATTCGATGATCTTAGCCAAAAAAATAGAAAATCCCAAATTTTTAAAGTCAGGAAATTTTTTTCTCTATCAACTAAAGTTTTTCTAGCTTCGTATCGAGTATTAAAAGATTTCTCAAAAGGTTTAGCGTGGGAGCAAAGAAATTCAAAAATTTTCGGACAAAATTTTGACATTCGATGAACTTAGCCAAAAAAATAGAAAATTCCAAATTTTTAAAGGCAGGAAATTTTTTTTTCGATCAACTAAAGTTTTTCTAGCTTCCTATGGAGTATTAAAAGATTTCTCAAAAGGTTTGGGGAGGGAGCAAAGAAATTCGAAAATTTTCTTACAAATTTTTGACATTCGATGATCTTAGTCAAAAAAATAGAAAATCCCAAATTTTTAAAGTCAGGAAATTTTTTTCTCAATCAAGTAAAGTTTTTCTGGTTTCGTATCATTTCTAAAAAGATTTTTCATAAGGTTTGAGGAGGGAGCAAAGAAATCTGAAGATTTTCTGAAAAAATTTTGACGTTCGATCAACTTTGCCAAAAAAAAAGTAAGAAAATTCAAAATTTTTAGAAACAGGAAATTTTTTTTTGCAGCAACTAAAGTTTCTCTAGATTTGTTTTAACAATAGAAAGATTTTCCAAAAGTTTTCAGGAGGGAGCAAAGAAATCCAAAGAATCTCTGAAAAAATTTTGACGTTCGATGAACTTTGCCAAAAAAAGTAAGAAAATTCAATATTTTTAGAGACAGGAAATTTTTTTCTTCGTTAACTAAAAGTTTTCTAGTTTCCTTTCAAGGAGAAACACATTTTTCAAAAGGTTTCAGGAGGGAAAAAAAAAATCTAAAGAATCTCTGGAAAAATTTTGACGTTCAATGAACTTTGCCAAAAAAAAATGTAGGAAAATTCATAAATTTTATAGACAAGAAATTTTTTTCTGCATCAAAAAAAATTTTCTTTTTTCTAGAAAACTTTTTTTGATAAAGAAAAAAATTTCCTGTCTTTAAGAATTATAAATTTTCCTTCATTTTTTTTGTCTAAGTTCATCGAACGTCAAAATTTTTTCCGAAATTCTTCAGATTTCTTTGCTCCCTCCTGAAAACTTTTGGAAAATCTTTCTATTGTTGAAACGAATCTAGAGAAACTTTAATTGCAGCAAACAAAAATTTCCTGTCTCTAAAAATATTGAATTTTCTTACTTTTTTTTGGTAAAGTTCATCGAACGTCAAAATTTTTCCAGAGATTCTTTGGATTTCTTTGCTCCCTTCTGAAAACTTTTGGAAAATCTTTCTATTGTTGAAACGAATCTAGAGAATCTTTAGTTGCTGCAAAAAAAAATTTCCTGTCTCTAAAAATTTTGATTTTTCTTACTTTTTTTTAGGAAAGTTCATTGAACGTCAAAATTTTATCAGAAAATCTTCGGATCTGTTTGCTCCCTCCTCAAACCTTTTGAAAACTTTTTTTCTCCTTGAAACGAATCTAGAAAAACTTTTTTGATGTAGAAAAAAATTTTCTGTATTTAAAAATTATGAATTTTCCTACATTTTTTTTGTCTAAGTTCATCGAACATCAAAATTTTTTCCGAAAATCTTCAGATTTCTTTGCTCCCTCTTGAAAACTTTTGGAAAATCTTTCTATTGTTGAAACAAATCTAAAAAAACTTAAGTTATTGCAAAAAAAAATTTCCTGTCTCTAAAAATTTTGAATTTTCTTACTTTTTTTTGGCAAAGTTGATCGAACGTCAAAATTTTTTCAGAAAATCTTCCGATTTCTTTGCCCCCTCCTCAAACCTTTTGAAAAATGATTTTCTCCTTAAAAGGAAACTAGAAAAACTTTAGTTGACGAAGAATAAAATTTCCTGGCTTTAAAAATTTGCAATTTTCCTATTTTTTTGGTCTAAATTTCTTGGAACGTCAAAATTTTTTCCGAAAATCTTTGGATTTCTTTGCCCCCTCCTGAAAACTTTTGAAAAATGTTTTTCTCCTTGAAAGGAAACTAGAAAAACTTAAGTTGATAGAGAAAAAATTTCCTGTCCTTTAAATTTTGGAATCTTCTATTTTTTTTGGTTCAGTTCATCGAATGTCAAAATATTGTCCGAAAATTTTTGAATTTCTTTGCTCCCTCGCTAAACCTTTTGAGAAATCTTTTAATACTCGATACGAAGCTAGAAAAACTTTAGTTGATACAGAAAAAAATTTCTTGACTTTAAAAATTTGGGATTTTCTATTTTTTTGGCTAAGATCATCGAATGTCAAAAATTTGTAAGAAAATTTTCGAATTTCTTTGCTCCCTCGCTAAACCTTTTGAGAAATCTTTAAATACTCGATACGAAGCTAGATAAACTTTAGTTGATAGAGAAAAAAATTTCCTGACTTTAAAAATTTCGAATTTTCTATTTTTTTTTTGGCTAAGTTCATCGAATGTCAAAATTTTGTCGGAAAATTTTTGAATTTCTTTGCTCCCTCGCTAAACCTTTTGAGAAATCTTTTAATACTCGATACGAAGCTAGAAAAACTTTAGTTGATAGAGGAGGTTAAAGTTTTGAACGTTCAAATGAACGAAATTTATTTATTTCTTCTTCAAATTAAATTTTTATTACTATAATTTTGCGTCACTATTAAACAAATTAATTATAATGTTTCTAACTGTAAAATTTGAGTTTTTAATTTGAATTGTAATCAATAATCTATGAAAATATTTTTAGCAAAAAATATTTCGTTCATTTGAACGTTCAAAACTTTTTGTTCATGTTGATAGAGAAAAAAATTTCCTGACTTTAAAAATTTGGGATTTTCTATTTTTTTGGCTAAGTTCATGGAACGTCGAAATTTTTTCAGAAAATCTTCGGATTTCTTCGCTCCCTCCTGAAACCTTTTGGAAAATCTTTTTATTCTCGAAACGAAGCTAGGAAAACTTTAGTTGATAGAGAAAAAAATTTCCTGTGTTTAGAAATTTTGAATTGTCCTACTTTTTTTTCAGCTAAGTTTATTGAACGTCGAAATTTTTTCAGAAAATCTTCGGATTTCTTTGCTCCCTCCTGAAACCTATTGGAAAATGTTTTTATCCTTGAAACGAAACTAGAAAAACTTTAGTTGACGAAGAAAAAAATTTCCTGTGTTTGTAAATTTTGAATTTTCTTACTATTTTTTATCAATGTTCATAGAAAGTCAAAATTTTTTCAGAAAATCTTAGGATTTCTTTGCTCCCTCCTGAAAACTTTTGAAAAATTTTTTTATCCTTGAAACAAAACTAGAGAAACTTTCGTGGATGGAGAAAAAAATTTCCTGTGTTTTGAAATTTTGAATTTTTTCTACTTCTTTTTAGCTAAGTTCATCGAACGTCGAAATTTTTTCAGAAATTCTTCGGATTTCTTTGCTCCCTCCTGAAGCCTTTTGGAAAATCTTTTTATTCTCGAAACGAAGCTAGGAAAATTTGAGCAAAGTAAAAATGGCCATTATTAGAAAATGTTAAGAAAGATGAAATTACTTCCCATTTTTTTCAGATGAGAGTATTTCACTTATCGTTTCTTATATACTGTTATATATGTTACAAAAACACGAAATTATAATGTGCTAATGTAATATAAGTAATCGAATATTTGTGTACAGTTGATATAAAAATGATAATTTATATGCAATTGATTTATTGCATTTGTTTTATATCTTTTTTAAATTTGGTAATACGCAAAAATTTGTATAACCTTGAATGCAATAAAAATATAACAAAAATTTAATTTTCTTTTCAGGTACACATATTGAAATAAAATACTATAATATTTGCATTATATTTTGCTATGAGAATACCCGGGAAATTATTTTCTTTGAAATTTCGATGAAAAAGAGTGATTTCAGAGTTTAGAGTTTTTGAACTTTTGCCGCCAAAGTTGCGTTAGGGTGAAGTCCCATGGCAGCGTTTTGTGTTGCGTTTTGTAACTAGGCCATGCGTGTGAGAGGGATGAAGATATACGTTTGCTATATTTGCACTCATGGCCTAGTTACAAAACGCAACGCAAAACGCTGCCATGGGACTTCAGCCTTATTCCCACAGCAGCCACTATCGGTGCGCTGTGGCTTGCACACTAACACACTCGCGCGACGCCAGCCTACGTGATCCCGACCGGCCGTCAATGCTTTGCCGCCATGTTGCCTTGTGTTGCCTGTCACTTTCAATAGGAAACAGTGCACTTTTCGGGAATTTTTTTTACTATTTTTACAATTAATTTTACTTTAATTAGAGAACAGCGCGGTCAGGTATCATCGCGGTCTCCTCTATAATTTCCCACCATTTTTAATCCGAAATATTAATTTGGTTCGACAAATACTTGGAAGTGCGAAACCCTATTTTCCCATACTTCATCACGTGGGACTTTCCTACATGGCCTTAAACACCCATGGTAATGTATTTTTCTCCTGCCCAAGAAAAGTCAATTCGTCTAACTAAGTAAAATAAGATTCCACAATTTTTTCCTTTGTAAAAGTATCCAATTCATTTAAAAATCTAATTTTTCTGTGATAAGAATATTAATTTTTATTATTATTCAATTTAATATAAACAATATAAGCCAAAAACAACATTTAATACCAAAAAAACTTTAATTATCACTAATTTTGATTGGTGTTTAATGTTCTAATAATAGAAGGTGAGTGCAAGTTTTAGTGTCAAATTATTAAATACATAAGAATATGATAAAAAATTCAAATTGACAGAAACTGATTTAAATACTTAAAATTTCTTTATACAGAAGTATTAAAAATTATATAAGTACATTTTTTATATAATTTGTATAAATTTTTATGTTTTATTCAAATACATTGTTAACAGTTTAAGTTGTAAAAAAAGTATATACTCAAATTGTAATAAAAAAGAAATATAATATGAATACATATTTGTTATAATTTGTATATAAATTGAATTGAAAATAAATAGAAAAATTTTATTTAAATTATATATAAATTTTATTAAATTTTTTTACATGGCTTTTGGTGCAGAATGGAAAAAATAAATAAAGTTAAGAAAAATTTGGCTATGGAAAACGGTGGAGTTTAAAAGATAATTGTGACACCCTCCTAAGAAACGTACCAACGAATCAAAAAATTTTAGGTTATGTTTGTAATTTCTCGAATGGAAATACACAAAGGATACTCGAAAAAAGAAGTACGTGAATTTTTGCTTAAAAGTGCTTGACTTTTGGATAGGACAAAATATTTAGACTATATCATGTATACTTGTTATTAGAAAATATAACAAAGTCAAGGAAATAATGAAAACAGTCCTAGAATTATTCTAATACTAGTATGGCAACAGTGTTTTATAAATTTTAACCAAAAGTCGTTTGTTTAGTTTCATCAAGTACATGAAAGATTAGTTGACTGCGCTCAAAAATTCTGAAGAGCATGCGTAGTGTGCGTTGCGCGTTTCCACCTAAGATAAATGCCAGCTGATCGTCTGTTTCCATTTGTGTTAGTTTCAGATGAGAATATACTATTATTTTATGAAAAACAAATAGTGTTAATATATATTTGTCTTCAAGAATTGACTTTCAAAAAAATATTTTTTTTATCCCACATGCACAAAAATGGCGCTTTCTGATAGCAGACGACAGGGAGTAAAGTCATTAATTTCTTCGACCGTATAAAAATGGCGGCCGCGTTCTCCCATGGGCAAGAATATCAGCTGTTTCCATGCGTTATTCTTACCCATGGGAGAAAACGGCCGCCATTTTCATACAAGTCGAACAAGTGAATGACTTTTACTCCCTGTCGTCTGCTATCTGAAATCGACACTTTTGTGCATTAGGAATAAAAAATATCGTAAGTAACATGGGAATAAAGGCAGCCAATTTGTTTACGATGATTTTTGTGACACTCTTTCCGGTCTCGACCTCCACTCGTGTCACAAAAATCACCGGAAACAAATGGCTGCCTTTATACCCTTGTTGCTTAATATACTATTATTTTGTGTTTATCACAAGACAATGTTATATATTACTTATTTTTCAGTGAAATAGCATGTCTTATAAGTCGTGAAAAAATTTCACCATGTGGTATATATAAGAACAATTCGATAAGAACTTTTATGTGTTAAGTGTGTGATTATATTTAAGTTATACGCGAATATATGTGTGTTATAAGTTTGTTTATAAGTGTTGATAATCGTCGAAAAGTGATACAATAATTGTTCTTTGTTTGTGTGATTAATTATTATCCAAATATGTGAATGAATAAGTGAATTTCAAAAAAACTGTTGTGAACAACTGGAAATTATTTCTTTCATTTTACAGAAATATACAATTTTTTCGAAAGTCAATGAAATTCTCAAACAAGGTTCTAGAAAATTTCGTTGAACTGAGTCAATGAAAATTTCATGTACTTTTTTCCATATATATAGATATCAACTCTAAATATAAATAAGTGATGTTTGTGGCTTCATTGCATGCCAAATAATTAATAAAAACTGATTTTAGTACTACACGATTAAACAGAAACATTTAAGGGGGAGTGACACCTTTGAGGCCTCTTTTGAACCTGTTTTTCATGAATTTTGTTAAGACACGGGAATAAAGTAAACCAAATTTGGTTTTGAGGGATTTATTTGTTAACTTTTTAAGTTTACAAAAATATATTTATACGTAAAAAAAGTTTAAATTTGTTGCCTACAGAGGGCGCCGAAGTTGGTCTCCTTTCTCTGCAGAGCAAATCGGTGGGCAAGATTCCGGTTAGACCGTTTAATCTCAATCAAAAATTCAAAGTTTTTCTGAATCTGACATAGATTTAGCTGTCGAGTACGTAGGATATTTTAAGAATATTAATTTTGGTGTATTTGGCAGTTGTTTGAAGTAAAAAGTCGATTTTTAGGGCCGATCAAAACTGTTCTAGCTAGACTGCCCACTGTTTTGAAAAACGTCATTTCGACAAAAACGCGTTTAAAGTTTTGAAAGCACTTGAAGCGCTCTTGGACACCTTTTGCAGATTTTGATTTTTTCACATAAAATAACTTCGAAATCATCTCTAATGATATAATTTCTATTCTACACATTATAAAGTATTGTTGAAGCAAAAAAAAAAAATTCGATTTTTTTCGGGTCAAAGGTGTCAGTCCCCCTTAACTAAATTAAAAATAATACAAACATAATCTTAAAATTATTTGCTTCTTACCCACACAGAATCGAAACTTTTATAAAAGTTAAAATTACCTTGACTGCAATGTTCGAAATTTTAGTTACGAGGCTCTTTAAAGTTTGAGTAATTTTTTAAATTTCGACTGAAATTAAATATCTTTCAATATCTGACGCGAAAGTTGACTGAACATTGCATGAAAGTTTAAAATTTCTTCAACTCTCATGCAATGTTCAGTCAACTTTTAGGTCAAACATTGAATAAAATCGGGCATTTAAAGAAAAACTTCAAGTTTCATGAGCTTTACACTAAAGATTTTAAAGGTTGCAGTCAAGCTAATTTCAACTTTCAGGCAATTTTCGGTGCTGTGTGGTTATAGGTATCTGTCTCCAGAGTGCGCAGCACAATTGATTTTAAAAATTGTACGTGTTTTCTCAGGTTAATGCATGCAAGTTTTCAATTCTGAATTAAAGATATAACTTCAAGTTGAAAACAGTCATGTTTAAAATAATGTTGAAAAGTTATTTAACCCATTGACTGTCGCTGACGCATATATATGCGCAAAACTAAGACTGGCCAAAGTGTTCATGACGCATATGCGGTCGACGGCAGGCATCCTCAGATAATTTTAAACTGAAATTACATACAATTATTAGTGAAAGAAATATATCGAAAAATATCTGGAAGAACTTAGTGATGGAGATATCGGATGTTCTAAAGAAATTAGATTTTGAATGCATTCTTTATTTTAGGTATGTGGATGATGTTATTACATGTATCCACAAGGATAACGTTAATAGTCTTCTTGATGCCTTCAACGGGTATAATAATAATAATATACAATTTACCATTGAGATTGAAAATAACGGTCGCATTAGTTTTTTGGACACCCTTCTAATAAGAGAGAACAACTCTATCACGACAGATTGGTATCACAAGGATACGTTTTCTAATAGATATTTAAATTATAATTCTAATGTTTCTATTAAAGATAAAATTTCCATTGTTTATGGGTTGGTGGACAGAGCCATTAAATTGTCTTGTGGAAAATTTTGTAATAAAAATTTGAAATTTGTTCACGATATCCTAATTGAAAATAATTACCCTGTAACATTTTTAAATAAATATATTAATTTACGTTACCAATTTTTATTAAATAACAATGGTAATAATAATACCAAAGAACTTTTTTGTTCCACTAATTTAGTCGTTTTGCCTTACGTTAATAAGCTGCAATATTTTTTTAAAAGTTTATTTCATGAATACAATGTTGGTGTCGTTTTCTCTTATGACAAGGATCCGTTTAAAATCTTTTAAAAAATAGAGACCTTACTTATTTTGATTTAAAATCGCATTTGGTGTATTGTGTACCGTGCCAATGTGGAGCTTGCTACATTGGTGAGACTGGTAGATATATTAAAGACAGATTAAGTGAACATACGAGGGATTGTAGAAACGATAGTAGAAAAACAGCTTTGGTCACTCATTCACATGAAAATGACCATCTATTCAATTTCGAAGCAACAAACATCATTTGTAACGAACGCAATTACAGACGAAGGAAATTTAGAGAGATGTTTCACATTTTCAGGTCCGAAAATTCTGTTAATAAAAAAAATGATTTAAATAATTTAAATTAGTTTTATCATTCGTTAATTTTCAGCACTAATTAACTAATATATTTATTTTGTATAAAAATTTTCTTAAATTGCTGCTGTGTGAAATTTGAATTTACCTATTGTATAGGTTTCTTCTAGAGCTGTGCAAAATTCGAACCGAACCGAGTTTAGTTCGGTTTTGAGGCGCCGAAATGTCGAATGTCGAATTTTAGAATTCGACATTTTAGCGTACTAAAACCGAATTTTCGACTTTCGAACTAGGCGAAAAAATTCGAACAGTTCAGTTCGAATTATTTTGCACAGCTCTAGTTTCTTCCTTATCATGTATAGAGATACTTTTCATTTTCACATACTATCACTGTTATTCACTACTATATTTGAACAAGAGGGATCAAGTATGCAAACACATGTTTTTTCTTTCTTTTCCTTTATTCCGTTTGTAATTAATATAATTAATAGAGTTGTGCAAAAAGCTCGATCGAGTATTTCAAGCTTTTCGTTTTTCTAGCAGAGCTGAGCAGAATCAATCCGAACTTGAACCAAATTCCATCCGACACGTGCAGTATTAAACCTAAAATAATTTTGAGCACTTGAATTTTTCGAGCACTCAAATATTTTTGAGTAACTAAAACTCGAGCCTGGCTCGAGCTCGACCATGCTATTCGAGCTTTTTGCACACCTCTTATAATTAACAACATGTTCTTATTTAAATGTGTCCTTGTTGACAGGTTAAGATGTGATTTTTTAAATTATATATTCAGTAATTTCCCGCGAAGAAACCTTCTTGGTAAGTTATAGGTTATGTTATAGGTTATGTTCTTCCAGATATTTTTCGATATTTTTCAATAATAATTGTATGTAATTTCAGTTTAAAATTATCTGAGGATGCCTGTCGTCGACGGGCGAAAGCTAATAAATATTTACAAAATTATATGAATGGATTTTTTCAAAAAACAAAATAAGATCTTTAATAAAAAAATTTTTAAAATTTTTTTAACTGGGAACCACATAGTAAAAGAAATTAAAATCGTAGGTGGCGCATCATTACAGCTGAAGCACTATATTAACCACCCTATATTTTTATAGTAGGTATATCATCTATTAATTATATAGCTGGAGAATAATGATTATATTTTTAATTTCGTTAAATTAATTTGACATTAATTAATCAAACTCAATAGGTAGGCAAAGTTGGCAAATCGCACATAGGTAGGTTCTCTCACTATCGAGATATATTACAAAAGATATAAGTATAGTAAACTGTTGAGGTAAAAACATTACGAATTTTTCGTCTTCTTTGAAGGTAAGTGAGATATTTTACATAAAAAAATATAACAATCAGTTCTTTTCAGAACTACATATTTTCTTTCTTTTTGATGGTAAGTAACTTTTGAAAATATTGTTGTTTTACAGATTACATTACTATTAACCAATTTCTGCAATGTTGCATTTAAATTTGAAATGTGTTGTTTGTATTTCATCTTAAAAAAACTGGAGGCCAAAGAAAGGTAATTAAAAATGATAGTGAAGCAAAAAATTATTCTGATTGTTTTAATAAAACAGTAGCTGTTAATGATATACTTTGTCATAAATGTCAACTTGCTATCTATAAAACAAAAATTACTCCTGAAACAGATCCTGATAATGCATTTGAAAGAGACATGGATTTTGAATCAACTTCAGATCCATGTTTTAAGAATAAGACAGGATCAATTGAAGCTGACTCTGAGATCGAATATATTAAAATGTCAATTCAAAGAACTGTTGCAACACATAAATACAGTTGCATTTGTTCTTCTACACAGGATTTACAAGTAATTTCAGAAAATGCTCGAATGCAGGCATATTAAAAAAACTATTTATATACCAAGAAGTAATCGATTGTGCCGAACTCATATAATTAAAGATAAGATTTTTGAGGACGATCTTAACCGTTTAAAAGTATATTCAAATACAACTTATCTTAGTTCTAAAGAGTTCCCGAGTATCCCGAGTCAGTGGCGTAACAACGAATTAAGGGGCCCTAGACAAAATAGTTCGAGGGGCCCACAATTAATCTTTAGTATATACTGCATTTTTTATAGGGGAGAGTCTCCAGTTGTGAGACAGTCAATTTTTTTTAACATGCAATATTAAAAATCCGATTGGTTTATATAAAAACATTTCTTTTTACATGAGCCAACTTTTTCGTGTACGCCGAAGCGGATATATTAACTGTTTTTGTTAAATACCAACACTGTGTGTGACAATCGACTAAAAAGCGTTTTTTCAATAAATGCAAAGTACTTTTTTTCCAAGTTAATTAATTGGAAAAGGTAAATGTAATGCATTTTCTTTTAGTGTTTTCCTTATATTTTGTTATGCAATATTGCATTGTTCCAATCGACGGTTGAAAATGATTTAATTTTCCTTTTTCAAAATAGCGCCAATTTCTGGGTGTGAGACACAGCATATCACCAGTTGTGAGACGGTGTCAACACCCATCTGGGCAGCATAAAAAATACGACTTTGCAGGGATACTATTTAAATGTTGTTTTGATTTTTTTTTCTAGTATTTTTGGGCATGTCAAGTGGAAGAAAGTTAATTGATTCAGAAGAAATCAATTTTAATGCTCTTGTTGAAGCTATTAAATTGTGTTTATTTGATATTCATATTTTGGCGAATAAATATTATTATTTAGTATATAATAATATATATTATTAATATATTTAATTATTTCTACTAAACATAACGTTTTATGTCAAACTTATTAAATTTTAGCAATTTTTAATGAGTGTCTCACAACTGGAGACATTTTTTTTTTGAAAAAAGCGATGTGCTCGGAAAATGTATCGTAAAATTTTTTGAGTTCATCGAAACACTATACTTTCTTTTAATAAAAGTTGCGTATTTCTGTTACCTTTCGAACGGTGTATTTTATTTACAATTTCGTTTACCTGTTTACAATTTACGGGTCAAAAATGAAACCCGTCTCACAACTGGAGACTCTCCCCTACATTAAAAAATTTGTTGTTCTTTTGTTATTTACAATTATAATGATAACCGGCAACAATTCACGTGTTGACGCACGCGTTTAACTTTTTTTGTAAAATATTTTATGCTTCTTTTTAGAAAAAATGTCCAAAAGCCTGAAACTTTAAAAAAAATTTGTTATATTTTGTACTCACGTGGAAATTTTTAGTAGGGAATATTATATAAATGCACAATAAATATTTTTTTATACTTGTATTTAATTATTTCAATTAGACATTTATTATTAAATCTTTCTTTGTAACAATTTTACTATTTTTTCTTGCTTATTATACTAAGACTAACTTCATGAAATATTATAATATTCAAGAATTCATTTTTCGACAACTTTAAAAATAATCAATTGATTAAAACTTTTTATTGTAAAGGTTTAACTGTAAGAAAAAATATATATGAACAACAAATATATGTATGAAAATTAAAGCAAACTAAAAATAATATAATATATATTCATAACTGGTCAACTTCATACTGCCTGCGCGGGCAGGCAGCATTAAAACTCACATAAACATCCAGTTTATTATATAGAGTAGTACCGACAGAAGTAGGCCACACTTTGGTTTTCATGCTTTAGATTATTCAGAAATTAACATTTTTAAACATTTATTGCGTTTATTTGTAGCAGAGGCGTAGCCAGGGGGGTTTAGGATATCACCCCCCCCCCCCGAAATTTTGGAAAAACATGTATGTTAAAGCCTAAGTTTCTAATTTTATTCTGAGTACACCTCTTATCAAATTCAATAAACCCCCCCCCGAAACTTTTTTTTGGCTACGCCCCTGATTTGTAAAGAAAGGGGTTACCTAACTTTAGGTAAACACAAAGGACCCCGCACAATCATATGAGAAATCTGGCCCCGGTCAGAATTGTCTGTAATAATTTTTGATCATGATTTTAAAAAGTAATTATTTTTAAAGTTACAGACAATTCTGACCGGGTCCGGATTTTCCATATAATTGTGCGGGGTCCTTTAAAAAATTTTAATTTTAACATATTGTTTAACATCTTTTTGCATAAACAGAGAAATTTGCGATATCATGATTTTGTAGACAGAAGTGGGCTACCTAAGTTTTTCATCTAAAATAAATAAAAGGATCAAGCACTATGATTGTTTATGTTAAATGATTAATTTTTTCAATAAATAGTATTGTAAAACCAAACACAAGCAGTCCGTTCCGAAATTTTATTAATTTTTATTTGATTTATAGTATAAAGTAATTTGTTATAGACAATGAGTTCATAGTCAGTCGGTTTAGCCTTTCTTGGTGTCATGATTGCTAAATAATACAAATTAATTCATAGAACCACTTTATTAGTTTATTCAAAATCACTAAATCTCGAAACGGAACGTTAATGCAGTGGCCCACTTCTGTTTACAGAAAATGGCCCACTTCTGTCCACAAGCATAATTTGACGAGAAATAACGTGGTTATAACACCTACGAACAATATGAAACAGTCTCTTTAAATTTTTTAAGATTAGGTCTGATACTATAATAAAGGCTACTTACCTGATTGAATTCGATGAATAACTTATGTAAACAACGATAACTTTTACAATGAGAAAAAAAGAAAAAGTAGATAATTTTTTGCACTAATTGCTGGAGAACACAATTGTACGTCGCACACTTTAATGACCAACTGAAAATCGACCTTCTGTTAATAACAAAAGAAAAAAAATTTCGGTTTACAGATATGTCACTTGTAAAACCAAAAACGGCAAGTGGCCCACTTCTGTCAATGCTACTCTACTATTTCATTGCTTATAAAAAAATCAATTTTATCATTTTTGGGACCCCTAGTTCACCAGGGCCCCGGACAATTTAACCCCCCAAACCGTCTATTGCTACGCCACTGTCCCGAGTGTATTCCTTACATTTCACAATAAACTTAATTAAATCTTTTTGAAATAATACAAAACTATATATGTACTTCGAATAAGGACATCCAATAGCATCAACAAAAATTTGTCAAATAAATTAAGACTCAAAAATAATTATCTAAAAACTTAAAAATCCAAAAAACGTTTTTGCTGACACCTCTAAAAACATTTTATCACCTCTGATTCTGAATTCATGAAACTAACCGAATGTTCGTTAATATAAGTTGAATGTTAAGTACTATTCACAGCACCAATATCTCCATCTTAAGTAGAGTTCATAGCGTCAAATCGCTAATAAACGGGTTTACCCTGTGAGCAGGTTTACCCCAGTCTCCCCTACTTTTAATTTTTATCTGGGTAGGTCCATGCCAAAAAAATCAAAGTTGTCCCCTAGTTCTTCGATTTTTATGAAACTTTGAGATATTGTCACAGAACACATGCAAATGAAAAGTGTGAAAAAGATTTTATAATTATTAATATTAATACGATTATAAATATTAAATAAAAAACTAATTGCCTATATTGAAAGCTTTTGAAATTTAAATACTTTCGGAGACATTAAAAACAAAAACACTATATTGAGTTTACAAAATTAAGTGAAATTAACTTTTGGAAAGCAAAATAACACAATTAATATTAAATTTAATTGTTATTAACAATTATTTAAACAATTTTTTAACCAAGTAAAAAGTAAAACTAATAATACTATCAATAAATAAGATCATTATATAATTGAAGATATAAATAACTTTAATCACTGATTAAATCAATTCTTTTAAACAATTATTTGAAACAGATGATTTTGAAATGAAGTCAATAATGATAACATTATTTGATTTGTCATATAAATTTAAGAAAATTTATTAATTTTTAGTCAATAAAAAACTTTTATAACAATAATTATTTAATAATAATAATAATTTAAAACAACAACCAAAGCAACCACAGCATAACTAACACACTTATGCTATCGTTAGTAGGTATGTGATATAATTATTTACTTCTTTAAAAATATTTCATAAAACTTATTAAATTTTTGTTCAGAAAAATGTTTATAACAATAATTGTTTTAAAGTGAAAATGTTTTAAGTGAAATTAAAAATTTTTTTGGGTGAAAATTCAAAGTGATAATGTTTTAAGTGAAATTGAAAGTGAAAATGTTTTAAGTAAAATTGAAAGTGAAAATTTTTTTGGGTGAAAATTGAAAGTGAAAATGTTTTAAGTGAAATTGAATGTGAAAATTTTTTTGGGTGAAAGTTGAAAGTGAAAATGTTCTAAGTGAAGTTGAAAATTTTTTTGGGTTAAAATTGAAAGTGAAAATGTTTTAAGTGAAATTAAAAGTGAAAAATTTTGTGGGTGAAAATTGAAAGTGAAAGTTACGTGAACGCACCCCAGTAGTACATTTGGCACATCACGGTGGTGGGGGTTCTAAGTACTACAAATAACGTCATAAAGTAAAAGCTTGAATTCATAATTGTAAAAAACGAGACGGTAAACTATAAATTTTTTGTACATTTTGGTTCAAAATGTATTCCTGTATTATATATTAGTTTTTGAAAAAAATCTATAAACAATTTATGTTTATTTAAAATAATTTTTTATCCTTCCGTATATTGTTAATAAATAATATTTGTTCGATTCAAGGAAGAAATAATTAAATGAAACAATAAATTTTCATTTTGTTGACAACGTTTCGATGGACTGGTTCGCCATCATCATCAGGTCACTTTAATAAACAAATTCACAAGTCACACAAAATAATTTTTAAAAAAATATAAATTTAAACAAATTCGAAGATATTTACCTAATTATAAAATTACATGAACTTTTGGTCAAAATCAAACTAATTATACAAATAAATAAATAGGACTAGACGGAAAAATAAAATTTTAAAATTAAAAATCACGAACATTTTTTCAATGAGTGATTAGTCAGACTGACTGTTTAAACGACAATCTTCATATTATATACAGGTGACGAGTTCAATGACCGCAAATCGAAATATTATGAAAATGATCACTCTTTCAATTTATTCAGTAAAGGAAAATATGCATTACTAAGAAATTGTGTATCTTCCTTCTTGTTAATAGTAAAATTATTACATTTAATGTGAATCATTTCCGAAACTAATCTTTTTTTATGAGAAGTTTCATTGTCTAAAATTTGAACATCATCAAAATTGAAAGAATGACCATAATCATTTTTGTGCTTATTCACAACTGAATCTGAATTTTTACTCTTTTTATGTTCGTCGATTCGCTTTTTTAAAGTACGTTTCGATTCACCAATATACGTTGCATTGCAATCATTACAATTGAACTTGTAGACAATACCAGATCTATCCCACTTGTCTGTGAGGTCTTTTCCTAATTTTACAACAGAAGTTAAAGTTTTTTGAACAATCGGAATCGATAATAAGTTATATTTTTTCAAGATATTAGATAACTTGAAGTAATTGTTATTATAAGGAATACAAATTTTTGGTAATCGACGATAAATCGAAGAAGTATTGTTAGATTGTATGTTATTTGATATTTTTTTATGTACAATGAAAGACCGCACTTTTATATGTTTTTTGATAAATTCTGATGGATAATTATTGTTTTTTAAAATAGCATTAACTTTACTAATATTTTCTTTATGAAAAGATTCGTGAGATAACAAAATAGCCCTGTCATACAAATTGTATACAATGTTCTTTTTTTGTTGGATTGGATGATTGGAGTCATAATTTATTATTCTGTTCGATGAAGTTGGTTTTTGGTACCAATTGGTAATGAGATGATTATTATTTTTAATTAAAGTCATGTCTAAGAAATTAATTTTATTGTTATCTTCTAATTCATAAGTAAAATTAAGATGAGTATTAAAGGAATTAAAAGTATCAATAACAAGTTGAACATGATCTTTCTGAACACATAAGAGAGTGTCATCAACATATCTAAAGTAAAAATGAGGAATACAATTGAAATTCTTTTTTAATAAATATAAACAATCTGACTCCATATCATCCATTACAATGTCTGCGAAAAATGGTGATATTGGTGAACCCATAGGTGTACCTTCTATTTGTTGATAAATTTTTTTGTTAAATGAAAAAAATGTGTTATGAAAAAGAAACTTCGTACAAAGGACAATGTCATTAAAAGGAATTTTACAATTATTTTCTATAGTGTTATATCTTCTGTCTAAACTTTGAACAACCAAATCGCAAGTAACATTGGTAAAAAGTGAAGTTACATCGAGAGAAAGCAAAACAGAATCATTTGGTAAAGTAAAATTTTTTAATTTCTCTCTCAATTCAAAACTATTGTTTACATGAGATTTAGGGAGAGAAATTATCGGTTTAAGTTCCTCATATATGATCCTTGCTAAAAAATGAGTAGGACTATTTATGAGTGAAATAATAGGTCTAAGTGGTACATTGTCCTTGTGAATTTTAGGTAAACCGTAAAATTTTGCTAATGAAGTATTTGTCATAGTTAATTGGTTGTTATGATATTTAAACTTAAGAAAATCATTGTCATTAAGATCTTTGAGAATTTTATGAGTATCAGACTGCAATTTTGATAAGACACTCTTTTTGGAGATTTCTTTATAAGTACGTTGGTCAGAAAGCAAGTCATTAGCTTTAGAAATGTAATCAGACTTCTTTAAACAAACTGAAACGTTTCCTTTATCAGCATGAGTAAAGAAAAGTTCGGGATTCTCTTTCAAGAATTTTTTTGTTGAATTTAATTTTGATAAAAAAGTCTTTTCTTTCAAGGTGGTACGATGATTATTATTTAAACTGGTAATAACACTGCTAGTAATTTCTAATCTTATTTCTTTTTTAATATCTGGATCTAAGTCTAAATTTGAAATTGTTCCTTCAAGATTTTTTATAATGTTAATCGAATCTTGTTTGTTAGAGTTGTTATTAAATTTCTGTTGGACACAACTATAATTTGGACCAAGAGAAATTACATCGATCACTTCTTGAGGAATATTAGTATCTGTCAAATTTTTGAACCAATTTGATCTATTTTGAAAATTATTGTCTTGACAATTATATTTTTTATTAAAAAGTGAATTAAATTTCTTTTTAAGTTAAGAGTTACATTGTCGACGAATCGAGACGAACTTTTTTTCCGAAAAAATGAAAAAATTCTCCAAAATGGAAGAATCAATAGATAAAAGTGAAATTTGTTTTTTAAGACAATCTAATTTCTTGTTTAAGAAATTAAGATGGAAATGTATGTCTCTAATTTCATAGTTAAATAACGTACGACAATAATTATGCTTAAGGTTAGTAAAACTTTTTTTACATGAATAACTATGCAACCATATATGATTAGAGCGATTACTTATGTGTTGAATATGTTGAGGGATAAGTCCATTGTTTCTGCATCTCAGCAAGAATTGTCGTTTTGCCAGTGATTCCGCCAGTTGACAATTATAACGTGACCATTTTTTTAAAAAATAAGTAATAAGGTTTCCATGTAGCTTGGTAATGAATTTGAAGAAATTCCTTGGTGTTGGTTTCGTAACGTCCATATTTAATCCAGGACAGTATTTATTTAAAATAATTTTTTATCCTTCCGTATATTGTTAATAAATAATATTTGTTCGATTCAAGGAAGAAATAATTAAATGAAACAATAAATTTTCATTTTGTTGACAACGTTTCGATGGACTAGTTCGCCATCATCATCAGGTCACTTTAATAAACAAATTCACAAGTCACACAAAATAATTTTTAAAAAAATATAAATTTAAACAAATTCGAAGATATTTACCTAATTATAAAATTACATGAACTTTTAGTCAAAATCAAACTAATTATACAAATAAATAAATAGGACTAGACGGAAAAATAAAATTTTAAAATTAAAAATCACGAACATTTTTTCAATGAGTGATTAGTCAGACTGACTGTTTAAACGACAATCTTCATATTATATACAGGTGACGAGTTCAATGACCGCAAATCGAAATATTATGAAAATGATCACTCTTTCAATTTATTCAGTAAAGGAAAATATGCATTACTAAGAAATTGTGTATCTTCCTTCTTGTTAATAGTAAAATTATTACATTTAATGTGAATCATTTCCGAAACTAATCTTTCTTTATGAGAAGTTTCATTGTCTAAAATTTGAACATCATCAAAATTGAAAGAATGACCATAATCATTTTTGTGCTTATTCACAACTGAATCTGAATTTTTACTCTTTTTATGTTCGTCGATTCGCTTTTTTAAAGTACGTTTCGATTCACCAATATACGTTGCATTGCAATCATTACAATTGAACTTGTAGACAATACCAGATCTATCCCACTTGTCTGTGAGGTCTTTTCCTAATTTTACAACAGAAGTTAAAGTTTTTTGAACAATCGGAATCGATAATAAGTTATATTTTTTCAAGATATTAGATAACTTGAAGTAATTGTTATTATAAGGAATACAAATTTTTGGTAATCGACGATAAATCGAAGAAGTATTGTTAGATTGTATGTTATTTGATATTTTTTTATGTACAATGAAAGACCGCACTTTTATATGTTTTTTGATAAATTCTGATGGATAATTATTGTTTTTTAAAATAGCATTAACTTTACTAATATTTTCTTTATGAAAAGATTCGTGAGATAACAAAATAGCCCTGTCATACAAATTGTATACAATGTTCTTTTTTTGTTGGATTGGATGATTGGAGTCATAATTTATTATTCTGTTCGATGAAGTTGGTTTTTGGTACCAATTGGTAATGAGATGATTATTATTTTTAATTAAAGTCATGTCTAAGAAATTAATTTTATTGTTATCTTCTAATTCATAAGTAAAATTAAGATGAGTATTAAAGGAATTAAAAGTATCAATAACAAGTTGAACATGATCTTTCTGAACACATAAGAGAGTGTCATCAACATATCTAAAGTAAAAATGAGGAATACAATTGAAATTCTTTTTTAATAAATATAAACAATCTGACTCCATATCATCCATTACAATGTCTGCGAAAAATGGTGATATTGGTGAACCCATAGGTGTACCTTCTATTTGTTGATAAATTTTTTTGTTAAATGAAAAAAATGTGTTATGAAAAAGAAACTTCGTACAAAGGACAATGTCATTAAAAGGAATTTTACAATTATTTTCTATAGTGTTATATCTTCTGTCTAAACTTTGAACAACCAAATCGCAAGTAACATTGGTAAAAAGTGAAGTTACATCGAGAGAAAGCAAAACAGAATCATTTGGTAAAGTAAAATTTTTTAATTTCTCTCTCAATTCAAAACTATTGTTTACATGAGATTTAGGGAGAGAAATTATCGGTTTAAGTTCCTCATATATGATCCTTGCTAAAAAATGAGTAGGACTATTTATGAGTGAAATAATAGGTCTAAGTGGTACATTGTCCTTGTGAATTTTAGGTAAACCGTAAAATTTTGCTAATGAAGTATTTGTCATAGTTAATTGGTTGTTATGATATTTAAACTTAAGAAAATCATTGTCATTAAGATCTTTGAGAATTTTATGAGTATCAGACTGCAATTTTGATAAGACACTCTTTTTGGAGATTTCTTTATAAGTACGTTGGTCAGAAAGCAAGTCATTAGCTTTAGAAATGTAATCAGACTTCTTTAAACAAACTGAAACGTTTCCTTTATCAGCATGAGTAAAGAAAAGTTCGGGATTCTCTTTCAAGAATTTTTTTGTTGAATTTAATTTTGATAAAAAAGTCTTTTCTTTCAAGGTGGTACGATGATTATTATTTAAACTGGTAATAACACTGCTAGTAATTTCTAATCTTATTTCTTTTTTAATATCTGGATCTAAGTCTAAATTTGAAATTGTTCCTTCAAGATTTTTTATAATGTTAATCGAATCTTGTTTGTTAGAGTTGTTATTAAATTTCTGTTGGACACAACTATAATTTGGACCAAGAGAAATTACATCGATCACTTCTTGAGGAATATTAGTATCTGTCAAATTTTTGAACCAATTTGATCTATTTTGAAAATTATTGTCTTGACAATTATATTTTTTATTAAAAAGTGAATTAAATTTCTTTTTAAGTTAAGAGTTACATTGTCGACGAATCGAGACGAACTTTTTTTCCGAAAAAATGAAAAAATTCTCCAAAATGGAAGAATCAATAGATAAAAGTGAAATTTGTTTTTTAAGACAATCTAATTTCTTGTTTAAGAAATTAAGATGGAAATGTATGTCTCTAATTTCATAGTTAAATAACGTACGACAATAATTATGCTTAAGGTTAGTAAAACTTTTTTTACATGAATAACTATGCAACCATATATGATTAGAGCGATTACTTATGTGTTGAATATGTTGAGGGATAAGTCCATTGTTTCTGCATCTCAGCAAGAATTGTCGTTTTGCCAGTGATTCCGCCAGTTGACAATTATAACGTGACCATTTTTTTAAAAAATAAGTAATAAGGTTTCCATGTAGCTTGGTAATGAATTTGAAGAAATTCCTTGGTGTTGGTTTCGTAACGTCCATATTTAATCCAGGACAGTATTTATTTAAAATAATTTTTTATCCTTCCGTATATTGTTAATAAATAATATTTGTTCGATTCAAGGAAGAAATAATTAAATGAAACAATAAATTTTCATTTTGTTGACAACGTTTCGATGGACTAGTTCGCCATCATCATCAGGTCACTTTAATAAACAAATTCACAAGTCACACAAAATAATTTTTAAAAAAATATAAATTTAAACAAATTCGAAGATATTTACCTAATTATAAAATTACATGAACTTTTAGTCAAAATCAAACTAATTATACAAATAAATAAATAGGACTAGACGGAAAAATAAAATTTTAAAATTAAAAATCACGAACATTTTTTCAATGAGTGATTAGTCAGACTGACTGTTTAAACGACAATCTTCATATTATATACAGGTGACGAGTTCAATGACCGCAAATCGAAATATTATGAAAATGATCACTCTTTCAATTTATTCAGTAAAGGAAAATATGCATTACTAAGAAATTGTGTATCTTCCTTCTTGTTAATAGTAAAATTATTACATTTAATGTGAATCATTTCCGAAACTAATCTTTCTTTATGAGAAGTTTCATTGTCTAAAATTTGAACATCATCAAAATTGAAAGAATGACCATAATCATTTTTGTGCTTATTCACAACTGAATCTGAATTTTTACTCTTTTTATGTTCGTCGATTCGCTTTTTTAAAGTACGTTTCGATTCACCAATATACGTTGCATTGCAATCATTACAATTGAACTTGTAGACAATACCAGATCTATCCCACTTGTCTGTGAGGTCTTTTCCTAATTTTACAACAGAAGTTAAAGTTTTTTGAACAATCGGAATCGATAATAAGTTATATTTTTTCAAGATATTAGATAACTTGAAGTAATTGTTATTATAAGGAATACAAATTTTTGGTAATCGACGATAAATCGAAGAAGTATTGTTAGATTGTATGTTATTTGATATTTTTTTATGTACAATGAAAGACCGCACTTTTATATGTTTTTTGATAAATTCTGATGGATAATTATTGTTTTTTAAAATAGCATTAACTTTACTAATATTTTCTTTATGAAAAGATTCGTGAGATAACAAAATAGCCCTGTCATACAAATTGTATACAATGTTCTTTTTTTGTTGGATTGGATGATTGGAGTCATAATTTATTATTCTGTTCGATGAAGTTGGTTTTTGGTACCAATTGGTAATGAGATGATTATTATTTTTAATTAAAGTCATGTCTAAGAAATTAATTTTATTGTTATCTTCTAATTCATAAGTAAAATTAAGATGAGTATTAAAGGAATTAAAAGTATCAATAACAAGTTGAACATGATCTTTCTGAACACATAAGAGAGTGTCATCAACATATCTAAAGTAAAAATGAGGAATACAATTGAAATTCTTTTTTAATAAATATAAACAATCTGACTCCATATCATCCATTACAATGTCTGCGAAAAATGGTGATATTGGTGAACCCATAGGTGTACCTTCTATTTGTTGATAAATTTTTTTGTTAAATGAAAAAAATGTGTTATGAAAAAGAAACTTCGTACAAAGGACAATGTCATTAAAAGGAATTTTACAATTATTTTCTATAGTGTTATATCTTCTGTCTAAACTTTGAACAACCAAATCGCAAGTAACATTGGTAAAAAGTGAAGTTACATCGAGAGAAAGCAAAACAGAATCATTTGGTAAAGTAAAATTTTTTAATTTCTCTCTCAATTCAAAACTATTGTTTACATGAGATTTAGGGAGAGAAATTATCGGTTTAAGTTCCTCATATATGATCCTTGCTAAAAAATGAGTAGGACTATTTATGAGTGAAATAATAGGTCTAAGTGGTACATTGTCCTTGTGAATTTTAGGTAAACCGTAAAATTTTGCTAATGAAGTATTTGTCATAGTTAATTGGTTGTTATGATATTTAAACTTAAGAAAATCATTGTCATTAAGATCTTTGAGAATTTTATGAGTATCAGACTGCAATTTTGATAAGACACTCTTTTTGGAGATTTCTTTATAAGTACGTTGGTCAGAAAGCAAGTCATTAGCTTTAGAAATGTAATCAGACTTCTTTAAACAAACTGAAACGTTTCCTTTATCAGCATGAGTAAAGAAAAGTTCGGGATTCTCTTTCAAGAATTTTTTTGTTGAATTTAATTTTGATAAAAAAGTCTTTTCTTTCAAGGTGGTACGATGATTATTATTTAAACTGGTAATAACACTGCTAGTAATTTCTAATCTTATTTCTTTTTTAATATCTGGATCTAAGTCTAAATTTGAAATTGTTCCTTCAAGATTTTTTATAATGTTAATCGAATCTTGTTTGTTAGAGTTGTTATTAAATTTCTGTTGGACACAACTATAATTTGGACCAAGAGAAATTACATCGATCACTTCTTGAGGAATATTAGTATCTGTCAAATTTTTGAACCAATTTGATCTATTTTGAAAATTATTGTCTTGACAATTATATTTTTTATTAAAAAGTGAATTAAATTTCTTTTTAAGTTAAGAGTTACATTGTCGACGAATCGAGACGAACTTTTTTTCCGAAAAAATGAAAAAATTCTCCAAAATGGAAGAATCAATAGATAAAAGTGAAATTTGTTTTTTAAGACAATCTAATTTCTTGTTTAAGAAATTAAGATGGAAATGTATGTCTCTAATTTCATAGTTAAATAACGTACGACAATAATTATGCTTAAGGTTAGTAAAACTTTTTTTACATGAATAACTATGCAACCATATATGATTAGAGCGATTACTTATGTGTTGAATATGTTGAGGGATAAGTCCATTGTTTCTGCATCTCAGCAAGAATTGTCGTTTTGCCAGTGATTCCGCCAGTTGACAATTATAACGTGACCATTTTTTTAAAAAATAAGTAATAAGGTTTCCATGTAGCTTGGTAATGAATTTGAAGAAATTCCTTGGTGTTGGTTTCGTAACGTCCATATTTAATCCAGGACAGTATTTATTTAAAATAATTTTTTATCCTTCCGTATATTGTTAATAAATAATATTTGTTCGATTCAAGGAAGAAATAATTAAATGAAACAATAAATTTTCATTTTGTTGACAACGTTTCGATGGACTGGTTCGCCATCATCATCAGGTCACTTTAATAAACAAATTCACAAGTCACACAAAATAATTTTTAAAAAAATATAAATTTAAACAAATTCGAAGATATTTACCTAATTATAAAATTACATGAACTTTTGGTCAAAATCAAACTAATTATACAAATAAATAAATAGGACTAGACGGAAAAATAAAATTTTAAAATTAAAAATCACGAACATTTTTTCAATGAGTGATTAGTCAGACTGACTGTTTAAACGACAATCTTCATATTATATACAGGTGACGAGTTCAATGACCGCAAATCGAAATATTATGAAAATGATCACTCTTTCAATTTATTCAGTAAAGGAAAATATGCATTACTAAGAAATTGTGTATCTTCCTTCTTGTTAATAGTAAAATTATTACATTTAATGTGAATCATTTCCGAAACTAATCTTTCTTTATGAGAAGTTTCATTGTCTAAAATTTGAACATCATCAAAATTGAAAGAATGACCATAATCATTTTTGTGCTTATTCACAACTGAATCTGAATTTTTACTCTTTTTATGTTCGTCGATTCGCTTTTTTAAAGTACGTTTCGATTCACCAATATACGTTGCATTGCAATCATTACAATTGAACTTGTAGACAATACCAGATCTATCCCACTTGTCTGTGAGGTCTTTTCCTAATTTTACAACAGAAGTTAAAGTTTTTTGAACAATCGGAATCGATAATAAGTTATATTTTTTCAAGATATTAGATAACTTGAAGTAATTGTTATTATAAGGAATACAAATTTTTGGTAATCGACGATAAATCGAAGAAGTATTGTTAGATTGTATGTTATTTGATATTTTTTTATGTACAATGAAAGACCGCACTTTTATATGTTTTTTGATAAATTCTGATGGATAATTATTGTTTTTTAAAATAGCATTAACTTTACTAATATTTTCTTTATGAAAAGATTCGTGAGATAACAAAATAGCCCTGTCATACAAATTGTATACAATGTTCTTTTTTTGTTGGATTGGATGATTGGAGTCATAATTTATTATTCTGTTCGATGAAGTTGGTTTTTGGTACCAATTGGTAATGAGATGATTATTATTTTTAATTAAAGTCATGTCTAAGAAATTAATTTTATTGTTATCTTCTAATTCATAAGTAAAATTAAGATGAGTATTAAAGGAATTAAAAGTATCAATAACAAGTTGAACATGATCTTTCTGAACACATAAGAGAGTGTCATCAACATATCTAAAGTAAAAATGAGGAATACAATTGAAATTCTTTTTTAATAAATATAAACAATCTGACTCCATATCATCCATTACAATGTCTGCGAAAAATGGTGATATTGGTGAACCCATAGGTGTACCTTCTATTTGTTGATAAATTTTTTTGTTAAATGAAAAAAATGTGTTATGAAAAAGAAACTTCGTACAAAGGACAATGTCATTAAAAGGAATTTTACAATTATTTTCTATAGTGTTATATCTTCTGTCTAAACTTTGAACAACCAAATCGCAAGTAACATTGGTAAAAAGTGAAGTTACATCGAGAGAAAGCAAAACAGAATCATTTGGTAAAGTAAAATTTTTTAATTTCTCTCTCAATTCAAAACTATTGTTTACATGAGATTTAGGGAGAGAAATTATCGGTTTAAGTTCCTCATATATGATCCTTGCTAAAAAATGAGTAGGACTATTTATGAGTGAAATAATAGGTCTAAGTGGTACATTGTCCTTGTGAATTTTAGGTAAACCGTAAAATTTTGCTAATGAAGTATTTGTCATAGTTAATTGGTTGTTATGATATTTAAACTTAAGAAAATCATTGTCATTAAGATCTTTGAGAATTTTATGAGTATCAGACTGCAATTTTGATAAGACACTCTTTTTGGAGATTTCTTTATAAGTACGTTGGTCAGAAAGCAAGTCATTAGCTTTAGAAATGTAATCAGACTTCTTTAAACAAACTGAAACGTTTCCTTTATCAGCATGAGTAAAGAAAAGTTCGGGATTCTCTTTCAAGAATTTTTTTGTTGAATTTAATTTTGATAAAAAAGTCTTTTCTTTCAAGGTGGTACGATGATTATTATTTAAACTGGTAATAACACTGCTAGTAATTTCTAATCTTATTTCTTTTTTAATATCTGGATCTAAGTCTAAATTTGAAATTGTTCCTTCAAGATTTTTTATAATGTTAATCGAATCTTGTTTGTTAGAGTTGTTATTAAATTTCTGTTGGACACAACTATAATTTGGACCAAGAGAAATTACATCGATCACTTCTTGAGGAATATTAGTATCTGTCAAATTTTTGAACCAATTTGATCTATTTTGAAAATTATTGTCTTGACAATTATATTTTTTATTAAAAAGTGAATTAAATTTCTTTTTAAGTTAAGAGTTACATTGTCGACGAATCGAGACGAACTTTTTTTCCGAAAAAATGAAAAAATTCTCCAAAATGGAAGAATCAATAGATAAAAGTGAAATTTGTTTTTTAAGACAATCTAATTTCTTGTTTAAGAAATTAAGATGGAAATGTATGTCTCTAATTTCATAGTTAAATAACGTACGACAATAATTATGCTTAAGGTTAGTAAAACTTTTTTTACATGAATAACTATGCAACCATATATGATTAGAGCGATTACTTATGTGTTGAATATGTTGAGGGATAAGTCCATTGTTTCTGCATCTCAGCAAGAATTGTCGTTTTGCCAGTGATTCCGCCAGTTGACAATTATAACGTGACCATTTTTTTAAAAAATAAGTAATAAGGTTTCCATGTAGCTTGGTAATGAATTTGAAGAAATTCCTTGGTGTTGGTTTCGTAACGTCCATATTTAATCCAGGACA
Organism: Leptopilina heterotoma; assembly: GCF_015476425.1. NCBI lineage: Eukaryota > Metazoa > Arthropoda > Insecta > Hymenoptera > Figitidae > Leptopilina > Leptopilina heterotoma. Next base: position 1,390,497 of record NW_025111146.1, read on the forward strand.
GTATTTATTTAAAATAATTTTTTATCCTTCCGTATATTGTTAATAAATAATATTTGTTCGATTCAAGGAAGAAATAATTAAATGAAACAATAAATTTTCATTTTGTTGACAACGTTTCGATGGACTAGTTCGCCATCATCATCAGGTCACTTTAATAAACAAATTCACAAGTCACACAAAATAATTTTTAAAAAAATATAAATTTAAACAAATTCGAAGATATTTACCTAATTATAAAATTACATGAACTTTTGGTCAAAATCAAACTAATTATACAAATAAATAAATAGGACTAGACGGAAAAATAAAATTTTAAAATTAAAAATCACGAACATTTTTTCAATGAGTGATTAGTCAGACTGACTGTTTAAACGACAATCTTCATATTATATACAGGTGACGAGTTCAATGACCGCAAATCGAAATATTATGAAAATGATCACTCTTTCAATTTATTCAGTAAAGGAAAATATGCATTACTAAGAAATTGTGTATCTTCCTTCTTGTTAATAGTAAAATTATTACATTTAATGTGAATCATTTCCGAAACTAATCTTTCTTTATGAGAAGTTTCATTGTCTAAAATTTGAACATCATCAAAATTGAAAGAATGACCATAATCATTTTTGTGCTTATTCACAACTGAATCTGAATTTTTACTCTTTTTATGTTCGTCGATTCGCTTTTTTAAAGTACGTTTCGATTCACCAATATACGTTGCATTGCAATCATTACAATTGAACTTGTAGACAATACCAGATCTATCCCACTTGTCTGTGAGGTCTTTTCCTAATTTTACAACAGAAGTTAAAGTTTTTTGAACAATCGGAATCGATAATAAGTTATATTTTTTCAAGATATTAGATAACTTGAAGTAATTGTTATTATAAGGAATACAAATTTTTGGTAATCGACGATAAATCGAAGAAGTATTGTTAGATTGTATGTTATTTGATATTTTTTTATGTACAATGAAAGACCGCACTTTTATATGTTTTTTGATAAATTCTGATGGATAATTATTGTTTTTTAAAATAGCATTAACTTTACTAATATTTTCTTTATGAAAAGATTCGTGAGATAACAAAATAGCCCTGTCATACAAATTGTATACAATGTTCTTTTTTTGTTGGATTGGATGATTGGAGTCATAATTTATTATTCTGTTCGATGAAGTTGGTTTTTGGTACCAATTGGTAATGAGATGATTATTATTTTTAATTAAAGTCATGTCTAAGAAATTAATTTTATTGTTATCTTCTAATTCATAAGTAAAATTAAGATGAGTATTAAAGGAATTAAAAGTATCAATAACAAGTTGAACATGATCTTTCTGAACACATAAGAGAGTGTCATCAACATATCTAAAGTAAAAATGAGGAATACAATTGAAATTCTTTTTTAATAAATATAAACAATCTGACTCCATATCATCCATTACAATGTCTGCGAAAAATGGTGATATTGGTGAACCCATAGGTGTACCTTCTATTTGTTGATAAATTTTTTTGTTAAATGAAAAAAATGTGTTATGAAAAAGAAACTTCGTACAAAGGACAATGTCATTAAAAGGAATTTTACAATTATTTTCTATAGTGTTATATCTTCTGTCTAAACTTTGAACAACCAAATCGCAAGTAACATTGGTAAAAAGTGAAGTTACATCGAGAGAAAGCAAAACAGAATCATTTGGTAAAGTAAAATTTTTTAATTTCTCTCTCAATTCAAAACTATTGTTTACATGAGATTTAGGGAGAGAAATTATCGGTTTAAGTTCCTCATATGATCCTTGCTAAAAAATGAGTAGGACTATTTATGAGTGAAATAATAGGTCTAAGTGGTACATTGTCCTTGTGAATTTTAGGTAAACCGTAAAATTTTGCTAATGAAGTATTTGTCATAGTTAATTGGTTGTTATGATATTTAAACTTAAGAAAATCATTGTCATTAAGATCTTTGAGAATTTTATGAGTATCAGACTGCAATTTTGATAAGACACTCTTTTTGGAGATTTCTTTATAAGTACGTTGGTCAGAAAGCAAGTCATTAGCTTTAGAAATGTAATCAGACTTCTTTAAACAAACTGAAACGTTTCCTTTATCAGCATGAGTAAAGAAAAGTTCGGGATTCTCTTTCAAGAATTTTTTTGTTGAATTTAATTTTGATAAAAAAGTCTTTTCTTTCAAGGTGGTACGATGATTATTATTTAAACTGGTAATAACACTGCTAGTAATTTCTAATCTTATTTCTTTTTTAATATCTGGATCTAAGTCTAAATTTGAAATTGTTCCTTCAAGATTTTTTATAATGTTAATCGAATCTTGTTTGTTAGAGTTGTTATTAAATTTCTGTTGGACACAACTATAATTTGGACCAAGAGAAATTACATCGATCACTTCTTGAGGAATATTAGTATCTGTCAAATTTTTGAACCAATTTGATCTATTTTGAAAATTATTGTCTTGACAATTATATTTTTTATTAAAAAGTGAATTAAATTTCTTTTTAAGTTTAGAGTTACATTGTCGACGAATCGAGACGAACTTTTTTTCCGAAAAAATGAAAAAATTCTCCAAAATGGAAGAATCAATAGATGAAAGTGAAATTTGTTTTTTAAGACAATCTAATTTCTTGTTTAAGAAATTAAGATGGAAATGTATGTCTCCATCTTAATTTCTTAAACAAGAAATTAGATTGTCTTAAAAAACAAATTTCACATTCATCTATTGATTCTTCCATTTTGGAGAATTTTTTTATTTTTTCGGAAAAAAAGTTCGTCTCGATTCGTCGACAATGTAACTCTAAACTTAAAAAGAAATTTAATTCACTTTTTAATAAAAAATATAATTGTCAAGACAATAATTTTCAAAATAGATCAAATTGGTTCAAAAATTTGACAGATACTAATATTCCTCAAGAAGTGATCGATGTAATTTCTCTTGGTCCAAATTATAGTTGTGTCCAACAGAAATTTAATAACAACTCTAACAAACAAGATTCGATTAACATTATAAAAAATCTTGAAGGAACAATTTCAAATTTAGACTTAGATCCAGATATTAAAAAAGAAATAAGATTAGAAATTACTAGCAGTGTTATTACCAGTTTAAATAATAATCATCGTACCACCTTGAAAGAAAAGACTTTTTTATCAAAATTAAATTCAACAAAAAAATTCTTGAAAGAGAATCCCGAACTTTTCTTTACTCATGCTGATAAAGGAAACGTTTTAGTTTGTTTAAAGAAGTCTGATTACATTTCTAAAGCTAATGACTTGCTTTCTGACCAACGTACTTATAAAGAAATCTCCAAAAAGAGTGTCTTATCAAAATTGCAGTCTGATACTCATAAAATTCTCAAAGATCTTAATGACAATGATTTTCTTAAGTTTAAATATCATAACAACCAATTAACTATGACAAATACTTAATTAGCAAAATTTTACGGTTTACCTAAAATTCACAAGGACAATGTACCACTTAGACCTATTATTTCACTCATAAATAGTCCTACTCATTTTTTAGCAAGGATCATATATGAGGAACTTAAACCGATAATTTCTCTCCCTAAATCTCATGTAAACAATAGTTTTGAATTGAGAGAGAAATTAAAAAATTTTACTTTACCAAATGATTCTGTTTTGCTTTCTCTCGATGTAACTTCACTTTTTACCAATGTTACTTGCGATTTGGTTGTTCAAAGTTTAGACAGAAGATATAACACTATAGAAAATAATTGTAAAATTCCTTTTAATGACATTGTCCTTTGTACGAAGTTTCTTTTTCATAACACATTTTTTTCATTTAACAAAAAAATTTATCAACAAATAGAAGGTACACCTATGGGTTCACCAATATCACCATTTTTCGCAGACATTGTAATGGATGATATGGAGTCAGATTGTTTATATTTATTAAAAAAGAATTTCAATTGTATTCCTCATTTTTACTTTAGATATGTTGATGACACTCTCTTATGTGTTCAGAAAGATCATGTTCAACTTGTTATTGATACTTTTAATTCCTTTAATACTCATCTTAATTTTACTTATGAATTAGAAGATAACAATAAAATTAATTTCTTAGACATAACTTTAATTAAAAATAATAATCATCTCATTACCAATTGGTACCAAAAACCAACTTCATCGAACAGAATAATAAATTATGACTCCAATCATTTAATCCAACAAAAAAAGAACATTGTATACAATTTGTATGACAGGGCTATTTTGTTATCTCACGAATCTTTTCATAAAGAAAATATTAGTAAAGTTAATGCTATTTTAAAAAACAATAATTATCCATCAGAATTTATCAAAAAACATATAAAAGTGCGGTCTTTCATTGTACATAAAAAAATATCAAATAACATACAATCTAACAATACTTCTTCGATTTATCGTCGATTACCAAAAATTTGTATTCCTTATAATAACAATTACTTCAAGTTATCTAATATCTTGAAAAAATATAACTTATTATCGATTCCGATTGTTCAAAAAACTTTAACTTCTGTTGTAAAATTAGGAAAAGACCTCACAGACAAGTGGGATAGATCTGGTATTGTCTACAAGTTCAATTGTAATGATTGCAATGCAACGTATATTGGTGAATCGAAACGTACTTTAAAAAAGCGAATCGACGAACATAAAAAGAGTAAAAATTCAGATTCAGTTGTGAATAAGCACAAAAATGATTATGGTCATTCTTTCAATTTTGATGATGTTCAAATTTTAGACAATGAAACTTCTCATAAAAAAAGATTAGTTTCGGAAATGATTCACATTAAATGTAATAATTTTACTATTAACAAGAAGGAAGATACACAATTTCTTAGTAATGCATATTTTCCTTTACTGAATAAATTAAAAGAGTGATCATTTTCATAATATTTCGATTTGCGGTCATTGAACTCGTCACCTGTATATAATATGAAGATTGTCGTTTAAACAGTCAGTCTGACTAATCACTCATTGAAAAAATGTTCGTGATTTTTAATTTTAAAATTTTATTTTTCCGTCTAGTCCTATTTATTTATTTGTATAATTAGTTTGATTTTGACCAAAAGTTCATGTAATTTTATAATTAGGTAAATATCTTCAAATTTGTTTAAATTTATATTTTTTTAAAAATTATTTTATGTGACTTGTGAATTTGTTTATTAAAGTGACCTGATGATGATGGCGAACCAGTCCATCGAAACGTTGTCAACAAAATGAAAATTTATTGTTTCATTTAATTATTTCTTCCTTGAATCGAACAAATATTATTTATTAATTTATGTTTATATTTATGAAAATGCCTCCTCCATACATTACTCAAGCATTACATACAAAAAACGCAAGTTTGATAGCGAATATCTCTGGTTCCGTGCGGTGAAAATTATTAAAATTTTGCAAATATTTCCAGAATGATAATAAAAACGTACACTGAAAAAATTACATTCTAATTTTAAGAAAATCTTAAATATGCGACAAGAATATTCCCCACTTAAATTAAGTGGGAAATATTCTTACAATAAGAAGAACATTATTATTGTAAGAATATTTCCTACTTAATTTAAGAGGGGCGCATACACGGAAAGAAAAAGTCCGTCAATCATTAATAGACTAGTATATTACTTTGAGACGGGACACAAAATCATTGAATGGATAACATACTTTGAGTCACAATCAGTGACGAGTTGCTTGCTAAAATTTAGAAAACTGTCATCAATATATAAAACTCGTTCACTAAAATTTAGAAAACTGTCTATTAAATTTTCTATGACTATCAAAAGCATTCAAAAAATTCAACTTCTTTCAGAATTATCCCTAATTTTAGACACTATTTGGTACAGAATGAACACATTTTTTTCGTTGCACAGTTCCGATATTTTATTTACACTCTTAGACGCTTTAGACCAACACATTTTCGCACTTATAATAACTACACGTAGAAACGCACACTTATAACACTTTAAGTTTAGAAGCGAACTGTTCTTATATACCAAATAACAGAATTTTTCACAACTTGTGAGAAATGATTTTGCACTAATAACTACTTTTTAATTAGCGAGAAATATAAAAGAAAATATATTTTCATCGAGGTCAATTTCTAGACGCAATTCAACTGCAAATTATTAGTTAAGTTAAATATTCACATTACACATAATAGTATATAGGGATATGTATAGCAGACAGCAAAAACACATGGACTATAGAGAAACCGGAAGAAATGCGCATCGGTACACTGCGCAACAATGCGCTAGTGAAGAGCGCCGATTTAGAATACGAGTCAACTAACGTTTCACAAACTTTCACTAATGATTCGTAAACATTCAAACAGCCATTGATAACAATTCAGCATTAAATCTAAAACAATTGGTCACATACTGGCATTCTAATCAATCCATGACTCGTTTTCAATCGTTAAGTAAAGTTAAGTAACCATCAACGGAAAAAGAGTCCCGTCTGAAAGTAATATACTAATCCATTAATGGTTAACGGACTTTTTCTTTCCGTGTATTATATATATAAATATATATATATATATATATATATATATATATATATATATATATATATATATATATATATATATATATATATATATATATATTTATATATATATATGGGACGTTTCACGTTAAGTGTGCCACCCCGTTGGCCAAAATTGAGAGCTTCCTAAAAAATTGGTTATACCCAAAAGTTATTCATATATATAGGTACTTTCGAAAAATATGTGGCCTTTTGAAAAATCCAATATGGCGGCTCCAATATAACCTATAAATGTATCTAAATTAAAAAAAGCGGCCTAAAAGTGCTAATAAAAAGGGATTGAATGAGGAAATCACCTATGAATTGGAGGTAAAATTAGCACAAGGATACATACTTTGTATTCTATAAGCAAAAACGTTAATTTGATATCGAATTTCAGAAAATAAATATGGCGGATCCAATATGGCAGACAGAAAAATTTTAAAATGCATCGGATTTGCTTGAAAGTTGTTACTTAGGGGTTTTTGGGGTCGCTGATGCCGAATCTGATGTTTATTTTCAGAAATTCAAAATGGCGGATCCAATATGGCGGACAAAATTTTTTTTAATTCATCAGATTTGATTGAAAGTTGTTTCTCGGGGGTTTTTGGGGTCGCTGATGCCGAATCTGATGTTTATTTTCAGAAATTCAAAATAGCGGATCCAATATGGCGGACAAAAATATAAATTTTTCAGCTTTTATTGGTACTACTTAGTATTAAATCAATAAATTAAATAACACATTAAGTTAAATTTGTTACAAATATTCTTCAAAAATGTTTAAACAAATATTTGTTATTTAACTTTTTAGTTTTTTCCATTGTACCTTGAGGGATGTAGTATTTATCTAATTTTGCAATTTATAAAGCTAATTATAATGACCGATAAAAGTTATAAATATCAAATCGATATTTCAGCAACTGTTTAATAATCATATAATTAAACAATTAATTGTTAAATTTTTTCTAATTACACATAGAAAATGCGTATTTTCAAATCTACAATTTACTGAACAAATAATAATAAATAAGTAATATGAATGACAAATTACAGTTAAAAAAATATTTATTTGAATAATTATTGAGATAACCATTTCACGAAAATTCTTTATTCATTAAATAAATAAATTTTTCGAGGCGCACCGTAAAAAAATTAATAAATATCAATAATAACTTAATTAGATAATTATTAAAACAATTGGAGGATGAAGTAATTGATGTTTTTAAATTTTTCCTTCCTCATAGAGGAAGTATCTTTATTTTTTATTATGTGTAAAGCCGAACACAAGAAAAACTTAGGAAAAAGCATTTTTTTAACGCACCATATAAAACTTTCTGAAAATCGACATCACATTCAGTATCAGCGACCCCATAAACCCCCGAGTAACAACTTTGAACCAAATCTGATAAATTAAAAAAATTTTTGTCCGCCAAATTGGATCCGCTATTTTAAATTTCTGAAAATTAACATCAGATTCGGCATCAGCGACCCCAAAAACCCCCGAGAAACAACTTTCAATCAAATCTGATGGATTAAAAAAAATTTTGTCCGCCATATTGGATCTGCCATTTTGAATTTCTGAAAATAAACATCAGATTCGGCATCAGCGACCCCAAAAACCCCCGAGAAACAACTTTCAATCAAATCTGATGAATTAAAAAAATTTTTGTCCGCCATATTGGATCCGCCATTTTGAATTTCTGAAAATAAACATCAGATTCGGCATCAGCGACCCCAAAAACCCCTGAGTAACAACTTTCAAGCAAATCCGATGCATTTTAAAATTTTTCTGTCCGCCATATTGGATCCGCCATATTTATTTTCTGAAATTCGATATCAAATTAACGTTTTTGCTTATAGAATACAAAGTATGTATCCTTGTGCTAATTTTACCCTTAATTCATAGGTGATTTCCTCATTCAATCCCTTTTTATTAGCACTTTTAGGCCGCTTTTTTTAAATTTAGATACATTTATAGGTTATATTGGAGCCGCCATATTGGATTTTTCAAAAGGCCACATATTTTTCGAAAGTACCTATATATATGAATAACTTTTGGGTATAACCAATTTTTTAGGAAGCTCTCAATTTTGGCCAACGGGGTGGCACACTTAACGTGAAACGTCCCATATATATATATATATATATATATATATATATATATATATATATATATATATATATATATATATATATATATATATATTATATATATAGTATATTCTTGGCGCATATTTTAGAAGTTTTTCTTAAAATTAGAATGTAATTTTTTCAGTGTATGGTCAAATTTTAAAAAAAATCTATAGAAAAGCGTTTAGGGGAAGTGATATACTTTAAACAAGGGGTTTGGTTAACTGCATTGATTTAGTTGATTCTTCTAAAATTTGGTTGATTATTCAAATAATTTTTTTGTCCTACTGTATGAATAAAAAAGTTACATAGTATCTGATATTCGAATGAATGTTAAAATTTTTGTAGCACATAAAAAAGTAAAAAAGGATTCGCAACCAAATTTAAATTGAGGACGTGTGATATCGAGATGTAATCTACCTTTGTGTAGCGTGATGTGCTGCAAAGCGAATTACTCGATCCAAGTATAGGGTAGAATTTGAAAAGGTCCTTCGTGTCCAGGACACGAAGGGTCGCTATGTCATATCGCGTTATTGAGAGCTACTTGTCACTGCCTGGCTATCTCGATATATATATATATATATATATATATAGAGGGGCGAGCATGTCGTTGACGCGAATCATTCAATTAATTTTGTTCTTCTACGACAAATCCTATCGAAGGGGTATATGTTCTATGTGAATTTCGAAAATAACTTTTTTCACTACTATTCCACAGTAGCACGTAATATTACAGCAATATTGAGAACACTGCCTTAACATTACCAATATTGCCTCAATGTTGTCAATGTTACTGGAACATTAGTGCTACTGGGGATTCCAATTTTTAAACAAGCCGTTTAATTTAATTTCTTAATAAATTTCTACTTTTCATAAAATTTTGATGTGTAAATGTTGATTTAAATTGTGAGGTTAGATTAACTTTTAAATTTTTATAATAGGTATGTCACCTTTTTTACCTGTGTAGTTTGACTTTAATTTTGAGATAATGTTGAAAAAATATCTGAATAGCAACGACTAAATCTTTTTTTGCATTACTGTGTATAGCGAGATTATTATTCACATTTTGTCTGTTTCTATTTGTTTAGGAAAAATGATCTTTCTTTTGTTTTTATTCAATTTGTAAGACTATATAATTCTATTGAGTGTAGTCAACTCTATATAGGAAGTGAAGAGAATAATGGCAACAAGCTAAGCTGCGGGCTGCCTGAGTGACAGGAGAAACAGATTATTGGCCTCGCGTTTATGTAAAGTTTCTTTAGTGTCCATTTATAAATGTCGTACTTTCAACAAAAGCCCTTGTTATACATCATAAAGAAAGAACGCCTAGGTGATCAGCTTCTGCTTCTCGACACGTTAAGACCCACTTTCTTCAAGTTTCATTAAATACTCACACATAACACAATAAAGAGATTTATTTAATACTCATAAAACACAATATAAAACTGAAATTTTATTATGAAAGATAAGTGCATTATATAAACTTTACCTACTTTTCAAATTCATAAACATCATCCGTCATTAACTTCTTTTTCTCTGCACTTACTTTTAACATCGCTTTGATTTTATATTTTTTACATTCTCATCAAAACTGATAAGGTCTTAGATTTGTGCGATTTTAAGCAATGTCTAATTTTAGTAAATTTTCACGTTTCATGACCCCCTGATTCCAAAAAAGCGGTTTTTAGAGAAGTCTCTGTCTGTAGCAAAATTTGACGCCACGATAACTCTAGTAAATTTTTATGAATCGACTTGCAATTTGGTGCACTTTTTTAGTCCATCAAAATGAAGCCTGAGTTCCGTTGTAGCCCATTTTGCTTCCGTTGGATAGGAATGTACTCATGAATTACTATTGCATGAGTTTCTTGCTGTTTTGGTAGGGGAGACCGAGGAGGAAAATAACAACGCTTATATCTTTTAAACAAATTAGCCAATATACAAAGTTTAAATTTTTTTTAAATCAGTAATGCTCCCTACAATTTCTCCATAGTGTGCAAGAGAATTTCTGGTCAGGTTAGGTCTGCTAGTGATATGACGTTACAAAAATACGTCAAAAGTAAGTTTTCGTTTAAATTTTCAAAACCTCATATTTTTTTAATTACATAGTTTTATAAAATGTGTTTTTCCTTTTTTTGTATCCTAATTATCTGTCTTTAAGCTGTAATAGTGTATTTTTAAATTACGTGTAATACTTTTGTGTAATTTTAACTTTTTTGTTGAAAAAGAAAGTAAGGAGAAAAGTAACACGTTGATACTTTCCTCCTCGTTTCAATATTGGGCACACTTTATGAATAAAGAGAAGCAAATCGTATTTAAAGTTACAGATTAAATTTTGTTCCTTAAAAATAATGAATTATAAGTAAATTGACTTTCGTTTTGACATATTAACATATGTAGGGGAGACCGGGGCGTAATGGCTAACTTTTCACTCTTTGTTGTTTTACTCGGACATTTTTGTTCTAATTGAATGTTTATCTTCCAGAAAATTTACTCTGGTATCTCAGCTTTCTTTTAAGACTACAAACGTCCCGATATGACTCTTACTTTTTATTCTACAACAGATTTTCTGAAGCAATGCAGAGCTCCAAAATACGGCCCGAGTCGGGGCGTAATGGATAACTCCCGGGGCGTAATGAATAATGATTGCTAATTATTATCTACAGTTTCCAATCTTATTGCATATTGTAAATTAAGGTTCCTGGGTATTCCGTGAATGCTATTTTTATTCAGCAATACTTCAACTATCGCTTTTTCAATAATATTCTGTGATATTGGCACTCTCTCAATTTTTTTTGTAATTTCTCATTAAAATCGTAGCTTGAAATCTACTATTTGTAAATTTTAGACCAAAGCTTTAAAATTTTGTTAAAAATACCTAAACATACTTAAACTAAGTGACAAGCAATCGCGAAAACAAACCTACACTTCGCCGATATGGTAGGTTGCTTTTTATACATAGCGTATTGCATTAGCCAACACGCCCCGGGAAAAACTAGCCATTACGCCCCGGGGGTACTCGGCAAATATTTGGCTTTTTTTTAACAATACCGGAAGTGTGAATCAAAAATCTCGAATTGTCCCTTAAAAACAAACGTGTCAAGATCGAAACCTCATTTCAGTTTTTTTTTAAAAGCTATTTTTGAAAAAAATAGAACGAAAAAACGAAAATTTTGAAAAGTTACTTTCGTATGTCAAAAATAGTTTTTCTACTATATTTCTTACAATAATGAATAAATATTAATGAAACTTCCGACAAACTTGCAGTATACCAAGTACAATAACTTGTCTATTGTGCGAAATTATTACAATTTACGGTTTTTAAACAAATTACAATTATTCATTACGCCCCTTAGCCATTACGCCCCGGTCTCCCCTAACCTAAAAATAGTTTATTGAACCAGACAAAATTTTTATTCTGTGTTCATATTTTGGTTTATTTTGTGTTTGTCATAATTGTTAATTTTTTATTTTAAACTTTAGATAAAGTTATTTTCATGTTTTAAAAGATTAATGTATTATTTTTTATTTTGTTTAATGCCAAAAATAGGAATCATGAAAAATTTGGCAACTTTTCTTGAGGGGTAACACACTCTAGTGGTAGAAAAAGAGACCTAAATCTTTGATTACGGTGAGTCCGGGGAAGATGGCTATATGGGAGCGATGGCCAGTTCAAATATTTTACAGAATTTGTAAATAAATATCACTTATTATGCTTATTCTTCAACCTTTTGTGACTATTAATAAATATGAAGAACAAATTATTGAAAAATAATGAAAATGTAAGCGTAATCCTTCTTCCTTTTTTTTGCATGGGTCCAAAATAATTAGAGAATTTCAGATTTCTCATTGCTATATTGTTATTTTTTAACGGATTTTTTAATTTGAAGTTTTATTAAGTAGTACATAACCTACGCTTCGATATACAAACAAAAATGAATGAAATAGTATATTGTGCATCAAGGGAGGAAAGTGGAAATCAATTTCCTCCCGAGTTGCACATACTATTTTTTCTAACACACGTATACCGAAAGTACAAACGCGGCAGTTTGGTTGTTACTTTTGAATGTATGTTTGTGGCTGGGGGCGGTATAGTTACAACTGGTGGTAACTGAAAGTTTTTGAAAAGCTTGAAATAACTAAACTAACCCAAACAGCGTAAGTTACGTAAGTTGCGTAAATTACGTATTATTTGTAACTCGGAAAACTAACATAACTACATAATTTACGTAACTTGAAAGACTAAGGCTGCGGTTACACCTCACCTCTGCAGGCAGCCTGCCTGCCTGCAGGTTGTCATGGTAACGTACAAGAGTAAGAGAGTCAGTGACTTCAAACTTCTCCCTTACTCTCGTTGCTCCTGCCTGCGCAGGCAGGCAGCCTGCAGAGGTGTAACCGCAGCCTAACATAACTACACAATTTACGCAACTTACGTAAGTCACGTAGCTGACGTAACTCACGTAACTGATTCACCAATGGTCATACTTTGATTTACACTTCGTACCTAATAATAACATTACCGAGAAGGTAAGTTACTTTTCCTCCCCACTATGACGTCACGGGGAGGTAAAGTATACTTTTCTCTCCCTGTTATGGCGTCACAGGGAGGAAAAGTAACTTTACCTCCCGCTCGCAGGAAAAGATACACTTTTCTCCCGCCTGACAGGTAGGAAATGGTGTACTTTAGGTGCGTGTGGTAGAAAATAGTATATTGTGCATCTAGGGTGAAAAATAGAAGATTTCCACGAGTATGGATTATTATAATACTATTATTATAATTATTAAAAATTAACAATTTTAACAATAACAATAAACAACAATTTAAACAAATTGAAAAACAAACAAAAACAACAATTTAACAATTTTAACAATTTAACAATTAAAACAATTTAAAAAAAAATAATTTAACAATTTGAACAATTTAACAATTTTCAATAAAACTTATATTTAGTCGTAAATATATTGTAAATATAATCTTTACATTGTTATTAAAATATATTAAATGTGATTTTGGACGACAGGGGGGTAAAGTACTTTTCTCTCCCCGCTATGACGTCACGGGGAGGTAAAGTATACTTTTCTCTCCCCGTTATGACGTCAGAGGGAGGTAAAGTAACATTCCCTCCCTCTCGTCGGAAAAGACATACTTTCCACCCTCTACACAGGTAAGAAATGATGTACTTTCCGTGCGTGTGTTAGAAAAAATTATTTTATTTATTTAATATTTTGATGTTTACCTTTGTCATGTATTATTGGGTGAGATGGCCATTAATCACTTTTATTTAAAAATTTTTATGTTAATGTTAGATAGGGTAAAGGTGTACGAGATGATCCCCTGGGGCAAGATGATCCTTTTGAATTTTGGAGAGCCTATTAGCGACACCTTTTAGGCAAATACGGTAATACGTTTCCAATGACACACCTACACGGAGAAAAAAATGCTGTTGAATCAATGACATATGGGTTTGATTCATTGAATAGTGTCATAACGGGCTGTCTAACGTATATGCTGTTGTTTTGAAAGCACCGATTCTAATGATTCGATAGTATCACTTTCATTGAAACAAAAGCATATTTCTCAAATTGAGAGCATGCTATATGTTAATTTGAAGGTATTCCTTTTGAACCAATGAACAAAATGTTCTAATTTAACAGTTTATGCTTTTGAGTCAATGAATATAGTTTTTAAATTTAAAAGCATCATTTTTATGATTTAATTTGTACTTTCAATTTTTTTAGTTGTTGCTATCGATTGAATAACACCATACTGTTAATTCAATTCTTTTATGTGGTTAAAGATATACCAACGATAAATTGAAAAAAGGAAATTTTTGTTCACATATTTTTTATATACTATAATTAATTCTCACACCTTTAATACAACACTTCTTATACACATCTTTTTTTTCAATTTTTACCACTAACATACACATCTTTATTATTTTTTTCATTTTTTACAATTGCTAAACACACACACATACACATTCGAACACACTTATCTTTTTTAGTCAGAAAAATACGGCTATTCCCAAGCGGTCACCCATCCATGTAGTAACCGCGACCAACGTCGCTTAACTTCCGTGATAAACGAGAACCGCCGCGCTGCACTGTAATACATTCGCTTTTCAACATTGAGTACTTACTTTGTGGTTAAATACCGTGCTCGAGATTTTTCTCGTATATAAGGGAATTTACATAGGGAATTTATATTTAACTAGTAATTAATTAGTTAAAAGAATTTCTTATTTTTATAGCATATGCTATAGGCAGTCCGCAATAGCACCACTCATTGAAACGAAAGCATATGGGTCAAATTTTCTCAAAAGAATCAAAGTTGGTCATGGGTCTTTCAATTTTTGTGAAACTTGGTATAAAAGTAGTATTTTATGACAGAAGATTTTAGGCAAAAAAGAATTTAAAAATTTTCAAAACTGTGGATTTTACCGGGCATTAAACAGTAAAGCACTTTTTTTTAAAAAAACGAATGACTTCTATCCATTTAGTTAGATTTTCTTTATATTTTAGGTAATAATAGTTGATTATCTAACAATTTAAAGTGCAATATTAAAGAAAAAAAATTCAACATTTGCCCGGAAAAAAAGTCAAAAAAAATTTTGATTTAATTTTTTCGGGCATAAGCACACCTTTGATTTTTTTGTAACTATAATATTTGGATTCATCATCTTCTCCAGAATTTTTTGCAAAAAAAAATCCCTGGAGACTTTAAAACTAACCGAAATATCGAATTTTTTGTCTCGAGGTGCACAGATATCGATCTCGCGTAAACACGCCTGAGATGTGCACCAAACGTTCTTAAGCGTGAATTTACGCATTCTAATATTTTTCTGTTAATTTTTGGTAAAAAAGGAAGGTTTAAAAATAAAGTTATGCAATTATAAATTTGTTTCTAAACAATTTTGAATCTCAAAATGTGTATGTAATATATAAGGAGCAAATTTTCTCACGTGTACCAATTTTTAAAATTGCAAGTTGTTAGATCGGGCTAATATGTTCACAGTATTTAGAACTATAAATGAGTACTTAAAACCACCAAGTAATTATGAAATTTTATAAAAAATTGTAGGGGGAGGGAGTTGAAGATTTTGGATTAGTATAAACAGTGAGTTTTATAAAAAATCGTAGCTTTTATATAATAAAGAAAAAAAAATTGTGACCTATATATGTTTTTGGTACGTTTTTTCTGCTCTTTCAAATAGTGAGAATTTTTTTTTTAAATTCAAAATTTAACCCTTTTTAGGGTTCCGTACCTGGTAAGAACTCTATTAAAACGGTTACGGAAAATGACCATCCTCCCTAGCGCTCACAGTTTTTTAACTAGAAAGATGAAAATTGGTATGCATATGTATTTTCAAAAATTGATTACAGGAAAAGTATAGCGAACATATTTGGTATTGATCTTCATAGTGTTTTCAGCGAAAAACTCGAAAATTTTGAAAATTTAGAAAAAAATGCATGTACCCCCTCCCTGGCGCCCACAGTTTTTTATCTAAAGAGCTGAAAATTGGCATACTTATTCGTTTTTACGCACAGATTACAGGAAAAATATAGCGAAAGTGATTAGAATTGATCTTCATGGTGTTTTCATCGAAAAACTAAAATCTCTTTTTGCAAGCTCGAAAATTCTTTAACCCTTGCTGGTTCTCTCAATTCCTAATCTAGTGGACTGGCGTTATACATTTTTATTTATTTTTTCGTGTAGATTTCAGCAAACATACAGAAAAAATTATTGGAATTCATCTTTATATTTTTTTTGCGAAAAACTAAAAAAAAATTTCGTTTTAAAAAAAAAAGTGTGTACCCCCCCCCCCTTGGTTTTCACGATTCTTAGCCTATTGGACTGCAGTTTTGCTTATTTTATGTATTTTCGTGTGTAGATTTCAGGAAAAATATAGCGAACATGATGGGATTTGATCTTCATATTTTATCAGCGAAAAACTCAAAGTTTTTAAAAATGTCGTCAAAAAAGCGTGTGTTTTACCCTAGCACTCACAGTTTTTTACCTAAAGAGCTGAAAATTGGTCCATTTCTGTATTTTTATGTGTAGATTACAGGAAAAATATAGTGAAAATGATTAGAATTGATCTTCATTACGTTTTGAGCGAAAACCTAAAATTTTTTTTTCAATTTTTGATAATAATTATACCTATGCTAGTTCTCTCAATTCTTAGTCTAGTGGACTGGCGTTATACATTTTTATTTATTTTTTCGTGTAGATTTCAATAAACATATGTACAGAAAAAATTATTGGAATTCATCTTCATATTTTTTTTGCGAAAAACTAAAAAAAAATAGTTTAAAAAAAGTGTGTACCCCCCCCCCTTGGTTTTCACAATTCTTGGCCTATTGGACTGCAGTTTTGCTTATTTTATATATTTTCGTGTCTAGATTTCAGGAAAAATATAGCGAACATGATTGGATTTGATCTTTATATTTTTTTCAGCGAAAAACTCAAAGTTTTTTTTAAAAATTTCGTCACAAATGCGTGTTTTTAACCTAGCGCTCACAGTTTTTTATCTGAAGAGATGAAAGTTGGTTATTTATTTGTTTTCACCTTTATTTAAGAAAAAATACAGCGAAAAATATTGGATTTGATCTTTATATTTTTTAGCAAAAAAGTAGAAGTTTTAAACGTGGGTACGGAACCCTCGGTTTTAGTACCAGTTCTTCTCGCACTTGTCCGGTTTTTTTAAAAGTAAAAAATAAATTTTTTTTTATTTTAACTAAACTTCCCGGCTTAATATTTTTTGACATTTTCTAAAGTACATTTTTTTAATTTTTACATTTTTGATCTAAGAAGAGATGATTTATTTTTATCTAAATAATTTTTTATTATTTTAATATCAATATCAAGCGTGATACACGCATAAGGTGTTGAATATTTTATTTCAACAATCGTTGCAAATAACTGGATTATATTTTTTTAAAGTAGAATTATATAAACATTTGATAAAAAAAACTAACACTTTATCTTTATTTTTTTTAAATATTTATTTGTAAAACGGCAATTTAATCAAAATACTTCATATTGTAAAATATTTCAATTTTTATTAATTAATTAATTAATAACTAGCGACACACACCTCGCTCGCTAACGCTCGCTCGGTTGGCATCTTATTTATTTCTCCTTACATATATATTTATTATTACACATTATTATTATAATATTTGAAATTTTATTATTTATTGAATAGCATCTTCATTGTTAATATATACAAATAAGTAGTATATGTACATATTAATATTAATTTTGTATATAATTGCATATTATTAAATTAATAATTGAGTTCTTTTGATGAATTTTAATCAAATTTTTAAGAATAATTTCATTATTACATTTTTCGAGGAAATTGATTAAAATTGAATTAAAAATAATTGAAATTCTGCAATGAGTTTTATTATTTATAAAAATAATTGAATTATTGGGAGGATTTTATAAAAAAAGTTTTAAATAATTGATTTTTTAATAACAATTTAGATAAATTCTATTTTTAATATTTCAATTCTTATGAAAATTTAATTCTTTTAGAAAATAATTGAATATTCTTGTAGAATTTTGTCAAAATGTTTTTAAATAATTAAATTCTTTTTGGAAATTTAATTAAAATATAATAGAAATACAAATTATTGAATTAAGAAAATTTTGTGAAAATAATCGAATTCTTGTGTTGGACATAATTTAATTCTTGTTATTTATAGAAATAATGGAACTTTTACAATGAATTTTGTCGAAGAATTTTCATATCAATTATAAAGATAATTAAAATGGTGAGTTTTTTTTAGATTTTTTTTAAATAATAGAATTTCTGTAAAGAATTTTATTACTTATGAAAATCATTCAATTGTTTTTTTTAATTTCATGGAAATTTATAAAAATAATTGAATTTTTGTGAAGAATATTTTTTAAAAATAATATTTAAAAGAATGTAGTAAATTTGAAGAATTTTGCTATTTATTGAAATAATTTAATTCTTGAGAAGAGTTTTTTTACACTTTCTATAAATAATGAAATTCTTTCGACGAATTTTAATAAAATTAATTATATATTTGATTTGATATAATTTTGAAAACTTAAGATATATGTTCGTAAACAATAGATATTTCTATTATAATCGAAAAAATAAAAATAATATATGACTAATAGTATAATACATAGTTTCAGCTTCGCGGTTAGTGAAGGAACCTACTATAGAATTGATAATTGTTTCGTGAAAAATTCTGGGAAAATTTAAAATTTATAATACATAGTATAATACATATATTATTATTAATTCAATAATGAAATTTAATAACTTGTGTGTTATTCGTGTATATATGTGATTATATATGTGTGTGATTCTTTGTGTTTACAGTGGGTATCCATATAATATGTGTGAATATACAAGTGTATGGGATTTATTTATATGTGAGTATACATGTGTATCTGATTGTACATATCTAAAAATAATAGTAATTATTAACTTTGAATTATTATTATTATTAATATTAGAAAATATTATTTTTTGAGTGAAGAAAGGTTGCTGCATAATATTATTTTTTTTAAATAATTAAATTTTATAAAGAATTTTATTACAAATTTTGATAATAATTAAATGTCTGTGGAAAATTTTATTAAATTTTTTTTGAAAATAATTGAATTCTTGCACACGATTTTATTAAAATTTTTTAAATAATGAAATTGCGAAGAAAACTTTTATTACTTCTAAAAGTAATTGAATTTCAAATACTTTTTAAAAATAAAAATAATAATATAAACTAAATTTCTTTCAACATAATTTCCATGTATAACATTTTATCAATTTTTTTAATTTTAAAAAGTTATGAATTAGATTCTATATTTTTTAATAAATTAAATTATAGTTTTCAAATTTATAAATAATTATTATAATGATCCAAAATTGTTAATATTTTATTTAAATTTTGTATATTGTTTATTTTATTAAAATATTTTATATTATAATATAACATAATAATTAAAACCTAATTGAAATTTAGTTTATAAGGAATGTAAATTAATAATTTAATTAAATTTAAAATTGATTATTTATTTATATTTTAATATTAATTAATGTTTCAATAATATTATTATTTAGTTACATTAAAATATTATAATTAGAATTTTTTTTAATTGAAATATTGTTTGAATGTAGAAGAAGAAATTACTCATTAATAATGATAATAATAATAATAAGCTTTTGATTTTATATAAATAGAAACTTTTCATTATTAGTCAGTTCTTGCTTACCATTCGAACTGTTCAATACAATGGCTCCAAGGAAAAGAAGATCAGAAGAAATTGTTGATGAAAATAAAATTAAAATAAGAAAATTGGATACAATTACATTTCGAGACATGGAATCGAATATTAAAAAGTAAGTTTAAATAAAATTCTTCTCAGTAATTCAATTATTTTTTGCTAAAAATGTAATTCTTTTTAAAAAATTGAAATTAAATTATTTGTAAAATTCCAATTATTTCCAAAAGTTTTTCATAATTCAACGATTTTCAATATTTACTATTTTCATAAAATTTTTCAATAAAATTAATTATTGGAAAAAATGTTTGATAAAATTTTACGAAAACATTTAATTATTTTTATAAATAATAAAATTTTATTTAGAAATCAAATTATTTACACGGTAGGATTTTAAATATTTTTAATATAATTTTAAATAAATTCTTTGAAAAATGTAGTAATTTATAAAATTTTATTTAAAAATTGACGAAAGAATTCAAATTTAAGAAACGTTCAATTATTCAATAAAATAATAAAATTCGTTTGCCGCAATGATAACTTCTAAAAAATTCAATTATTATTAAGAAATTTCAACTGAAATTATTTTTTAATATATTTATATTAGAAAATTCAACAGGAATTCAAATATTTAAATACAAATATAAGAATTTTATTGAATAAAAGAATGTTTCTTAAATCCATGATTTTTCTCAGATCAATTCTACTTTCCTTAATTTTTGTAAAAATTCTATAACGAATTAAAAGAAATTATTATTTTATTTTTAAGTTAAAAAATAATTTTTTTTTAGTTGGAAGCTCAATGTTCGCATTATCCACAAAAGCGAAGTAAAAAATTATCCAAATTGTAAATTATTTACAATGGATTTATTGGATTCAACAGCCCAGTTTAAATGCACTGTGTTTAATTCGAATGTGGCCAAATTTTATGATTTGTTAAATGTAAGGTTTTTTATTTATTATTATTATAATTATTTTTTTAGTATTATTTTGGTTATTATAATTATTATTTTAATTACATTATTTAATTATATCTTTTGTAAAATAGGTTGGTGAACAATATTTAATTGCTAATTTTTCGATAACTACACCGAATCCGAAGTTTAATGTTTATAATAATATTATTGAAATCCAATTAAATCAGGATACTGTAATAGAAAATGTAGACGAAGATGAAGGAAATTCACAAATTCCTACATCTTGTTATAATTTTAAAACGTTGGAAGAAATAAAACTTCTAGAGAAAGGAAAATTTACTGGTAAGAAATATAAATTGAAATTTATGTATGTTTGATATAAACCTAATTTATATATAATCTTATAATATGAATAATGTTAATAATTTAGATTTATGCGGAATTGTCAATAATGTGGGAGATGAGGAAGAAGTAGTTGACAAGAATGGTAAACCTCTTTTTAAGAAAAAAACGTTCACCATCAATGATATGGACAACAATAAGGTTTGTATTCATTTAATTTAATTTAATTTTTAAAATAAATAAATGAAGTTAATAATAATAATAAATATTAATTAAATTTAAATTTAATATTATTAATGTTTTTTATATAAAATATTTAATGAATTAATTAATTATTATGATATTGTTATAGATTGATATATCCTTGTGGAATGACAATATTTCAAAATTGTCAGTAAAGATAAATGATATTTTTATCATAAAATGTGGAAAAGTCCAGAAGTTTGATTCAAAAACATATATTTCAGTTGTTAAGGACACACAAATTAAAATCAACGATTTAACAATTCCTGAAGCTAGTAGGTAAATTATATATTATATTCTTATTCTAATAATATACATATACAGGGTTGCCGTAGGTCAGGAAAATCAGGGAATTAATTAATTATTTCACAACTTTTAATTAAATTATCTTGATAAATAACAAGATTCTTCACAAAGATTCAATTATTTATTGGAATTTTAAAAAATTTCTTTGTAAAATTCAATTATTTTTATAAATAACATTCATTACAAGAATTCAATTATTTTCAAAAGTAATGGAATTCTTCTAAGAAATTCAATTCTAGTCGAAAATTTAACTATCTTAATAAATAATTCAAAATTTTTTTATAAATTCAATTATTTTTAAAGCAGTTTAATACAATTCTTCAAGAAATTTAATTTTTTTCATAAATAATAAAATTCTTCTCATGAATTAATAAAATAAATTTAAATTATTTAATTTATCAAAAAAATTTATTATTGACAAAAATTTTGATAAAATTCTACGAAAACATTCAATTACTTTTAAAGAAAAAATTAAATCCAGTTATTTTCACGGCAGGATTTTAAATATTTTTAATACAATTGTAGATAAATTCTTCGAAAAATGCAGTAATTTTAAAAAATTTAATTAAAACTTGACGAAAGAATTTAAATTTAAAAAAAGTTCAATTATTCAACAAAATAATAAAATTCGTTGCAATGATTCAATTATTTTCAAAAATTTTTTAAGTAATTCTGCAAAAGAATTCAATTATCTTGTTAAACAACAAAATTCTCCTCATAAAATTAATTATTTTGAGAAATTTTAGAAAAATTCTTTTTCAAAATTCAATTATTTTATAAATTACGTAAGACACTTTTTTTTGGAAAATTTGATCACCCACCCCCCTTTGTAACATTTTTTACATACATTGGCTCCATTTTTTCTACGGTTCGTAAGATTTAGCAGACTCATCTCTTTTCCCAAAATGTCTTATGTAATTTATGAACGACCCCTAAGTAGCGAAATTCTTCTCAAGAATTAAATTATTGTTAGAATTTTTAATATACTTCTTATCAAAATTTCAACTATTTAAACAAAATTTAATAAAATTCTTCGCATAAATTCAATTATTATTTAAATTTTTCTTAGGAATTTAATTATTTTTAAAAATTGTTATAAAATTCAATTGTTGAATAAATTATTTATTTTTGTATTTAAATAATTGAATTTTCGTAGATTTAAAAAAAAATTGATTTAAAAATGAATTTTGGTTTAAATTTTAGATAATAATTTAATATTAAAAGCATTATAGCATGGATTTGTAGAAAGGATTGAATTTTGTAACCGTTTAAATTAAATCTTTGGAAATTTTAATTTTTCGTTCTTTTAAATTTTAAATAATAATTGATTAAAAGAAGAATTTTTCTTAAAAATTCTAGAAAATAATAATTGAATTTAAATGATGAAAATAATTTTAGAGTGATTGATTTCTTCATAATAATTTAATATTCTTTTAAGTTATTAAATTTTAAAAAATTTGAATTTATAAATTTTTGAAATTCTTAATTTTAATGGAAAAATAATAATGATTAAATTAAATAATTATGATAAATAAAACAATTGTTTTCAAATAATTTTACAATTAAAGAAATTCGCAAAAATTCGAAAATTTTTTTGAGCTTCTAATCATTTTTAGAGTGAATTAGATATCAGAATACCTATTCCTTAGTGTCAGGGAAAAAGTCAAACTTCTGTCTACAAATCAGGGAAAAACAAAGTAAAATTTTTGTGGTAACCCTGATATATGAAGGTGTTAAAACTGTTCGGGGTACGTAATTAACATATAAAAATCACTTTACAAAATTATCAGTTATTTGAAATTTATTATTTTTTTGTTTACAAATTTTCATTCAATGTGAAAAAAATTCTTAAAAATTATAGTACGATGCAAGCCTTTATGTGAAATATTAAATTTAAATTAAAATAATAATAGATTTCGAAAAATTTTGAAATACTTATAATTCTGTTAAGTGATTTTTATGGGATAATCAGAAACCTCATTTGTTTTATGATTCTTATTCAATTATAAATAATAAAAAAAAATTATCATATAATATTATTTTGTATTAAAGTATTGGAACAAATTATAAATTTGTTTCGAATTTCTAATTTTTTTTACAATATTTTTTAAAAACTAATATTATTATTTTTTACAGTTTGGATGCCTACTTGAAGAAGAATCAAGTTAAGAATTAAGTACACGGAGAAATAAATTTTACAACGTTCAAAGAAATATTTGTAAAAAATTAGTAAAATTTACTTTGAATATAGCTAAATTTACTCTGAAAGTAATAGAAGTTACAAGAAAAGCGTTTTGTTATAAAAATAGTAAAAGTTACTTTATATTATAAAAGTTAGCTATCTAGCTGTATTGGTTTTTTTTTGCAATTTTACTTCACAGTTAGAAGTTTTGTCAAAAAGTAAAAAAAATGAAATATGAAAAACTTTTCTAAAAATTAAACAAATTCGTTTGGCTCTCCTCAATGGGAAATTGCCAATGTTTACCATTGGCTAAATAATGGACCAATATTGACTGCCAACAGTTTTTTCTTAGTCAAACATTGGCAACCAATATCGGGCTATTATTGACAGAGTCTTGGAATGATCACGACTTTGCCAAGCATTGGCAGCCAATATTGGATCACTATTGGCTAATTAATTGGTCATTAATATTTGTCTAATCTTTGTTGCCAATGAATATTCAAGGTTTGGAAAGTCCAGAATTTGTCTGGGCAGCCAATAGTGATCCAATATTGGCTGCCAATGCTTGGCAAAGTCGTGATCATCCGAAGACTCTGGCAATAGTGGCCCAATATTGGTTGCTATTATTGCACCATCATTGGTACTGCTGGCTCCCAATATTGGACTATTATTGCGTCAATGGTTAATTTCCCATTGGGTCGTTACTTTAAGGTTTTTGAGGTTGCTCATTACATAAATAATTCGTTAATATTTTACAATGTTAGACAAATTATTTTTTTTTATTTATATAGCTTTTTAATATTGACGAATTATTTAAGTAATAGTTTTTTTGTTGACCTGATAAAATGTTAATGAATGTAGTAAATTATATGTTCTAATATATTTTAGTAATTTAAATTAAGAATAATACTTAATTATTATTTATATAATTTGATTTTCGTATTAGTAGATATATGTATTATGTTTTCAAAGAAAACAAATCAAGAAACATAGTTTCTTAGTCAGTAGCAATTTTGTAACTAAAACTGAATATATATATATATTTAATTTTGTCTACTAAAATTGTATTTTTATTTTTAAAACTAATAGTTTATTACTACTTATTTTAAATTGCAAATCATAAAGTGAAAGAAATTAAAATATATTATAATTATATTATATTTTTAACTAAACCAATCTACACATTCACATCAAAAAGTAAGTGTAATTTAGTTTAATTTTTTTATGGTAAAGTATAATAATATACTACTATCCAGAATTTACTGGACACTCTTTATTTCATTAAATTGTAAAATTATAATTATCTATAATAATTATAAAAAATAGTTAGGATATAGTTTTTCTAAAACGTATTTTCTAAAATTTTTTCTAATAAAGGTGAATCTCTAAAAAAATTTTTTCTAATGAAAGTAATTTTCTAATTTTCTTTCTTCTAATAAAGGTCATATTATTCTAAAAGTTTCTTTTTCTAATAAAGATTAAATTTTCAAAAATTAAATTTATGAAAATTCTGTAATTCTTTAAAATATATTTGAGATTTTGTTAAAAATTTTTACAAAAATAGAAATTATGCAAATTTTTAAACAATGTAGTTAAAAATTGTATTTAACAAACAGAAATTATATGGATTTTTATTTCTAAAGATATTTAAAATTTTATAAAAAAATGTTTTATAAATGTTTTTAATTTTAAATCTTTACAAAATTAAATTATTTTTCAAAATTGTAATTATTAGTAATATCTAAAAAATTCAATTATTATCAAAATCTTCAACTGAAATTAATCTTTAATGCATAATTCTAATATTTTACAATGTTTGCTGAATTATTTTTTTTTATTTATATTGCTTTTTAATATTGAATAATTATTTATAATAGTTGTTTTGTTGTCCTGATCAAATATCAATAAATGTAGTAAATTATATGTTGTATTATATTTTGGTAATTTAAGTTAAGATTAATATTTTTCTAACTATATTATTTAATTTTTGTATTAGTAGATATATTTTGTTTTGAAAGAAAACAAATCATTCATAGTTCATTAGTCAGTAGCAATTTTGTAGTTGACACTGAATATATATATTTAATTTTGTCCACTAAAATTGTATTTTTATTTTTAAAGTAATAGTGTATTACTATTTTTTTTAATTATAAATCATAAAGTGAAAGAAATTAAAATATATAATAATTACATTTTTAACTAAACCAATTTACATATTCACGTTAAAAAGTAAGTGTAATTTAGTTTAATTTTTTTATGGTTAAGTATAATAATACACTAATATCTAGAATTTACTAAACATTCTTTATTTCATTAAATTGTAAAATTATAATTTTCGATAATAATTATAAAAATGGTTGGGATACAGTTTTTCCAAAATGTATTTTCTAATTTTTTATTTTCTACAATTTTTTTTCTAATAAAGGTGAATGTCTAAAAAACTTTTTTCTAATAAAAGTGATTTTCTAATATTCTTTCTTCTAATAAAGGTTATATTATTCTTAAAGTTTCTTCTTGTAATAAAGGTTTCATTTTCAAATTTTTGTTTCTAACAATATTCAACTTTTGGAATAACGATCAATAGATATATGATTAAAAAATAAAATTTATGAAAATTCTTTAATTTATTAAAATATATTTGATATTTCGTTAAAAGATTGTACAAAAATAAAAATTATGCAAATTTTTTAACAAAATGTTTAAACAATGTAGTTAAAAATTGTATTTAAAAAAGAGATATTATAAAGATTTTTCTTTCTAAAGATATTTAAAATTGTATAAAAAAATATTTTATAATTATATGTGACGTTCCACGAGAAAAGGGACCTTATTTACTCTTGTCATAAGGTCCCTTTTCTCGTGGAACGTCACATATTGATTATGGAAATTTTGTTATAAAAATGGTGAAAATTATTATTTTTTTTCAAAGAAGAACAGAATTATGTTTAAAGAATTAAATAAGAAATAGAAATTTTTTTCTTCTTCTTCAAAAAGAAACTCATAATTTAGTGATCAGATTTGTGATTGAGAGGTAGGAAATATGCAAAATAGTCTCTATTTCCTAATCTCAATTTTTAACCAATTTTCTAACTTTTATCGAAATTATTTAATTTTACAAATTTCAAGAAAATAAATATTAAAAATCATAACTTTTTAGAAAAACTTTTTTTAGAAAGTAGATTATATTACAAATCGCTTTTTTTAGAAAAAAAATATTAGAAAATATTTTTTAGAAAAAGTGACCACCTACTATAGAAATTATTATTATGAACAAAATAAAAATTTGATTTTATAATCAAATAATTGCCACAAACAATAATTTTTCACTTCCTTCACTTTTCACATTTGCTCATAATTTAATATACAGGTATTCTAGACAAAAATGTGTCCATATAATCTTCTTTTGGAAAATTGAAAATCGTCACAAACGTAAAACTTGTTCATAAGGAGGCAGCAAAATTGAAACAATATTCAAAAATTTCAATTAAGTTTTTGAAAAAATTTAGATATATAAAATTTTTAATTTAAAGTATGGAAGGTTAAAAGTTTTAAAGTTTTAAATTTTAAATCTTTACAAAATTAAATTATTTTTAAAAACTGAGGCCTTGGATCTAATAACTCGCCCGACGCTCGGAGAAACGCGCAACTGGCAGTCAGTGAGCAGTGAGCTTCACAGGAAATAAAAAGTGTTGTTTTAACCTGAATTTGTTGCGTGTTATTTTAACCCGAATTTAGGTTAAAACAACACTTTTCATTTCCTGTGTTCTCTGGGTCATTCACTGCTACTCGACTGGTATTAGTGCGTGTCTTCGAGCGTCGGGCAAGTTATTGGATCCAAGGCTTCAATTGTAATTACACGGAGAGAAAATATATATTAAATTTTGTAAAAATATTTTCAAATTGGGGAAAAAGTGCGACAAAGCGAAATTTTGATATAAAAAATACTAAACTTTAAAAAAATTTATGCGAAATTTAGTATAATTATATCAAATATCAAGAATATTAATTAAATTCTAATATAACTTTAATAAATTTCACAAAATTTTTTTTAAAGTTTAGTATTTTCTATATCAACATTTCGCTTTGTTGCACTTTTTCTTCAATTTCTAAAATACTTTTACGAAATTTAATTTATGAAGGACTACATAAAATAAAATAAAATAAAATAAAAAATAAATAAAATAAAATCAGTTATCATTAAAATCAGTTTATCATAAATAAAATCAGTCTGCTACCCGACTGATAGTATCCCTTCCAAGTCTCTCGTTCGTCCCCTTATTTTATGTAGACCTTCATATATTCTCTCTCTGTGTATTAATAATTATTCAAAAATTTAATTATTATCAAAAACTTCAACTGAAATTAATCTTTATATCAATTTTTAAAAGAAAATTTTAAAAGAATTTAATTATTTAAATACAAATATAGATAATTTATTGAATATGTGCATAATTTTAATATTTTACAATGTTTGATGAATTATTTTTTTTATTTATATTGTTTTTTAATATTGACGAATTATTTAGGTAATAGTTTTTTTTGGTGACCTGATCAAATATTAATGAATGCAGTAAATTATATGTTCCATTATATTTTGGTAATTTAAGTTAAGAATAATACTTTACTAACTATATTATTTAATTTTTGTATTAGTAGAGTGGTCTTCTTGAATTTAATATATAAAATAAATTTTTAATTTTGACGTGCAAGTTTTACGTGTGCTGCATTGTGCACGTTTTTTGAAATTTTTTGAAAAAATTAAAATTTTTCAAAATCCATACATTGATTATTTATTATTATTTATTATTAATAAATGTTGCCTTTTTTCTTACTTTAAAGTATATTCAGAATCACTTTAAAAAGATTAAATACTCAAAAAAAATCTATTAGGTACCTACATTTATTTAATAATCTTTTTAATTAGAAAATTATTCGAAAATATCACAAACACAACAAGTTGTTCATTTTATGATTATTTACGTTCTTCAATATAATATATGGGTGATTCTCCGCGTAGCGCAGAACTTGGTTTTTTCCATGTTATAATCATATAGTTCAGGAAAGTTTACCATAAATTACTTAAATAAATGTCCATAAATTACCGAAATAAAAATTTTCAATTGTGATTTCTACTTTGCATATTTTTGAAAATTACCGACAAAATTTTTTTAAATTACCTTACAAATTGCCATAAATTACCTTATAAATTTCCATAAATTACCGCGAAAATTTCCATAAATTACCAAAATCCAAATTTTTAATAATAATTTAAATTTCACATATATTTCCATAAATTGCCAAAATAATAATTTTTAAATGAGATTTACGCTATAATATTGTTTAAATTACCGCAAAATTTTTTTTTGACAGAATGTGTCCAAGCAGTGAATTAGTTAATTACTACACTTGTTTACAACAAAAATTATAAATAATTTTTCCAGCCAGCTATGGATTTTTCTTTCTAAAGCATTTATCTTCAATAAAATATATGAACCAAAAAAAAATATTCTTGTTTTAAGCGGATTCCTCTTATTTTAATGCATATTTTTCTTTTGTATATGGCTCAAAAATAATTTTCTTATTTTAAGAGAATTATTCTCCACTTAACAATATTCCTCTTAAAAAAAGAGGAAAATATTCTTCGATTAAGAGTAATATTCTAGATTTAAGAGGATTTTTGCAAGAGGAATTTTCCTCTCAAAACAAGAATATTTTTTTTTCAGTGAATAATCATAACGATAAAATTTTTTTTTTAAATTTCATTAACCAAATCGTGCACTACGCGGAGAATCACTTATATACTAATAGCTTAATATTTTCTTGTATAATAATTATTTTAACCCCTTGGCTGTCAACGAGATTTCCACTGTTTGGGCCAAAAGTGTGTTGAAAAAATTTTTAATGGATTTTTATGAAACTTGATACCTTAAGGTTTCTGAGGTCGCGGATTACGAATCTGACATCAGTTTTTCAAAATTCAAAATATCTGGTTCAATATGGCGGAAATTTTTTTTAAATTTATTGAATTTGTTTGAAACTGGTTAATCTGACATCAGTATGATAATTTTTGATGAAATCAAATTTCGATAAATACCCTGAAAAAATAATTATAGGTTCGTAATCAGCGACCCTAAAAACCCCCGAGTATTCAGTTTCAAGCCATTATAATTAATTTTTAATTTCGTTGTCCGCTATATTGGATCCGGCATTTTGAATTTGGAAAACTAATGTTAGATTCGTAATCAGCGACCCTTAAAACCCCCGAGTAACAAGTTTCAAGCAAATTCGACGAATTTTGAAAAAATTTCCGCCATCTTGGATCCGCTATTTTGAATTTCGAAAAACTGATGTCAGATTCGTAATCAGCGACTCCAAAAACCCCCGAGGACTACGTTTCAAGTCAATCTGATCAATTTTTTATTTTGTTGTCCGCCATATTGGATCCGCCATTTTGAATTTTGGAAAACGAATGTCATATTCGTAATCAGCGACCTCGAAAACCCCCGAGTAATCGGTTTTAGAAACATTTAAGAAGTTTTTAATCACTTTTTTTAAGTTGCGCACATATGCGTCATGAACAATTTTTGGCCAGTTTAGTTTTGCGCATATATGCGTCAGCGACAGTCAACGGGTTAAAGTAGTTTTAAAGTAAAAATATAATTTATTATAAAACAATAGATTCAAATTACATGTTATTTCTGAAACACTTTATTTGTTCTACAATTTTTAACATCTTTGCTTTACTCTATAAGGAATAAAAACATAATTTAAAATTAAAACAAGAAATTTTTTTTAAATAATCCATTTTAGAAATTTTGACCCTAATGTAGCTAATAATTTATGTCATACTATTTGCTCTTTATTTAATATATTTTTATATTTAAAAATATTTTTTTGTCATATCTTTGCAGGTAAGAAAATGGGTTTAACACAAGAAGAAAAACTTATTATAATAGGGAAGGGTGACTATAAAGAAAAAAATAGTATGTTGAATGACAATCATATAACAGAGTTCAACAACATATTACAATCTCAAACTAATTTTTGTATGCAGTCGCCTTTGTTTCTCCAAATACCAGAAAATATACATCCAGTTCAATTAGATAAAGATTATTTACAAATATTATTTTCTGGTAATGATGATGATGATGATGATGAGGGTCACTGGATATGTATTTATTATAGTGAAAATATTATTCATATTTACAATAGTACTAATGAGTTTTCATTACATAATGATCATAAAATTTATTTGAATAAATTATTTCCTAACACAGAAAATTTAAAAATTGTTTTTGAAAATGTACAACATCAAATTAATTCTTTTGATTGTGGAATATATTCGATTGCGTTTGCGATCTCAATAGTTAATAATTTATGTCCTTGCACACTAAAATTTTCAAGACGAGAAATGAGAGACCATTTATTACACATTTTTAATACTTTTACTTTAAGTATGTTTCCATTAATGGACTGTAATTCCAATAATTGCATATCTTCAACGCAAAATCTACAACACAGTCAAATACTTTTATTTCAACCAGTCAATTTTTCATTAATTAGACCCAGGAATTTAAAAAAAATAAAAAAATCTTATTTAAAAAATATTAAAAAAGATGACACTAATTTACAAAAATTACAAATCAACAAAACAACAATTGTTGATTTAACTCTAACTAATCATAAGCAACCATATTTAAAGTCATGTAATTTAGAACAAGAAAAAACGTTCGTTCATACAATAGAAAACATTAAAAAAGAAAAAAAAGATGTAAAACTAATGAAATTACAAACAAAAACAGATGTTGATCTTCGAAGTAATGTTCAAGATTTGTTATTAAAAAATAAACATTTAGATAATGAAAAAAGAAGAAAGAGATATGCAAATAGAAGCGAGGAACAAATAAAAGTTAATAGTAAAAAAAGGAATGTACAGAATAAACAAAATAATGAAATAAATGTTCTTAATACAGAATATCTTATCAAGGAATCTTCAAATATTAAAAATAAAGTGAAAAATGAAAAAAGAAAACAAATGTATGCAAATAGAAGTTCTGCACAAATAGAAGAAAATTCTAAAAGAAGGAAATTAGAATATGAAAGTAAAAAGTACAAAGATAAAATTAATAAATCAAATCTAAACGACGAAGAGAAACAAATTTTAAAGCAGTCTGAAAAAAATCAAAACGAAAAAAGAAGAAAGAAATTTGCAAACAGAAGTGAAGAAAAAATTATGGAAGACAAGGAAAAAAAATTACAATATGAAAAAACAAAATCAAGCTTTACTGCAGCAATAGCAAATACAATTATAGATGAAAATTTATATAATGAAAATTTTTTAGGAAACATGAATTTAATTTGCAACTTTTGTAATGCAAAGCATTTTTCTTTTGAATTAGGAAAAGATAAAACTTATAATATTTGTTGTCACAAAGGAAAGATTAAATTAAGTGATGATCCTCCTTACCCTTCAGAAATTAAAGATTTAGCAACAGGAAATTCAATGACATCTAAAAATTTTAAACAATGTATAAGACGTTATAACAGTGCATTAGCGTTGGCAAGTTTTGGCGCTACATATGATAAATTAAATACCAAAGGACCACAAATTGTACGCATATGTGGACAAGTTTATCACAATACTTATTCATTACATCCGAAAAATGAAGATTCAAGAAAATATGGTCAACTTTACATCATTGATAATGAATTAGCCACACAAACTCGAAAGAATAACAATACTGAATGTAATAATGAAATATTGTCATACTTAGGTCAATTTCTTTTCGATAATAATCCTTATGCAGATGCATATAAAATGATGTATGAATTAGAAAAAGAAGTATATAACAATTCATTAAAAAATGGAACTGAACCTGATGAGATTAAGATGATTATTAAAAGAGATATTAAAAATAAACGATATGAGTATCCTAATTCTAATGAAGTGGCAATAGTTTTTGTCGATAATGATGGTGAACCACCAATAGAGAGAGATTTTTGCATATATTCAAGAAAAGAAGAACCAACACATATTCCTTCTATCAGTGAACATGTAGATCCCATGACTTATCCATTAATTTATCCATTAGGAGGATATGGATGGAGGCCTAAATTGTTATCTACTGGTAGTAAAAATTATATTACAGCTCTTCAATTTTATGCATATAAACTAAATGTAAGAAGTGAATTTAGTCAATTTTTAAATTTAGGAAAACTAACTCAACAATACGTAGTTGACGCCTGGATTAAAGTTGAGAGTTCAAGATTGTATTATTTAAGAAAACAGCAACATATTCTAAGAACTGAAATGTATTGTGGATTGTTAGACTATTTACATAAAAAGAATTCTGACGATAAAAGTAATAAAATAGGGAAGATGTTTATTCTTCCATCAAGTTTCATAGGCAGTCCAAGAGCTTTACAACAAAATTTTATTGATGCAATGTCATTAGTTCAAAAATTTGGTAAACCTGATTTTTTTATAACTATGACTTGTAACAATAAGTGGACTGAAATTGTTAGTAATATTCAAGATGGTGAAGATCCTTTCAACCGCCCAGATATAGTTGTCAGAGTGTTCAATCAAAAAGTTAAAGAATTTAAGAATGAAATAATAAAAAAAGGAGTTTTAGGTAAATGTATTGGTTATACGTATGTAGTAGAATTTCAGAAAAGAGGTTCTCCTCATATACATTTTTTACTATTTGTAGATAATGCCTATAAAGTACATTCGCCAAATCAAGTTGATGAACTTATTTCTGCTGAAATACCAGATGAAAACATAAATCCTCGTTTATATAATATTGTTAAAAGTTTTATGATTCATGGACCATGTGGTAAAAGTAATATGAATTCCCCTTGCATGGATAAATCTAGTGGTAAATGTTCAAAAAAATTTCCTAAAACATTTAACGAATATACTGATTTTAATACAACAGGATATCCTTTATATAGACGTAGAAATGATGGTAAAAGAATAATGTTTTCTAAAAATAAAATTGCTAATAATAGGTATGTTGTACCTTATAACCCATACTTGCTTTTGAAATTCAATTGTCATCTAAATGTTGAAGTGTGTTCAACGGTTCTTGCAATAAAATATTTATTCAAATATTGTTTTAAAGGACATGATTGTGCTTTGATTGAAATGAAAAAAGTTAATAATGATGATAATAAAAATGTATTAATACAAGAAAATAATGATTTTTCGGAAAACGTAACAGACATTGAAATTAATTATGATGAAATACAACAATATATAAATACAAGGTATGTGTGTCCTCCTGAAGCGATGTATAGAATATTTGAATTTTCGATAAGTGAAATGTCACATGTAATTTACAGGTTGGCCATTCATAAAGAAAATGAGCAAACTATTTATTTTAAGGAGGGTTCAGAGGAAGAGTTTAAAAATAAAAATATTAATTCTACATTAACAGCATGGTTTGAATTAAATAAAATAGACATAGAAGCAAGAAAATTATTGTATACTGAAATCCCACAAAAATATGTGTTTGACAAGTCAAAAAAAATTTGGAACAACAGAAAATCTACGTACAAGTCAGTAATAAGTAGAATGTACTTAGTAAATCCACGAGAAATAGAAAAATTCTATTTAAGATTATTATTATTGCATGTAAAAGGTGCAACATCTTTTGAAGATATAAGAACTGTAGATAATATTTTATATCCAACTTTCCTTGAGGCTGCAAAGGCAAAGCATTTAGTTTCAGTGGATGAGGAATGGGATAAATGTTTAAATGAAGCTTGTCAATTAACATTTCCAAAAGCTATATGTGAACTGTTTGCATATATATGTGTGTTTCATACACCAATTAATATACGTGAATTGTATGATAAATATAAAAATAATTTCTATCCACCTACGATGAAATCTGAGATAGGCGAATTATGGGCATTAAAAATTATAAACAATATTCTCATAACAAATGGTATTTCTCTATCTGATTTTAATTTACCAAATATTTGTAATTATAAAAATTTGGACATTCAATTAAATAAAGAAGATGATAAAATAACTAATAGTTGTGTTAATAAAATTGATTCTCTAAATAATAGTCAAAGAAAAGTATTTAATAAAATTCTCGACTCAGTAAACAGCAAAATCGAACAGAAATATTTTTTTATCGATGGACAAGGTGGTTGCGGTAAAAGTTATTTATTAAATACATTAATAGAATATTTCAATGATAATAACATTACTGTTATAACAGTAGCATGGACAGGAATAGCAGCTACTTTATTAATTAATGGAAAAACAGTTCATCATACATTTAAGTTACCATTAATAATATCAGAACAAACTACATGTAATATAAAACCAAATTCGGATTATGGAAATAAAATAAAAGATGTTCAAGTAATAATTTGGGATGAAATATCAATGGCATCAAAATATGCATTTGAAGCAATAGATAGATTATTACGCGATTTGACTGGAGTAAATGAATCATTTGGAAATAAAGTAATAATAACCTCAGGTGATTTTAGGCAGACATTACCTATAATTAGACATGGTAGTAAATCATTAATAATACAAAATTGTGTCAAATCTAGCAAATTATGGATGCAATTTGAATATTTATCGTTAACTAAAAATATGCGACTTATTACAGATGAGAATAAAAAGTTTAAAAATTGGCTTTTAAAAGTAGGTGATGGAAAATTTTCAAATAACTTTGAAAGAGAAAATGAAGTAGTGAGAATTGATAATGACTTAATTTGTAAAGACGATATTATTACAGATATATATGGTAACACGATCAATAGTGATGATGAAAGTATTCACGAAAAAGTAATATTAGCACCAAGAAACACGGATGTTTTTGAATTAAATAATGACATACTTCAACGAATGATCGGAGAATCAAAAGAATATTTGGGCATAGATATTTCGGATGAAGAAAATAGTCTAAGTTCAGTTTTACCTACTGAATTTTTAAATTCATTAACTCCAAATGGACTTCCACCTTATAAGTTGACATTGAAAATTGGATCTATAGTAATTTTGTTAAGAAATATTAATATAGATGGAGGTCTCTGCAATGGAACAAGATTAAAAGTTATCAAAATGAATGAATTTTCTCTTTGTGGAAAAATTATTACTGGACATTGTGCAGGCAAAATTGTAATTTTACCTCGTATAACTTTATCACCATCTAACGAAGAAATACCCTTTAATATGACCAGAAAACAATTTCCTGTTAGACTTGGATTTGCATTAACAATAAACAAATCTCAAGGACAATCTTTCAAAAAAGTTGGAATATATTTACCATCTCCCGTATTTAGTCATGGCCAGTTTTACGTTGCTGTTTCACGAGTGAATGCTAAACATAATTTGAAAATTTATTTAAATAAAAATTCTAAAACTGAAAGAAAAAATGAAACAAAAAATGTGATTGAAATATACACCAAAAACTTAGTATACATAGAAGTGTTAAATTAATTAAAATAATAAAGTAATTTAAAATTAATTAATATCTTTTTTTATTTCACATAAATAATAGCCGCGCTAAAAGCAAGAATTGTTGAACATTAAGGCAGCGCTTAAAAATATATATAAGAATAATTTTTTAAAAAAATGTTTATAATAATAACAAAAATAATACAATTTATTAATTTTAAATAAATAATAGCAGCGCCTAAAGCAAGGGATATTAAATATTAAGGCTGCGCTTAAAAAATGGCAGCGCATATGTAATAAAACAATAATTTGTTTTTCAAAAATTAAAATAATTGCAGCGCCAATAATTATCATCATTAACTCCCTAAGGTTTTTCTATTACATAAATGAATTAACCACGTACCTATCCAAGACGTCCACGTCGTGGGAGTTGGGCAACGTTGTATATGAATTAAATAAAATATTTTTTTATCATACAGCGGCTAACATTGGAAGGTTTATATATATATATATATATCAAGATATTTAAAAACTTATTTAAAAAGTTTTTTTTCTGTTATTTTTAGAGTGTATAGAATAAAAATACTAAAAATTATGTAAAAATTTCTGTAAAGAATCATATCTTAAATAAATTCTTATTTAAAAATTAATTGTATTTTATTATAAATAATTTGTTCAAAGACCACAATATTTTTACAATTAATTATTTAATTTATTAAAAAGTTGAGATGACGCAAAAAGTTTTAAAATCCCAACAAAAACATCTTTGATGCAAAAAGTCCCGCCAAGTAAAAGATTTTGTGACTGTCTAAACAATTAGTGAAATAAAAGTTTACCAAGTAAAATTTACAATTAAAATTTTAATAATGATTGATTTTAAATTAAAATTATAAATAATTTATAACAAATTTATAAAAAAATTTATTTGTAAATAATGAAATTCTTGAAAAATTTGTTATTATTTATTGAAAATAATTAAAGGTTTGTGTAGAATTTTAGTAGATGTTTTTTATATAATTGAATTCTTTGGGAAAATTTTATTAGAATAGTATAGATACCTATTAAAAATTTTAATTAAAAATGAATAATTATATATTTCTTCTTATATATAAATATTTTTAATTCATTATTATAAAATTTGAAAAGTACATTTATTCCAATAATATTTGTGTTTGAGTATTTACATTATTTGATGTATTTAATAGCTTCGTTTGAATTGATCATTCATGATGAGTCGTCGAATAATGTCTACGTTATCAGAAAAATTTAAAGATATATCATTAGCTGGTAATTATTAATTTTAAAACAATAATTAATATTTAAATGTAATTTAAACATAATTTTCTATTTAAAGCGTTGATAAGATAAATATGTTTAACAATAAATTAAAATTTTAAATGTTTTAATTTTTAAAGAGTTTATAATAATAAAAATTCTTCTAATAGATGATCCTGCAGATAAAAAATCTTTTTTAAATACTAATAATAAATATTCAAATAATTCACGGTATAGAAGTAAGTATTTCTATTCAACAAGTCGAAGTGAAAAATATCAAAATAACAATGGTAAGTAAAATAATGTTTTCATTATCAATATACAGATTAACTATAGATTAAAATGAAGAAATCATAATCTTAATATTATAAATGTAATGCTTTTGTTATTATTAATAATGACTTACAGAAAAATTTTTTTTTAATAACAATAATAATAATTAAATTTTAAGTTAATAATATAGTTTTAATATGTCAAGAAAATTATAATTATATATTATATTATCCTTTTATCAAGTGAAAAATCCTGCAATTATTTAATATACTTTTAATTTATATAAGTTTTAATTAATTTAATATATTATGTTATTAATTATTTTTTTAATTACAATATTTAATTTAATTCATGTTTAATTGTAATACATTAAAATTTTAAAAAAAGTAGTGCTTAATTTTTTTTGCTTCATTTTATTAATATATATGTATAAACAACTGTAATTTATTAATATTAATTTATTATTATTATGTTTTAGATATGCGAAAAGTAAATAGTAATAAAAATTTTCATAATCGAAGAAATGAAAACAATTATTATAATTCAAGAAATCAAAATCGAAAAATCACATATGATTTCAGTAAGTAAAACTTAAATTTATATTATTTTATTAAAATATTATTTTGCTCCATTTTAATATATAATCATAAAATTATGATTTATAAATTATTTAATGAATCATTTTAACCATTTTTATAAATACTAGATTGATAAAAGAATTTTAGTTGCAAATACTAAAAAAAATTGAATTTTGGAAAAGTTACAAGTAATTCCAGAAATTCAATTATTTTTAAAAGTAATAAAATTTTTCACAGAAATTCAATTATATTAAAAAATTTTTTAAAATTCTGGTCATTTCATCTATATCTTTAAAAATAATAAAATTCTTCTCCAAAATTCAAATGTTTGAAAATTTTTTAAAAATTCTCGTCAAAATTTCAAATTATTTTTAGAAATATAATAAAATTCTTCACTGAAATTCAATTATTTGTATAAACTGGAATAAAATTGGTTGGAAGAATTAAATCATTTTGAAAAGTAATAAAATTCTACGCAGAAATTCAATTATGTTCTAAAATTTTTAAAAAATTCTCTTCAAAATTCGAAAAATATCGATTATTTAAAAAGATTTTTATAAAATTCGTCGCATGAATGTAATTATGTATTTAAAGAAAATTTAACAAATTTCTTTTCGAGAATTCAATTATTTTTATAAATAATAACATTCTTCACTGAAATTCAATTATTTTAGAAAAATTTTAATAACATTTTTGGGAAAATTATAATTATTTTTATAAATAAAAAACTCATCGCAGGATTTTAATTAATTTTTGATTTGATACAAAATTTTAATCAAATTCCTTAAAAAATGTAATTATTCTTAAAAATTACATTGCATTCAGTGTTACATTCAGTAGCAACGAATTTTATTACAATTTTTTCAAATAATTGAATTTTTTAAAAAAAATTTACTACTTTTTAAAAATAATTGAATTCTTGCGACTCGGAGTGATCGCCTTCTATATAATTTGTAATAATATTCTTATAAATTGTTTAATTTCAAAAAGGTTTGAATTTTAATGTTTTGAAGAATTTTAATTCCTACGAAAAAATAATGATTAGATATTTATTTAAAAAAGAAATTATTGATATTTTTGAACAATTTTACAATTAATGAAATTTGTAAATAAATGCAACAGAAAATTTTTTTAAGTTTCTAATATTTTTTAGATTGAATTAGAATATTTTTTAGGGTGAGGGAAAAAGTAAGAATTTTGTCTGGAAATCAGGGAAAAGTCAGGGAAAAATAATATTAAATATTTGTGGCAACCCTGATAATATATGTAATTATTACAAAGAAAATGTAAATTATTCAATCTTTTAAGACATTTTTTCATATGTACATATAACTATAGTTTATTTAATAATATTATTATAATTATTTTCTAGATTCGCCAAGAGCCAATAATAATAAAATTATTATTATAATCGAAGAAATGAAAACAATTATTATAATTCAAGAAATCAAAATCGAAAAATCACACATGATTTCAGTAAGTAAAACTTAAATTCATATTATTTTATTAAAATATTATCTTGCTTAATTTTAATATAATATAGGTAATTATTACAAAGAAAATGTAAATTTTTCACTCTTTTGAGAAATTTTTTCATATGGGCAATTCCACGTGAGCTTTAAGTCGACCTCTTAAAATCGTCCAAAAAATAAATATTTTTTTTCTATTCTATATCGAAAAAAACTGATACGTATTTTTTTATTTTTATTTAATTGTGCAAATTTTGACCTTTAATTGTAGACCTATATTCAGTAGTTTATAAGTTCGAAAATTTTGAGTTTAGAAAAAAGTTGTAAAAAAATTAATTTGTTTATAAAAAAAAAAAAATTTTCAAAAATTCATATGGGCAATTCCACGGGAAATTTTTCTACGACATTTTAGAATCGGTTAAACATATTATTATATAATATAATAACATATATAATATAATATATATATATATAATATTATATAATATATAATATTATATACATATATAATATAATATAACATATTATTATTCTCATGAAAGGACTAAATTATGAGAGTTTTACAAAAGCAATAAAACATAAAAATAATTAATAATATACACAGTAAAAAGAAAGTCTTATTTTAAGGCAGCAAAGAAGGCTTTAATTAAGATTCAACATTTTTAAGACAGTCAGTGCTAAATTTAAGCAATGGTTTTTGTATGATTTAACATTATAGCAGACAGTGCTGAATTTAAGAGTGATCTTAAATTAAGATTTACTTTTTACTGTGTAGAACAATAAAATAATAATATACAATTATTTTATTTTACAACAATAGAAGGCATAATCATGCAAATGCACATAAGTTTGTTTTTTATCATTATATAATAATTTTAAATAATAAATTTAGTTCATTTTTGTCTTAATTTATTTTAAATATATTATGTACAAAAGAAAGCATGTCATAGCTCTTATTTTTTTTTACGATATAACATACATTTACAATATTAATTAATTTTTAACAGATTGGAAAATTATATACATTTTCAAATGTTGTCGTCACGACAGCCAATCAAAAATATAACAAATTGCCAAATGAATTTGAAATTCAATTGAACGAAAACAGTTTAGTTGAGTCTTTTGAAGAATCCGAAGCAAATAACATTCCGCTTGATAATTTTAATTTTATTACAATCAAAGAGATAAAATTGCTGAATACGAAAAAAAGAGTTGGTGAGTATATATGTATATAAATATTTTACTTTAATTTAAAAAATATTGTATTTTCTAAAAACTTTTGGAATAATAAGAAACGTACAAGACGTTCAGATAAACTCTAACGGTGGAAATAATTATTCTAAACGAAATGTTACCATCGAAGATAAAAATAAAGATAAAGTAAGAATTTTTGTTAATATAAAATGTAAAACTTTTTATTTATTTTAAAAAATATAACTGAATATTAAAAAATAATAAATTTATTACCTATTATATATTTATTTCTAAATAATATTTAATAATTAGTTGTCAACGAATTTTTATTTTTAGATTGATTTAGTCTTCTGGGGAGACAGGGCAATTGATTTCCAAAATACTGTCAATACAATTGTAACTGTTAAAGGAGCCAAAATAAATGAATTTCAAAACGTTAAATATTTGTCAATATTATACGACACTGTAATTATTTTCGATGATTTCAAAAATGCAGAAATTTTAAGGTATACATCAATATAAATCTATCATCATTAGAAATATTTTAATTGAAATAATTTTAAAATTGAAATAGAATTAAAAAAATGTATTTTAAACATATAATCTATGTATATACTCAAAACATTTTAATAATCTTCACATAAATTTTTTAAAAACTTTTTTAAAATAAAGAATTTTTTCCAGCTTTAAAAATCAATTGGATGAAGAAAAAGGAAATTAAATTTTGTGAAATATTGAAGAAAAATCAATATTATATAAAATCAGATTTAAATAGAACTTTA
This sequence comes from Leptopilina heterotoma, assembly GCF_015476425.1. Taxonomy (NCBI): domain Eukaryota; kingdom Metazoa; phylum Arthropoda; class Insecta; order Hymenoptera; family Figitidae; genus Leptopilina; species Leptopilina heterotoma. The sequence continues at coordinate 1,432,407 of NW_025111146.1, forward strand.
AATTAAATAGTTCATTATCTAACTTAAGGAAATAAGTTACATTACTCTCAATTTTGTTTGAATGTTTGTTTATATTTTATAAAATAAAAATAAATATATGTTAAAATAGAAAGTAATTTTATAATAAATTGTATAACAATATAAGGAGCATATGTGAATAAATGAAATAATAATATTACTTTCAACTTTAATATATATATATATTTAAAATTTTTTTCATTTTGTTTACGATATGTTATATAGGATAAACATTGTTTAACAATATTTCCATATTTATTTATAGAAATAATTGTAATGAAAATTTTGTAATAAAACTATATTTCGAATTTATTAAGATTTAATTTTTCTACAAAAGCCTTTATTTACAGATTAACTAAATAAAAAAATTGAAATAAAAATAAATTTAATAATACTAAAAATTTATCCAAAATATTTTTCAAATTCAGTTTAGGTCACCATTAAAATAATTTTTTCATTATAGAATAATATCAATAATTTTAAGAATCTTAGGAACTTTTATATTGATGAAAACAAAAATAAATATTTAAGTTTATTTTTTGTGTGCCTTACAAAAAATATATTAATTCAATATGGATACTAAGTCTAAGTGAATCAAGCTTGAAAGTATTATGCCTAGCTTAAGACCTGTAAACTAACTAAACAAAAATTTTATTTGTATGTAAATAAAATATTATTATGATGTATCTTTAGTAATTAGACAAGTTTTATTTTCATTATTATTATTATTATTATTATTATTATTTTTTATTATATGTCTAATCTATAATAAGAAATTGTAAATTAAATAATTATATTAAAAACAAAAAATTTAATTTTAATTATTTTTTTAAATTTTATTTTATTCAATTAATAATTAAATAATAAAAATTACTTAAAATGTAATTTATATAATTTGATTTACTTTTCATTATAAAACTTTTTATTATTATATTATGTCTAATGAAGAGTAATAAATTTAATGACATATAATATTTATGAATATTAATAACACAGTTCTATACAGAAAAAAAATTTTTAAATTAAACGACAACAAAGCTTTCTCCACGAGGATGCAAAAAAGGTAAAAAAATTATATTTATAACAAATTATAATCAAATTTTTTTATTCATTTTTCATTTTTCTTGTGCTGCTTTTAAAAGAGCAGAAAAAATTAACTTCATATTATTTACAGTTTTTTTTTCTCTTTGTCTCCATCCTCCTCTTGTGCCACGATAATTATCTGTAAAAACAAATTTTACATTTATTAAATTAATAATTTTTAATAATTACAATATAATAAATATAATTATACTACCAATCAAAATTGAGAGACCACCCATTTTTCAGTGAATGAAGAACATTTTAAAATATGAAATTTATAGAAACTAAAAATAATACATACTTTTTTTTCTCATTGGAAATTGTTCATGTTGACGTTGTGGTTGACGTTGTAGTTGACGTTGTGGTTGACGTTGTGGTTGACGTTGTGGTTGACGTTGTGGTTGACGTTGTGGTTGACGTTGTGGTTGACGTTGTGGTTGACGTTGTGGTTGACGTTGTGGTTGACGTTGTGGTTGACGTTGTGGTTGACGTTGTGGTTGACGTTGTGGTTGACGTTGTGGTTGACGTTGTGGTTGATGTTGTGGTTGACGTTGTATATTTTCTCGATGTGGTTGACGAAATTGATAACTACTATGTTGTTGTAAGGAATTTTGATGCAGATTCATATTACTAAATGCCAAATTTATTGCATTTTCATAGTGTTTATTGTTATGAAAGTAACGCGATTTGTATTTGGAATTCTTTGTTTCACCTATAGAAAATAAAATTATTAGAGTTACTTAATTTCAAATATATTTTTTTAAATAATTAAATTTTTTCAATAAATTTTATTAAAATTATGTTCAAAATAATAATTATTATTTTTTATATTAATAAAATTTTACTGAAATATTAAATTATTTTCATAAGTAATAAAAATTTTATTATTATTTATAAATGCACGAATCACATACACATGTATACTCACACTTATACATGAATCACATACATACGGACACTAATGAATAAACACAAAACACATATACTTAAATATTATTCAAATCACATACACAGAAATTATTAATCTGCTTTATTAAATTTTATATTTATAAATTTTACAAAATTTCTTTTAAGTAATTGTATTTTTTCAAGAAAAATTAATTAAAATTATTTTTAAGATAATTTAATTTAGCTAACGTATGTAATTACTTATGAAAATAATTGAATTCCTTCAAAAAATTTTATTTATCATGAATATAATTTAATTTCTCCAATTATTTCGACGAATTTTATTAAAACTGTTAAAAATAATTCAATTTATAGAAAAAAGCTGCAAATGTAGCTCCTCTATAATTTAATTGCTTTTAACAATTGTAACTAAAATATTTTATAAATTAATTATTTTTAATAAATAGGTAATAATAATAATAATAATAATAATTAATTAATATAGTGTATTAATTTTTTTTAACTTACCCTGAGAATAATATCGGTGAAACATGATAAAAGATCTACAGAAACTTCAATACTAATATAAATAAGATACTTGTATATTGATAAGTTATTAAAGTATACTTGTACAGTTTAGAAGAAATAGTAGGTATATTCTATTTTCCATAAAAACATATATATATATATATTCAATTGTCAATGAAGTATATATAAAATTCAATCTTACCAATAATTAGCGACATCTATTAGATATCATTATAGTGTTTATTTTAAATTGAAGTGTTAGAATTATCATATCGACAAATAACACTAAATCTAAAACGTTAATGACATATCTAAGAATTCTTATTAATTGCTGATAAAATCAAATTCTTTTATTGGAATTAAAAGTTTATATAATATTATTATTTAATTATTTAAATATAGATATAGAAAATTTATTGAATATATGCATAATTTTAATATTTTACAATGTTTGACGAATTATTTTTTTTATTTATATTGCTTTTTAATATTGACGAATTATTTATAATAGTTTTTTTTGTTGACCTGATCAAATAATAATGAATGCATTAAATTATATGTTCTATAATAAATTAAATTATAATTATTAATAATAATAAAACACTATTATATTTTGGTAATTTAAGTTAAGAATAATACTATACTATCTATATTATTTAATTTTTGTATTAGTAGATGTATTTTGTTTTGAAAGAAAACAAAACATTCATAGTTCATTAGTCAGTAGCAATTTTGTAGCTGACACTGAATATATATATATGTATATTTCATTTTGTCTACTAAAATTGTATTTTTAAAACTAATTAATATTTTTTAGAAAAAGTGACCACCTACTATAAAAATTATTATTATGAGCAAAATAAAAATTTGATTTTATAATCGAATAATTGCTACAAACAATAATTTTTTACTTCCCTCACTTTTCATAGATTTTCAGAAAAAATTTTTCAACTTTTCCTACTTTAAAGTATATTCAAAATCACTATAATAATAGAAATATTATAATAGAAAAATTCAATTATCTTGAAACAACAGAATTTCAAAAATCTTATTTTTCAAAGTTTTAAAAAAAAGTTTGTCGAATATTCAATTTTATTAAAAATTTTTTTTATTTAATAATTAATTTAAAATTGTATTATTCCGTATTACCGCGTATTATTCCGCATTATTGGGTATTACCGCGTATTATTTCGTATTACTGTGTATTATTCTGTATTGCCGCGTATTATTCCGTATTATTGCGTATTATTTCGTATTATTCTGTATTATATCGTATTTTTCCGTATTATTTCGTACTTTTCCGTAATATAACGTATTTTTTCGTATTATTCTGTGTTTTTCTGTATTTTTTTTTATTTATAAAAATAATTGGAATTTTTACGAGAATTTTTTTTCAAAAATAAAAAAATTAAATTAAATTAAAAAAAAAATTTTTTAAAACAGATTATTAATATAATTCGAGTATTTCTTTCTATTCACTAAATCACTTACTTAACTTTATATATTTACTCACATTCAGTGAGTGAATTAAAAATGTTTTAATTCCACTGTAGAACGTGTGGCGTCGAAAATATTCTACGATATGATGAACTTAAAATTTCCTTCTTATTTAGGGGGTGTAGGCATTATATATAATATAATACAGGTATAAAATATGGTCAATACAAACCCTTTGTACAATAGGGCCTTTGTTATTGAGGAAAACTTTGAGTTTAACATTGTTTATCTTTTTCTACACAATTACAACTGCTATAATACTTCGTCTGACGTAAGACTATCTCTCTTCAATTTTAATCATGAATTTCTTTCTCTATCCAAAACAAAATTGATAAGACTGTCTTACTTTATCTAATTTGCATATCTACTCGTTTCTAAATAAGGAAAATTTACTAATTCAAAAGCAAAAAGTTAGTCACTAAATTCAAATTAGTAAATTTTTACTAATTCAAATTTCGAGATTTACTATTCTTTATTTTTAAATCAATAATTCTCCATTGATACGAATTTTAATTAAAGAAACAAAATTTCTTTTGGCGAATTTTCTTTTAAAAATCAGTAGAAGAAATAAAAGTTAAAAAATAAATTTATAAATGAAAAATAAATTTTTGAACTGACTGACAAATTTCTTTTTCTATCTCAACTTAAAAGTTATATTACTTAACATTTTCTTCTAAATATAAAATTACATAACGTCATTAATTTATTATTTATATATAAACACTTGCAGTTAATGATTTATTTTAATTAAAATTTGACCCTAATTTAAAGGTCAATTTAATTTAAACTGCAATTAAACTGCCATAAAAAGTTTTAAAAGAAGAATTTCAGATTGGAAAAAATATATATACCTTCCTTCTACAGAGGGCGCTTAACTTCTTAACATACACAAGAAAAAATATATATACCTTCCTTCTACAGAGGGCGCTTAACTTCTTAACATACACAAGAAAAAATATATATACCTTCCTTCTACAGAGGGCGCTTAACTTCTTAACATACACAATGACATGTAAAAACTTTTGATCTAATATACTCATGTATATTGCTACTACTGTAAACTACTACGCATGCGTAATATTGACAAAACACTACTGCGCATGCGTTATAGTGATAGAACACTACTGCGCATGCGTTATAGTGACAGAACACTACTGCGCATGCGTAATATTGTCCGAACACTACTGCGCATGCGTAACATTGTCCGAAAACTACTGCGCATGCGTAACATTGTCCAAACACTACTGCGCATGTCTGAGATTCAAGGAACACTACTGCGCATGCGTTATAGTGACAACACTACTGCGCATGCGTAACATTGTCTGAACACTACTGCGCATGCGTAACATTGTCTGAACACTACTGCGCATGCGTAACATTGTCTGAACACTACTGCGCATGCGTAACATTGACAGAACACTACTGCGCATGCGTAACATTGTCTGAACACTACTGCGCATGTTATAGTGACAGAACACTACTGCGCATGCGTAACATTGACAGAACACTACTGCGCACGCGTAACATTGTCCGAACACTACTGCGCATGCGTAACATTGACAGAACACTACTGCGCATGCGTAACATTGTCCAAACACTACTGCGCATGTCTGATATTCAAGGAACACTACTGCGCATGCGTTATAGTGACAACACTACTGCACATGCGTTAAAGTGACAACACTACTGCGCATGCGTAACATTGTCTGAACACTACTGCGCATGCGTAACATTGTCCGAACACTACTGCGCATGCGTAACATTGTCTGAACACTACTGCGCATGCGTAACATTGTCCAAACACTACTGCGCATGCGTAACATTGACAGAACACTACTGCGCATGCGTAACATTGTCTGAACACTACTGCGCATGCGTAACATTGTCTGAACACTACTGCGCATGCGTAACATTGACAGAACACTACTGCGCATGCGTCGCATGCGTAACATTGACAGAACACTACTGCGCATGCGTAACATTGACAGAACACTACTGCGCATGCGTAACATTGACAGAACACTACTGCGCATGCGTAACATTGTCTGAACACTACTGCGCATGTTATAGTGACAGAACACTACTGCGCATGCGTAACATTGTCCGAACACTACTGCGCACGCGTAACATTGTCCGAACACTACTGCGCATGCGTAACATTGACAGAACACTACTGCGCATGCGTAACATTGTCCGAACACTACTGCGCATGTGTGATATTCAAGGAACACTACTGCGCATGCGTATATGTATATACAATGATACAATGAGTATGTATACATACGATACGATGAATAAATGATAAAAGCCGAACGACCGAACGATGAAGTACGAAGTTACACGAGCGACGGACGACAAAACGACGACGAATATCTTAATATTATAGGATGCATGCGTAACATTGACAGAACACTACTGCGCATGCGTAACATTGACAGAACACTACTGCGCATGCGTAACATTGACAGAACACTACTGCGCATGCGTAACATTGTCTGAACACTACTGCGCATGTTATAGTGACAGAACACTACTGCGCATGCGTAACATTGTCCGAACACTACTGCGCACGCGTAACATTGTCCGAACACTACTGCGCATGCGTAACATTGACAGAACACTACTGCGCATGCGTAACATTGACAGAACACTACTGCGCATGCGTAACATTGACAGAACACTACTGCGCATGCGTAACATTGTCCGAACACTACTGCGCATGTGTGATATTCAAGGAACACTACTGCGCATGCGTATATGTATATACAATGATACAATGAGTATGTATACATACGATACGATGAATAAATGATAAAAGCCGAACGACCGAACGATGAAGTACGAAGTTACACGAGCGACGGACGACAAAACGACGACGAATATCTTAATATTATAGGAGATTAAAAAACAAAAAAACGTCATTTTTTTCGTTTCACATATTGAAAGTACACATCATAAGCTTTCTTTTGGTACAAGAAAAAAAGGGGCTTTTTTTAAAAAAATCAAAAATTTTTTTAATTTTCAAGAAAGAAATTTTGAATTAAAAAAAAATTCTCACTATTTGAAAAAGCAGAAAAAAACCTACCAAAAACATATAGGTCACAATTTTTTCTCTTTATTATATAAAAGCTACGATTTTTTATAAAACTCACTATTAATACTGTGACGAAGTAGTTTCGTCATGATATGTTCATTATTTACTTTCTTTTTATTATTATAATTTCAATTAATAATTATTTGAATTTGGGCTTAGCGCGTTAGTCCTTTTGACTTTAAGGCGTAGAGAGAAATGTAAATTCCCCTTTTTGACAAGTGTGTACCGGCGCTTCGCGAAAAATGTAGCAGACGACGAAAGCACATTTTTGAAGATAGTTCGATTTGTGTTGTCGTTGAATAGACATGGGTATGTGAAGGGAAGAGAGTTGTTGAGAGATATGAAAAGAGAGTTCTGTTATTATAAGTTAAGTTGAGTGAAATTAGTAAACGAGATTTGGATAATAAAAAGAGTTGTAAAAGTAATCAATTGGAAAATTATTTGGAATTTACCTCCTCAAAACTAAGCAAGAAAAAGTGTAAAATATTGAAGTAAATCAAGTAAGTAAAATGTTTGATTGAAGTCGTGTTTCAAAAAGATTAAATTCCCCTTTTTTAATCTTCTCAACGGAATCTCCTTTGAGATTAATTTTGGCTAAGGGAAGTGTTGATGTACTTTTATTTGTTGTTATTAAAATAATTGTTTTTGTTAATTTTTCAATAAATAAAATTAACTGGCGTCTGACGACCATGTTTGGTGCTAATTAGGATTATTGACGTGTAAGGGAATTAATGTTTATCTGAATCTAATAAATTTTCTGATTTATTATTAAAAGAACCATCATAATACTAATCTAAAATCTTCAACCCCCTCCCCCTACAATTTTTTATAAAATTTCATAATTACTTGGTGGTTTAAAGTACTGATTCATAGTTCTAAATACTGTGAAAATATTAGCCCGATCTAACAACTTGCAATTTTGACATTGGTACACTTGAGAAAATTTGCCCCATATATATTACATACACATTTTGAGATTTAAAATTGTTTAAAAACAAATTTATAATTGCATAACTTTATTTTTAAACCTTCCTTTTTTACCAAAAATTAACAGAAAAATATTAAAATGCGAAAATTCACGCTTAAAAACGTTTGGTGCACATCTCAGGCGTGTTTACGCGAGATCGATATCTGTGCACCTCGAGACAAAAAATTCGACATTTCGGTTAGTTTTAAAGTCTCCAGGGATTTTTTTTTGCAAAAAATTCTGGAGAAGATAACGAATCCACAATTTTGAAAATTTTTAAAAATCTTTTTTGCCTAAAATCTTCTGTCATAAAACACTACCTTTATACTAAGTTTCAGAAAAATTGAAAGACCCATGACTAACTTTGATTCTTTTGAGAAAATTTGACCCATATGATTTCGTTTTCCAGAGTGCGCTTCTTTCGAGCAAACAATTTTTTATTTGATTTAAATTTACACGCATTTTCCTCAAATTTATCTATTAGATGCTTTAAATGAATAATGTCATAGTAGCAATAAATTATAGTAAATAGGCAGTGCCGGTTCTAACTCACGATCCCTGCACAGACATGTTACCGACACTTTTAGCCCAGACTCAAACCATTGGGGGGGTAAGAACTTGATGACTAGGCGGAAATGACGTCATTCACAGATTCCTTCATCGAAATGTTACCGACACTTTTAGCTCAGACTCAAACCATTTGAGGAAGGGTGCGATTCAGATTATGATGCTAAGCCGAAAATGACATCACAAGGGGGGGGGCAGACCATGATTCTAAGGCGGATATGACATCACGGGGGAGGGTGCGATTCCGACCATGATTCTGAGGCAGATATGACATCACGGGGGAGGGTGTGATTCAGACCATGATGCTGAGATGGATATGGCGTCACACTTCCTAGAATTTTTGCTTGAGTAATTTGATATATTCTTATCTAAGGAATTTTTACCATTTACTTGTTGTTTATAATGTCTTTGATTTATTGCTTCCGGTTTGGGATTTATCTAAGGAATTTTTCCCACGTGTAATTTGATACCTATTTATTTCTTGGAATTATTGTCTTCATTTAAGCTATTGTTTTACATGTAATTTGATATCTTGTTTATTAGATTCTTATCTAAGGAATTCTTCCCATGTACTTGTTGTTTATGATATCTTTGATTTATTGCTTCCGGCCTGCTTTATACAGTTTATTTGTTTTGTTTTCACTAAGTTTTATCTAAGGAATTTTTTTACAAACATTTTCTGTACTTTTTATAAGAATGCTTTTGATCTTACCGCTATTCTAAGAAAACTATAATTAACTTCAAGGTTAAATAGGACATATCTTGTGTATATAAAGAGAGCAATTTTTCTAAACAAAATCATTCCTTCAGTTTAAGTTGGCTGATGAACATATTATTAGCAAAGCATAGTGAAATTCAAGTGCGATTAAACAAATTAATACAAGAAATTGATTAAGTTAAAAGTTTAATTGAAGAAAGGTCACAGTTAAATATTTTAGTGAAAAAATTTCAAAATTTAAATTTAAGTGATAAAAATGAATTTCGATAAATTAAACAAGGCAAGCAAAGTCTTGGTCACCAAAACAATAAAGAAATTAACCATCGATGCATTCTATAAAGTAACAGACATTCGAAAAATTGATACGAAATTTGGTCTGAAAATTATTGCTGAAATAAATAATGAATTTAACATTTTTCTACCACCAAGAATGCTAAAAATATTTCAAGAGGATGCAAATCTTTTCAACAGTCTGAAAGCAGAAGCTGTAAGAGGTGGTGTATATTTAAGAAATCGTGGAGGACTTTACAATCAAATAGAGTTTGTTCCTGAGGGAGTTGACCAGTAGAAGACAAAAAAATGTCATATTTACCATGTCGAGAAATGTTATTATCAAAAATTTACAACTTAAATCCATCATTTACAAAACAAGTTGTCGTTGGAGCAGAACTGGACACAAATGGAAATATAATACCAAAAATTCAACTAAGAAGCAGCCATCCACGAGTATCATTGTCTTTGGAGCTTCAAGAATGGCGCCTTTTGTGTGATGCAGTAAAACATATCATACGATTTTTCAATGGAGATTGTGATGCAACAGTGTTGGATTGTGATACGTTTACAATACGTTTTAGTGTTACATATCGTTTAATATCAATTGAGCGTTTAGATCAATCTTTTATATTTAGTGAAACGTCATTTGCAATATTTAATGAACTTATTCCTTGTGTCAAACAAAAATATGTAGAACTATCAAAATTCAATTTGCAGTATAGTAAAGATATAATTGTAAAGTCTATTGCAGAATTAATCTTTAAAAATAATGTAAAGTGTACAAAACATGCCACGGATTTTATTAAAAAACATTACAGTAGAATACTTCAAAAAGTGATGGGAAGAACTAATGTTTTAAATTTAGAGACTTTATTGCTAGAACTTGTCACATTTCACTGTAAACAAATATCAAATGAAGCTATTCATCAAATGTCAAATATTCAATGTATAAATGGTCGTTTATTGTAAAAGAGAGGATAAATAAATACAAGAATGCATACAATTCAATTTATTTTTATTTGAACCTTTCTCAAATACATTATAATTCAGATTCGTTTATCCAACTGTTATAAGAATTATCAAAACCTAACCATTTTACAAATACATTAGATCCTCGTTTTTTTAATACTTTTTCAACTAAATATACACCTGGATATTTAACTTTAGAAAGTTCTTGCTCCTAAAAACATCCACTTATTATATTTTCCTGATAATCCTTCAAGATATATGTTATTGGATTAGTATTTTTTACATCGCTTATAGTAAATATTTCTGTAGTCCAATTTGGTGTATAACCTTTCTCAAAAACATGTTTAACTTTACTTATACGTACTCTATCTCCAACTTTAAATTTGTTATATTGCCTGTTTACTGCAACTTTTTTAAATACATTAAAAAACAAATTATTTTCATTTTAAGCATTTACATCTTTCGGTTTTATTTTTATTGTCCGATGTCTACTATTATTATACGCATTTACTAAATCACTTAATATATCTATCCATTTTTAATTACCGCGTAAACTGAATTGCATCCACATTTTATTCTTCAAAGTACGATTAAATCGCTCACAAATTGACGCTTTCAAATTACTATGAGTAGAATACAAATTAATGTTATAATTTTTAATGAGATTTTCAAACTTTGAATTACAAAACTCTTTTGCTTTATCTACTTGCAAATTTTTTGGTATACGTTTTTTAATTAAAATAGATTTCATTGCCGCAGTCACATCTTCACCTTTTTTGGACTTTACTGGAACAGCCCAGGCAAACTTTGAAAATGTATCAATGATGGTCAACAGGTACTTGTAACCTTTATTTTCTCTAGCATAAGGCTGCATTTCAACAAGATCAGCTTGCCAAGTCTCGTCAATATCTCGAATGTCAACATTTCTTCGCTTATAATTTTTTCTCGCTGGTTTATGTAACTCTTTCACCAATTGTAGTTTTTGATCCTCCATTGTTAATTACCTTCAAGTGTGCGCAGTCTGCTGTCTAATTGTAAAATAATGTCTTTGTTGGTAGACATCATCTCTATATTTCTTTCAATACTGATTCTTAGATTTTCAAAATATTTTTTATCAAATCTTCTAAATCTAAAATCTTTACTACATTGTCATTTACATCATTTCTCACGGAACCGATTACATCATAGATGGCGTTCGCCTTAGATTCAATAACTATGTTTACAGTATTCAAGTTTACTGCATCATCGTTGCTCTCAGCATTAGCTACGTTACAAAGTTTCTTATTTTCAATATTAAAATCTCCTTCAGCAGTCAACTTAAAACCAAGTCCTGGTGGACCTCGATTTGAAGTTTCTGTGCTTTTAAACTGACGTCCGACTATGTCGATACTCATCATGAAAATGATAAAAATTTCTACAACTGTTAATTAATAAACAATTACAGCTTTTCTCAACTCTTCAATAACACAGCCCCACAAAAAAAGAAAAGTACCCTGCGCGAAAGTCTACAGTACCATACCCCTATGTATTTTGATGCGCTGAACACGAATACGAAATCAGATTTGCTCCATCACGTCAGGATTTTTTTCTAACCTCAAAAAACATGTCAGATTTTATGTAATTGATGTAAAATACAAAATTTTTTAAAAATTGATTAGATTTGTCTCAAACTTGTTTCTCGGGGGTTTTTAAGATCGCTGATTACGAATCTGCAGTCAGTTTTTAAAAATTCAAAATGGCGGATTCAATATGGCGGACAAATTTAAAAAATTTGTTGGATTTTCACTTTACTTGGTATATAGGGCCCAACAACATGTTGGCCCAACATGATACTTATAATTTTAAAATCTCCACAAATTTGCCAATTGTGTTCTTTATATTTAATTTTCTCCAAAACTAATTTGACAGTTTCATAATCTTCTTTAAGTTCAGTGGAATGGGCTACGGGAATTGAAGCAAAAACATTAGTGTTATGAATTAGCACTGCCTATAGACTTCTTTTAGAAGAGTCAATGAATAACCTCCAATGTTGATCTTCATATACGTTTGGTTTCAATTCATTTATTAGTCCTTCAATGTCAGAACAATATACTAATGAAAGCTCATCGTCTTTTGTAGAATATTTCCGAAATTGCTTTTCTCTGTCACAATAAAAGTAAGCTGTGGTGCCTTTAGATAACAAATTTTTCTTTTTTAGGGTTCCGTACCCCGGTAGGAACCCTATTGGAACGGTTACAAAAATGACCATGTACCCCCCCTCTAGCACTCACAGTTTTACACCTAGAGAGCTAAAATTTCGTACACGTATGTATTTTCACGCGTAGATTACAGGAAAAATATAGCGAACGTGATTGGGATTGATCTTCATAGAGTTTTCGACGAAAAACATTAAATTTTGGCCACTTTTTGCAAAAAAAGGCATGTACCCCCCCCCTAGCGCTCACAGTTTTTTATCTAGAAAGTTGAAAATTGGTATGCATATGTATTTTCAAAAATGGATTAAAGGAAAAATATAGCGAACACATTTGGTATTGATCTTCATTCTGTTTTTATCGAAAAAGTCAAAAATTTTGAAAATTTCGAAAAAAATCCATGTACCCCCCCCCCTGGCGCCTACATTTTTTTACCTGAAGAGCTGAAAATTGGCATACTTATTCGTTTTTACGCATAGATTACAGGAAAAATATAGCGGAAGTGATTAGAATTGATCTTCGTGGTGTTTTCATCGAAAAACTAAAATCTCTTTTTGCAAGCTCGAAAATACTTTAACCCTTGCTGGTTCTCTCAATTCTTAATCTAGTGGACTGGCGTTATACATTTTTATTTGTTTTTTCGTGCAGATTTCAACAAACATACAGAAAAAATTATTGGAGTTCATCTTCATATTTTTTTGCGAAAAACTGAAAAAATTTTTCGTTTTAGAAAAAAAGTGTGTACCCCCCCTCCCTTGGTTTTCACAATTCTTGGCCTATTGGACTACAGTTTTGCTTATTTGATGTATTTTCAAGTGTAGATTTCAGGAAAAATACACCGAACATAATTGGATTTTATCTTCATATTTTTTTTAGCGAAAAACTCAAAATTTTTTTAAATTTCGTCAAAAAAACGTGTTTTTTACCCTAGCGCCCACAGTTTTTTATGTGAAGAGATGAAAATTAGTTATTTATTTATTTTCACCTGTAGATTACAGAAAAAATACAGCGAAAAATATTGGAGTTGATCTTTATATTTTTTCCAGCAAAAAAGTAGAAGTTTTAAACGAGGGTACGGAACCCTGGGTTTTAGTACGAGTTCTACTCGCACTTGTCCGGTTTTTAAAACTGAAGCTAGATATTTTGCTCCATCTTTGGGTAATTTCAAATCTCTGATGAGGTTGCTAAGCTCTTCTTGCGTAAAGCCTTCTTTATACATGCGTAAATTATATTCTTTTTATTATTTTTATTATAGCCCTTTACATTGGTCATGCAAAAGTAGCAATCTCCTCGATTCAATGGTTTTTTCCACAATGTTGGTTTTTAAAAATTCAGGTGTTTATTCTCTTTCATATCATTCCAACGAGTTAACATTGTGTAGCAGGAACTGCAGATTGTATGTGGAACCCATTTTTCATTCTGATTGACTATCTCAAAATCAAAACAATCTTTGTAAATTTGTTTAATGTTTTCATTAATTAATTTGCGATTTTTCGGGATATCAAATTGTCCGCATACGTAACAAAATACATCTGCATTGCTGTCACATGTATGTTGTGAGGTTGACACTCCAAAAAGAACTTTTGAAGCGTTTGATAACTCTCATACCTCCCCAGGCCTAAGTATGAGAGGCTTTCCGACTTTGACGAGGACATTGTCAACTCGTCGTCGGACACACTACGGTATCATCCTCACACCCTAACGTCTCCCTGAAGGCAGCGCGCCTTTGCTAGCTTCGTTACTTCGATAGGCAGGAAGCAAATTTTTCTACACATCCCCTTTCGGGGCAGTTGTCATCGCCTACTACATCTATCGAAGCAGCAGGATTATTATTGTGCCAAAGCACAACGGAAATACAATACTGTATTATGTCCTAGCAGACCTGCGTCCAAGAGAAAAGTATTCTGCAATTGTTGAATTGAACTTCATCCAGAAATTATGCCTAATTTTCTAGAAATGTTCCTAGATGTCGTCTCGATAAACACATTTTAATTTAGGCATTTAGGTTACCAAAAATCTGCATTTCCTGCTGCATAAATATTTACCAACAAACTTTTCGAAACTTTTAAATTCACTGACTCCCAAAATGCTTGCATATCAAGTTATATTGGACCAGTTGTTAGAAATTTTTAAAGTCTGATTTGAAATTTGTGATCAGTGATCCGAAAAACCACTGAGTACCCATTTTAAAGCAAAATAAATCAATTTTCAAGAAAATGACCGCTATATTGGATCCGCCATATTAAATTTTTAAAATCTGACTGCAAATTTGTAATCAGCGACCCCGAAAACCCCTATATACCAAGTAAAGTGAAAATCCAACAAATTTTTTAAATTTGTCCGCCATATTGGATCCGCCATTTTGAATTTTTAAAAACTGACTGCAGATTCGTAATCAGCGATCTTAAAAACCCCCGAGAAACAAGTTTGAGACAAATCTAATCAATTTTTAAAAAATTTTGTATTTTACATAAATTACATAAAATCTGACATGTTTTTTGAGGTTAGAAAAAAATCCTGACGTGATGGAACAAATCTGACTTCGGATTCGTGTTCAGCGCATCAAGATACATAGGGGTATGGTACTGTGGACTTTCGCGCAGGGTACTTTTCTTTTTTGGTGGGGCTGTGTAATTGATATAATCTCATTATTATGATTGGTTTTTTCTAGCTGCTTGAGATGCCAAGAGTAATCTTAAACGATCAACCAATTTATTGGGATCATCCCAATAAACATAATCAATTTTTGCATCTTCTTGTTAAGTCATATATTCTGGAACTAAACCTTCACCAGAATGTACTGCTATATAGTTTAGATATTTTAAACTCTTTTTATCTCTAACAGCGCCATCTGCTTTGTAATATTTTTTATGAGCATTAGTTGATATTACAATATTTTTATAATTTTCCCGATCAACTACACTTAAAACAGCTTCTTCTGGAACTTTTTTGAATAAAAGCTCAAGTAAACCTTTCGTTGCAGGATATGTTTTATTACCTACACTAATATTATTTTGTTCAAAATTGATTCCTGAATTACCAATCATTAATTGCCCTTTAGATAATTTACGAACTCCATATGAAGGATCTAAATCTTTTCCCTTTTCATCCAACATTTAAAGATATAAAATAGCACCATCTTTCTCTGATTTATCTACATCATCATCATCATCATCATCATCATCATCATCATCATCATCATCATCATCATCATCATGATAAGTCATCAAATGATAAGTCATCTCTTAAAAATGAATCATTCTCTCTCTTAACTTCTTGATCTTCTTCAAACTCTAAAGGAAGGTCTCCCTCTCTTTCAATTTTTACTGGTCGAATTTGTTTGACAATTTCAATGTCGTCAACTACTTTCTGAATTGGTGTCACTATAGGTTTAAAGGTATTATTTAAAGTCTGTTCAATTTTAAACTAGTTTAAAGAAAACTTCGAAAAGAGTAAGACGAGGTAGAGGTGTCTTGAATAAAATTATTAACAAATTACCTTTCGAACTTCGCATACCTAGATATCAATACTGTGGTTCAGGAACAAAATTGTCGAAAATATTAGCACGAGGTGATCCAGGAATCAACCCTCTTGACGCTGCTTGTAAACAGCACAATATTTCTTATTCGAAAAATAGGAAAAGTGTAGAAACGAGAAACGCAGCTGATAGAGTACTTGCTGATAAAGCTTGGCAACGTGTGTTTGCTCCTGACGCAAATTATAGTGAAAGAGCTGCAGCTTACGCAATAACAAATGCAATGAAGGTCAAATCAAAATTGGGCATGGGAATCAAGTCAAAAGAAAATATGAAGAAAAAGAGAGAAAATAAAAAATCAACGTTGAGGAAGATTGTAACCGCAGCTAAAAAATCTATGAAATTAGATACAAATGCACAGTCTACTATTAAATAAGCACTTGAAGGTGCACGTTTGGCAGTTAGAATTGCTTGTGGCAGGCGAAAAATTAATAAACCTCGAGTTTTACCGATACCTGCTAAAGTGGGAGGAATTTTACCTTTTCTTATTCCTTTGTTTGCGGGTTTAAGTGCAACAGGGGCTCTCGCAGGGGGAGCAGCTGGCATAGCAAACGCTGTAAATGATGCAAATTCTGCAAAACGTCAACTAGAGAAAAGCAAGCGACATAATCAAACAATGGAATCTATTGCCTTAGGAGAAAGTCTCTTTCTAAAACCATATAAAGCAGGACTAGGCCTTCATCTAAAACCATACAAAGTAGAACAAGGATGCAAGTCAAAAAACTTGAAGTAAAGCTACCTCAGCGTGCGCTAACAGACTTAGATTTATTAAAATTTGCAAAGCGCTTAAAAATTCCATATTTTCGAGGAGTTTTGATGCGAAACGAACTACCTATGCGTGGTCCTACAGAAAATAAATTTGCAATAATAAATCTAGATGATAAAGATGATCCTGGTACACATTGGTGTGCAAATAAAAAGAATAAAGATGAAATCGTATATTTGATTAGACCAATAGAGTTGTCTAATTTTAAAAATTATGCTCTTGGTCTTGTTGAATTTTTAACTTTTAATTCTATTCCTAATATAGATGTTGGAAAGAATAAATTTTACGTAGGAAATGAAGAAATTATTATAGCCACAGAAAGTTTTGAAGTTTACTAACTTCAAAACTTTCTGTGGCTATAATAATTTCTATATTGATAAAGTTTTGCATTTAATTTTAAAAAATAAAGAAATTAATTTTAGAATCAAACCAAACAATACTACATTGAAATGTACAGTTTATTGTGATGAAGAAATTAATTTTAAACCCAATGATTCTATAGGTAGTTTGTTAGGACTTTCTCCTCGCAAATTAAAAGCTCAAGAATACCATGAGTCTGATCAACCAGTATCAATCATTAAAATAAATTCATTAAGAATAGAATGTAATATAACAACGGAAGCATACATTAATGGTTGCGAATTGTAGACCAAGACGGAAATTTAGTTAATTTTCAAGGGGAAACTTTAACAATAAGGCTTCATATTAAATCCTTAAAATAATGGGTATTGTTTTTAATAATAGAAAAAGGATTGGTTTTGGTTATAAAATTAAGACACCATGCCAGAAGCAAATCAGTCGTCGGCGAATCTTGAAGAGATTAACACCTCAGAACCTGCAACTACTAAAAAATCTTGGTCTAAAGATTGTAAAAAAAGAAGAGAGTAAAAAAGAGATTTAAGGTTATTTTTACTTGTATTTGTGCCTTTGTATTTCAACGTATTATTATTTGCTATGGAAGTGGAAATTTTAAATATTGATTCACCAGTAATTTTTGATAAATCTATTGCTCATTATGCAGTTCATGCACAACAACCATACACCTCATCAACATACAACAATAATGACGAAATCCGCATCACGGTACAGAATCAGGATCATTGCTTATTTCCAAGCAAAAGCTCGATTCACATCACTGGAAAACTTGTGAAACTTGATGGAACAGCTCCAGAGCGTACAAATTTAATTTCTAATGGCATATGTCATTTATTTGAAGAAGCAAAGTATGAACTTAATGGTGTAGAAATTGATAAAAATAAAAATGTTGGTCATACAAGTTTAATGAAAAATTATATTTCTCTGGATGCTAGTCAAAATAAATTTCTTGAAAATGTTGGTTGGTTAGAATTTACGAATGAACCAACCTTAACAAATGCACAAGGTTATTTTGATGTTTGTATTCCTTTAAGTATGATTTTTGGTTTTGCTGAAGATTACCAAAAAGTTATTATTAACGCTAAACATGAGCTTATTTTAATCAGATCAAGAACGGATGCTAACGCAGTGTTGCAAGTAGCACCTTTAGAAGAGTTTAAAATTGTCATTGAAAAAATTGAATAGTTATTATCATACATAAAATTATCAGATGCTCGAAAATTTAAATTATTAAAATATATTGAAAAAGATCCATCTATTTCAATAAGTTTTAGAACTTGGGAATTGTATGAATATCCTTTATTACCAATTACTCCTAAGCATATTTGGAGTGTAAAAACTTCAAGTCAATTAGAGAAACCTAGATTTATTGTATTAGGGTTTCAGAGAAACAGAAAAAATAATACAGTTCAAAACTCTAGTTATTTTGATCATTGTGATTTATCTGATGTAAAATTATTTTTAAATTCACAATGTTATCCTTATGGCAACATGAATCTGAATATTGGTAGAAATCAGTACTCTACTTTATATAAAATGTTTACAAATTTTTAAGCTTCTTGTTATAGTAAAGAGTCTCAACCAATTTTATCAAAAAAAGAATTTTTACAATATGCTCCTTTAGTTGTAGTGGACTGTTCAAAACAAAATGAGTCTTTAAAAAGTGGACCAGTTGATATCCGTCTAGAATTCGAATCAAAAGAAAATTTTCCCGCCAATACTTCAGCTTATTGCTTAATTTTGCATGACCGCATCGTTGAATATAAACCAATCAGTGGAATTGTTAAAAAAATTGCTTAACTTTAAGCTTATACATATTTAACTCTCTACGAGTAATGAGATTAGTTGATTTAAAAATGCAGTACTTGATGGATGTGCAAGGATTCAAATTGCCAATTAATAAATTTGTTTTAAAAGAATTAGCTATAGTTTCTGTAAATGATGATTTAATACCAATAAATATGGTTTTCCAACCTCCTTGTCCATGGAAATGCGTCACAAACAAATATAAATGTATCAATCGTTGGTTAGAAAATAATTGCCATGGTATTCGTTGGAATGCTGGTGATGTACCGTACGTTTATTTAAAATAAATTTTAGAAAATGTGTTTAAAGAAGCAAAGACAATTTATGTTAAAGGTTTAGAGAAGAAAAAATGGTTAAAAAGCTTAATCGATGAAAAATATTGTATTGAAATTATCGATATGAATGATTTAAATTGTCCTTCATTAAAAAAGTTAAACATTGAAACATGTATTGGAACTTGTTCAAAACATTTAATCAACAAGAAAACTTTTACTTGTGCTCTTCAGAATGTTATAAACTTAAAAACATGGTTCTGCAAAAACTGTAATATTTAAGTATTTTAGTTTAAAATGTGTATTGTATTTTTTTCCTCAATAAAATTACAAAATATCAATTGGACTGTAATTATTATTCCTAACCTAACCCTATTATTTTCAGGTATAAGAAACAACAACATTTATTTTGATTACATTTATTTATTATAATAAATTACAATATTTTTAAGTATAATTTATTGTAAAAATTATATAAAGCGAACAGTAGAGAACTAATACAAACTAACATTTTATACATCAATTTCATCTATTTCCATTGGATCATGCTGTTGGTAACCCCAAGGAAAGGTGTCAGTTTTCCCTGGTATCAAAATTCTTTTACCATCCTGCCAACTTAGAGCAATTTTATTTTGTTTAACAGTAAATACTTCATGTTTTTTCCTGCGTATAAAGTGCTGAGATCGGATCAGGTTTTCATTTTCATTGAGAGTATGCTTAAAATCATCGAATCCTATTTTTTTTAAAGTTGAATATTTTACCCCTTTTGCTTTCTTTTTAGCTTCCTTATCACCCCATAACTTGAATGCATATAGTTTTTATCTTAAACCTATAAATTCGTCTACAATTTTACCGTTATTTTCGTCTTTTATAAGACCCAGGATTTTTTTATTTGCAAGTGGTATATTATTATAAATGTTGTTTTCAGGATAATCGGATGTATCGAATTTATGTAAATCTCTTTTAATATAATCATAAAAATTTGGTACTGTGATGTGATAAACAAGACTGTCAGTATCTGTGTATAGTAATTTTGCAGAATCACTGAAAGTCTCTTTAATGTAATTGTAATGAAAGTCATATGTTATTATTTTTGATAGGTCTAAAATAGTGAATCCTATGTAAATTGGTTTGTTAAAGTATACCTTTGTTTTATTCATTTCAATAATGACCATATCTTTATCGAATATGGTGCAACTATGAAAGTTCGGTTGAGCAATTAAATTTTTCGCGCAATACCTTCCCTCCCATTTTGATATTAATCTAACATCTTTGTGTTTTCTAACATTTTCCATTGTCTTGCCAAATACGGAATTGTTCATTAGCTTGTAAAAATTCTTCTCAAATTCATTACTCGATTTTTTTCTAAGCTCGGTATTTAAATTAATGTAGGGTTTTAACCACTGCTTTTGCTTAAATTTTTAAAACTCTATGTATTTTAGTTAATTTCATTCCCAAAGATAAATATAGCTTTAAATTTCTATAGTGAATTGTATAGTTCTTCTTTGGTAATAAATTTGGAATTAATTTAGGAATTGTACATTTTGGGAGAGGAGGTATGAAATGTTCAGGGCATAACGGCAAGTCTTTATGTGAATCATGAAGTTGAGTTGGATAATCTAAATCTACTTCAAGAATATATCCTTCTGGAGAATCATCTGGAATATTTAAGAAAAAGTCATTACTATAATTTTCTAACCATTCAAAATCTGTATATGGCAAGCTCTCGCTCATAGAAGCACCATACTGATTATTTATATCGAAGTACATTATATAAGATTCTGGTATTAAGGGATTAAAATCTTTTTCCATAAATCTATTATTAGCTTTCGCGTATCTGTTTGAGCATTGTGAAACACCACCTCTTATTCCCTTTTCAATAAAAAGCAACATTTCTACATCTGTCAACAAATCAAGTTTTATGTCTGTGTACTTGAGCATAGCGTCAAATGCCAGTCCTGGGGCAGTATAGTAATGTAACACGTCCAAGTTATAAGTTGTAAAACAAGTTTTTCTAAAATTTCCAAAAATGTCGGCAAGTAGTAGAACGTCAGTCTGTAAATACAAGTCAGAGTATTCTCCTATTGTTTTTAAATTAAACGTTTTGCATACGTTACAAGTATGTTCATAGTCTTCGTCTGAAATATGAGCGTCATTTAATTTAGAGTAGAAAGAGTCTTTTACTGGCAATTGACCTTCTTCTAATTTTTTTCAGCTACTAACATATTCGTAAGGAAATATTCCTTTTCTTGTGAATAAATTAAACTCATCCATATTTTTACAATACTTTTTAGTAATTTTGTTCTCATCATTTTCAAGATAGGAGGATAATTTGTCTAAACTACTTGGCATAAATCTAAATGAATCAAGAAATCTTAATACTACTTTTGTACCTTTGACATACTTTGAAAATGAAATGTATTTTTTTTTGTTTATTGGTAACAGTTTAATTTCACCCTCAGAAGACGTTGCTAAAGTAATGTTACTTTGGTAACAGTTTAATTTCACCCTCAGAAGACGTTGCTAAAGCTTTAATAATAAAATGTGCATCATATCCTGACAAGTTGTGAAAAATTATGGGAACAACATGTGAATCTTTATAATTTACATTGCAACCCTGATGTGCCGGACCACGATATTTTCCCGTGAAATGACAATGATCGCGGTGTTTAATGTCATCTATTTCAAAAGGTTTTTCACAAATATGACAAACTGTTGCAGTATTAAATTGAATTTGTTGTAAAATAGTTAAATTTTCTATTGGAATAATATTTGTAAAATAAGAATTTGCTTTTTCACCTAATTGTTTTAATTCTGTCATGAACCAATCAACACAATGTGGACCTCGATATGATTTAAATTCTGAAATAGATTCGTCGAAATTGCAATGTACATAGAAAGCAAAACTTGTCGGGATATGTTTATGATACGTTGATGTGTTTGTGTGTGTACTTGCTATAGGTCTAAGAGACTTTCAGTGTCAGCATACACGACAAAGGTAACACTTTCTTTATTTCTATAGTTTTTAAATTTTGAAATTTTATCCTCTTTCTTAGGCAAAATTACTCGACACTTGTTTATTTTATCACAATCCATTTTATGATTATTAAATGATTTTTCGTGTACAAAATGACATAAACATCTTTCACAAAGTAACGTTCTGTGACTGTATTTTGAGATTTG
Source organism: Leptopilina heterotoma (assembly GCF_015476425.1). Classification (NCBI taxonomy): domain Eukaryota; kingdom Metazoa; phylum Arthropoda; class Insecta; order Hymenoptera; family Figitidae; genus Leptopilina; species Leptopilina heterotoma. The sequence continues at coordinate 1,455,138 of NW_025111146.1, forward strand.
TGAACTGACTAAACAAGATAAATTATTAATTAATGCAAAATGATAAACTTTGTTATTTGGAAAATCATCATCATCGTCTAAATCAATTTCAGTATTTTCAATCATTAACAAGTGATAAGTAGGTTCATTTGATTTGTTTTTACTTAAATAAAGTGGAACAATTTCATTCTTTTTATTACTTTTATCAATTCCATAAACATTAATACTCAGGTTGTTTAATTTTTCAAATTTTGGAATATCGCTGAGAGAAATAGGGAATTCAAAATCATCAAACTTTAAATCAGTATCTTTAAAGTAAGGTTATGAACTTGTACGTTCCTTATTCATTTCAGCTGGATATCGTTGTGCAATGATAGACCATAAAAAACAGTATTCATCAAAATTTTTAACATTAATCACAGCTCTTTTATCAATTATAAACTTTGGCATTCTTATAAAAGTTGAGTATACAGCCGCAAGAGGGACATATTTATTTATATTAACACTTAAATTTATAATTTCATTTAAAGACCAACCTGAATTTTTTTGTTGAAAATCATCAATCTTAACTAGAAGCTTTTCACGTATTTTATGATCAAACCATTCGTCAAAATTTGTTGATTCTAAAATTTTTGAATTTTTAGTATTGAAATATTTAATATCTTCAATTTCCCTACCCCCTTCTAGAGCACTAAAATTTGCCGCAAGAATAACATTAACTTTCATGTTTCCCGTCTTTTTAAACGCATTTTTTAATCAAGAAATAATCATTTTCTTTGCATCACTGGGAAAACTGTCTATATTTTTATGTTTTAAATTTATAATTACACCTGTTCTAATTCGATTCTCAAAAGCATTCTCTAATTCTTCCCACCTGATCCATCTCTCATCCTTTTTAAATAAACCCGTCCCTGTTCTTCTTAATTTCTTAAACTTTCTGCTGTTTGCTTTCAGTAGTCCAATAGTTGACAAAATCTTTCTCTTCTCTCCACATGACACGGATCCATTTCTTAACAATTTATTCAGCAATCTAATGTTCTTTACACTATTATTTATCCAAAAATTTAATTCCTCTGTTGTAATGTTTTTACCTAATGTTTTAAAAGCATCGTTCATAATTTTCACAAAATCTTTACAATAACTGGAGCTTTTATCAGTTTCCATAACTTTGCTTGCTTTGTTTAATTTATCGAAATTCATTTTTATCACTTGTATTTCAACTGTCAATTTTTCACTACAATGATTAACTCCGATCAGACTAAAATTGAACTTTTAACTATAGCAATTTTTTTAAAACGAGATGTTTAAGCGCACTTGAATTTCACTATACTTTGCTAATAATATGTTCATCAACCAACTTAAACTGCAGGAATGATTTCGTTTAGAAAAATTGCTCTCTTTATATACACAAGATATGACTTATTTAACCTTGAAGTTAATTATAGTTTTCTTAGAATTGAGGTATGATTAAAAGCTTATGAAAAGTACCGAAAATGTTTGTAAAAAAATTCCTTAGATAAAACTTAGTCAAAACAAAATAAATAAACTGTATAATAAGACCGGAAGCAATAAATCAAAGATATCATAAACAACAAGGACATGGGAAGAATTTCTTAGATAAGAATCTAATAAACAAGATATCAAATTACATGTAAAACAATAGCTTAAATGAAGACAATAATTCCAAGAAATAAATAGGTATAAAATTACACGTGGGAATAATATCTTAGATAAATCCCAAACCGGAAGCAATAAATCAAAGACATTATAAACAACAAGTAAATGGTAAAAATTCCTTAGATAAGAATATATCAAATTACTCAAGCAAAAATTCTAGGAAGTGTGACGTCATATCCATCTCAGCATCATAATCTGAATCGCACCCTCCCCCAAATGGTTAGAGTCTGAGCTAAAAGTGTCGGTAACATGTCGATGCAGGGATCGTGAGTTAGAACCGGCACTGCCTATCTACTAATTATTGTTGCTATATATATGAACTATAGAAACAATTTGCACAATATCATTAATTCTACAGTACCGTACTTTTAATTTAACCCTTTGAGGGGCGGTGGGACGTATACGTCTCACCTTTAAAAACCTCAATATCTTTGACGAAAATTAATATTTTTCAGTCAAATTTAGTGCGTTCTCTTTAGGAAGAATAGGGCTTTAAAAATATGTATCCTAGATCATGTTAAAAAAATTCCTATTGTTTAAAAAAATTCATACATTATTGTTAAAAATCACGAATTTTTTAAACATTTTAAAATCGACTAAAAATTGTTACTCAGGGGTTTTTGGGGTCGCTGATTACGAATATGACATCAGTTTTTAAAAATTCAAAAAGGCGGACATTTTTTTTAATTAATCGGATTCGCTTGAAAATGTTTAGTCGGGGGTTTTTGGGGTCGCTGATTACGAATCTGATGTTAGTTTTTCAAAATTCATAATGGCGGATCCAATATGGCGGACATTTTTTTAATTAATCGGATTCATTTTCAAGCAAATCCGATTAATTAAAAAAAATTTCCACCATATTGGATCCGCCATTTTGAATTTTTAAAAACTAACTTCAAATTCGTAATCAGCGAGCCCAAAAATATTAAGACATGAGTTGTAAAGAAAATCCGTCCATATGAATAATGTGCCCCTCAAAGGGTTAAATAGTTTCATTTTTTCGTTTTAAGCAATATACTTTTCAATTAATAAACGTGTCATTGAATCAAAGACGGGAAATTCAATAGCATGGAGCTATTTGATTCAACAGCACTTTTTCAGTGTATGAATCAGTCAAAGTGTCATGACAACACGCGTCATTAAAATCATTCTATTGGAAAAAATAAAAATTTCATATTTTTGATCTAAGGAAAGCTTAACTTTGTACTTAGATAACTTTTGTTGTAGCAGCTGAAATTCAATGTTTCTTGTACTCCCAGCTTAAGTGTATATTTTCAATTAAGTGTTCTGATTAGTATTATGGAATAACAGAGCTCGTAGGTTAAGTTACGAACAAATTACAAAATAGTGACATTTGGGGCAAGATGATCCATCAATGGGTGTACAAGATGATCCCCCCTGATTACCATGTATTTCGTCTCACCTCAAATTAAATTATCTAGTATTAATAAAAAATTCAATTTTTCTCGCTTCTTATATGTTTTTATTTTGAAAACTAACTTATTTAAAACAAAAAGTTGACATCTACTTCTATTTTATTAATTTTCTTGTTGTAGACAATGCCTCGTAATTATAAAATAGAAAAACGAATCGTGGTGAGTGGTCAAAAGCATTTATGGCCTAAATAAAGCATACGAGAACGATCGCGCGCTGCCGCGCGCGCGTTTTTTCTCTTGCATTTTTATTCTTTAAATTACAGTCTTTTATTTGTTAAGGTATCAATTTGAGTGAGTTTCTGATAATAGGAATTTTTAAATATTATTCAATTTAATAAAATAATAGCCTATGTTGTGCGTAAAACAATTTTTTATACCTTTACAATTCTAGTTCTGTTTTTATCTGTTTCTAAATGTATCATTTCTAAAGTTTATGGTTTTGATAAAAAAAACAACACTTTTCTTTGCTTAAAGAAAAGCGTATATTTCAAGAATAGCGCATTTTATAAAAAGTTTTGTACGATGAAGTTATAGAAAACCTTTTCATAATCAAAGTAATCTATTTGTTAATTAAATTTTGTAACATTTAAAATCTTCCATAGTAAATTTATATTTTAAAAAATAGTGATGAAAGAAAAACGTTACTAAATAAACAATTTTTAACTATTTTTCACTTAGCTAGCAAAAAAACATCTCTACTGTCAAAGAAAGCCATAAACAGAGGATATTAAATTAAAAATTTACTTTTGTTTCTTAAAATCGTTCCTACTTTTGCTATAAAAAAGAAATATAAGTGTGGTTTCTGTAAATATTATACAAAAAATGTAAGTACTCCGTCATTTCGAAGAAAATAATTTATTTCAATATATGCTTTTCTATAAGATTCATGGGATGCAAAATTTCGTTAATAATCTTGAGAAATATTATCTTTAAACTTTTTTCAAAGTTCATTTGGATGAACTGGTTGGCAGTACATTAAAATACGTACAAATAAGTGTCTTAATTATCTAAAGTTTGAACTATTATTTGAAATTAGGAAATTAAAACGTCTTTGACCAATTGATAAGAAAGAAACGTGTAAAGAAATCTTACGTGTGAATCTTATTACAAAAAAATGACGTAATTTACCAATAAGAAGCGTCGAAGAAAGTCTTACGCGTAAAGACAGCCATACTGAGACACACTCCTTTTTTAAGAAAAAAAATATATAACGACTCAGACATTTTTATAGAAAAAATATTTACTTTTATTTCAATAATTCAGTGTAAACATAATTCTTGATTAGTAAATTAGGTCTTTGATTTCCTAAATATATAATTAATGATTCCCAAGATTTAACTCGTAAAAATGCAACATATACTTGCCCATGATTAAATACATTTTTACGAAGGTCTACACCAATCTTGTCAAAAGTTTGTCCTTGGCTTTTATTTATTGTTATTGCGAATGCTAATTTTATAGGAAATTGCCGTCGTTTGAAAGTAAAAGGATAAATATCCTCACAATACAGCGTAATACGATTTATAAATACAATATCTCCAACCTTATCACCTGTTAAAATACGACAACGTAGCAGATTGTTTGATAGTTCTAATAACTGCATTCGCGTTCCATTACATAAACCTTCATTAATACTAAGATTTCGAAGTAGCATGTCAATACAATTAGCTCTTAATCGTAATTCATAAGGCGGGAAATTTGATGGATTTAAAGTATTCAAATACTCTGGTAAAATAGCATCATTTATACTTCCATTATCACAATTTTCGGTACTATCAACACTTGTATAAATTCGCTCACTTTTATTATCAAACAGTTCGAGTACCTTGTTGTTAATTTCATCAACATCAACATTTCGAGCAGACAATATTGCTACTTTTGCTAAATCATCGTATTTATCATTGATAATTAATTCTCCAAATATTTTATGAATGATATCACCATTTTCTACACATTGCTCTGGTGCTAGTATATTATTATCATTATCATTTAAAGTACCATTTCCAAGTGATAATAAATATTCTGAAAATTTTTTTTTACCAGGTAAAGTTCTCATATTTTCTGCTAATGATATCACCTTAAAATGACTCCATAATGTGCTAGATTTAATAGATAAATGAACTAATTTGCTTCTAGTAGCATTAACTTTAACAGGCAATAATTGTCTAAAATCACCACCCAAAAGCATAGTTTTTCCACTAAATGGCATATCAACATTCATAAAATCGCGTAATGTTCTATCAATTAATTCCATAGCATATCTTGGCGCCATTGGAGCTTCATCCCAAATAAAGATATCAACCTCTTTCAAAAATGTAGCTTCCTTAGATTGACTTTTAATATTTGATGTAGAATCATAGAACAATGGAACAGGCATCCCAAATGTTTTATGTACAGTTTTACCACGGGGAAGTAATATTGCGGCAATGCCTGTAAATGCCATAGTACAAACACATTTTCCTTTACTTCTTAACAAATGGTATAAAGTTGTATAAACAAAAGTTTTTCCGGATCCACCTGGTCCATCAATGTAATAACATGAAGAAGATGGTATTCTTTTATCTTGAATAACTACATTTAATACTTCATCAACAATATCCTTCTGTTTGGAATTCAGTTTCACATATTGCATTTCACCAATCTCTTTATGTTATTGCAATGACATTTCGTTGTTCGCTTGATTTTCTGTTTCAATACTTATTTCATTTAACTGTATCATTTCAGGAAAATTGCTAATATTTGATCCTTCATGCAACGGAAAGTTAATTATATCATTATATGCTCTTTTATGAGCTTCATTAGATGGATAATTTTTCTGATAATCTTCAGACATAGCCTCTTTAAACTTTTCCCAAAGTTCGTTTGGATGAACTGGATGGCAATAAATTAAAATACGCACAAATAAACGTCTTAATTGTTGTGGCATCATCCATACTTCTCCTTCTGTCAAAGCACGTTCCCATTCTCCATCATCTTCAATAAGGCCTAATGCTAAACATGCACTACGAAAAATGTCATGTACAATATTGTTGACAGTTCGCAGATGATCATAACTTGTAGCGCCTTTAACTACTATTAAAAGTAATCTAAGATGAAACAGTTCTGATTGACTGGGCGAAATTGAATACATCCGTCCAATGACATTAAATGACCCTTTACGCTTCACCCATTTTAATGCATTTTCACCACGTTCTTTCTTAAAAACATAATAACATGGAATTTCTGCATATGTATATTGTCTAGCTTGTGGATCACGCCTATTTAAATCGAAATATTCTAATAACATAGTCCGTTTCTGTAAAGCTTCATTTATAGCATCATCATTTGCTTCTTCACTAATGGTTACAGTATGCCGATTAATTAAATGAACAGGTAATCGGAGAATAGAATGACTTTTACTCTGTAATGGTCTACCAAATATTCTATCACATGCTTCAACAGGACTAACATATCGAGTTTCAATAAAGTTTTTTATTTCATCATATTTTAAAGAACTACTATCGGTAATTACTACAGCAGCAGCATCATGTCCCTTAAAAATATATTTATACAAATATTTTACGGATTTAATACTTGAAACTACTTCTACATTAATATGACAATTAAATAACTGAAGTAATGTAGGATTGTATGGAATAACGTATTGATTATCTGTACTTCCTTCATTTAGGCGATCGTATTGTCCTGTATTAAGGTAGCGATACGTTGGGTATCCGTTTTCATCCATTATTGTCTCAGAACAGAATTGTTTTGGGAAACCTTTCAAACATTTACTATTATTATCTTTACACCAATTTCCACATGGGCCATGAATCATATTTTTCATAACGATGTCATGAAGTATAACATTTTCTGATTGACTTGGAATTTCTGCCGAAATATATTTGTCTACAATCTCGGGTATTGTTATTTTATAATTTTGTTTCAAAGTCACTAATAAATGCATATGCGGCAATCCACGTTTTTGATATTCAATGACATACACATAAGTAATCACTTCGCCAAATAATTGTTCCTTTACAATAGTATTAATAAGTTTATCTTTTTTTATGGTAAAAACACGCGATACAATATCTGGTCTGTCAAAGGCAGTTTGGTTAGGTAATAAATTTTCCTTAATTTCACGCCAGTTTGGATTACACGTCATCGTAATAAAAAGATCAGGTTTACCAAATTTTCTCACAATAGCCATTGCATCTTGGTAATGCTGTAACATATTTCTCGGAGAACCTGTGAAAGATGATGGAAGTATTACAATTTTCCCAACTTCATTGTTCGAATCATCAGCTCTTCTTTGTAAATGATCAATTAGACCTTCGTAAGTATCTGCACGAAGTTTCTTTTGATTATTTCGACAGAAATTTGTCCTACCTTTTTAATTTTCACATAACTGTCGACAATCCATTGCTGAAATAATCTACCACCCTTTAAAAATACATTGTTGTCCCTAGAAGCCATTCTATGCCTGATGTATGCAGCTCTTGATACACGTTTATTTGTATTAGCGCAGGTCAGATTTTTGTCCCAACTTCTTGTTCCATGTGGATAAAATAAAGGAGGGGAGAGTCTCCAGTTGTGAGACACCTCCAGTTGTGAGACAGTCAATTTTTTTTAACATGCAATATTAAAAATCCGATTGGTTTATATAAAAACATTTCTTTTTACATGAGCCAACTTTTTCGTGTACGCCGAAGCGGATATATTAACTGTTTTTGTTAAATACCAACACTGTGTGTGACAATCGACTAAAAAGCGTTTTTTCAATAAATGCAAAGTACTTTTTTTCCAAGTTAATTAATTGGAAAAGGTAAATGTAATGCATTTTCTTTTAGTGTTTTCCTTATATTTTGTTATGCAATATTGCATTGTTCCAATCGACGGTTGAAAATGATTTAATTTTCCTTTTTCAAAATAGCGCCAATTTCTGGGTGTGAGACACAGCATATCACCAGTTGTGAGACGGTGTCAACACCCATCTGGGCAGCATAAAAAATACGACTTTGCAGGGATACTATTTAAATGTTGTTTTGATTTTTTTTTCTAGTATTTTTGGGCATGTCAAGTGGAAAAAAGTTAATTGATTCAGAAGAAATCAATTTTAATGCTCTTGTTGAAGCTATTAAATTGTGTTTATTTGATATTCATATTTTGGCGAATAAATATTATTATTTAGTATATAATAATATATATTATTAATATATTTAATTATTTCTACTAAACATAACGTTTTATATCAAACTTATTAAATTTTAGCAATTTTTAATGAGTGTCTCACAACTGGAGACATTTTTTTTTTTTGAAAAAAGCGATGTGCTCAGAAAATGTATCGTAAAATTTTTTGAGTTCATCGAAACACTATACTTTCTTTTAATAAAAGTTGCGTATTTCTGTTACCTTTCGAACGGTGTATTTTATTTACAATTTCGTTTACCTGTTTACAATTTACGGGTCAAAAATGAAACCCGTCTCACAACTGGAGACTCTCCCCGATATATCCATGGCTCAACATTGGGATTCATAGAACTTATATATTGTAAACTATTTGTATTCTTATTATATACGGTAACATATGATTCTGGAATATCACCATCAGCAGTTGTAGTAAAAATTGCTGCAACTTCATTGACACTTTGTAAATTATAACGTCTACTATCCATCCCAGGCTTTAATGAAAATAATAATTGCATCTTAGGCTAAATTTCTGCATTATTTTCAGTCATTGTTTTTTTAATTTTTTCATACATCATACGGTAGGACTGTGCAAATAGGTTACAATCCCGAAGGGCTGTTTCAATTCCATCAACAATATCTCGGTTTAATTGAACATTATTTTTACAACAAATTTCGGAAGCTTCATTTTGATCAACAATAAATAACTGTCCAAATGAAGAAGTATCGTTCCTTTCTGCATACAAAGATGTATTCATTTGATAATAAACCTGACCATGTATTTTGAAACAATATGGTCCTGGTCGTCTATTGTTAAAATTAACTAAGTTAGCGTTGAAAGAAGCAAAACCAAATGAATTATTGTAAGGTCGTATATTATAAAGAAAATGCCCAGATAATTCGTGGGTGCCATCAAATAAATTTTGTAATATGAGTGGAGGAGCAGGTAGATCTTCAAGAATGACTTCGCCATGTTTACAACAATCATGAAATGAATTTTTTTTATTAGATACTCTTTCTGCTTGGAAATGTTTAGCATTACAATGCTCACATGAAATGTTCATCGCACCAGCAAAATGTTCTTCTATATGCGAGACTAAAATACTGTCAGAGAAATTTTGATTCTGTGCAAAATCCCGTTTTTTTTTGCTATGAGTTTTTTGATAAGCTACATTTTTTTGACGACCGGAAATATTAGTATTTGCTAAATTTGCTGTAACAGTTACATTATCTTTTGCCAAAGATGTAATAACAGTTGTAGAGGATTTTTCTGAATTTATATTTGATTTTGACACTGTAATAATACTGTCCTTTGTTTGAAGTGATTGAGGGTTAAGAATTCTATTATTCTCTTGTTTTTTTTGTCGAAACTTTCTTTGATAAGCAGCTTTCTTTTGACGTTTCATGACTTGATGTTGTTCTTCTTCCTCTAAAGAACGTATTATTGATCTTTTTTTTACTTGATTTTCATTTTTTAAATTAGTATATTTTGTAACATTTCTTGAATCATTACAATTAGCATTAGTTTTTGATTTTATAAATAATTCACTGTTAACTTTATGTTCACAAAGTTTTACATAAGAATGATCACGTGTAATGTTCATTTCATTACAATAACCCATCTCTATATGTGACTTTGAAATAATATCAGACTGATTTTGTTTTTGAACAGAAGTATGTTTATTTTGTCGAGAGGTGCGCTTGTAAGCAACATTTCTGTCACGAACTGACGTTTTAACTTTAGAAGTAGAAATATTTTCTTCTGCTGATGATAAAGCTGTAGATGTGCTTTGGGGCCTCGTATTTAAAGTTTGCTCTGCACTAATGAATTCATTAGAATCCAATGATTCAGAGCGAACAATTTTATTATTTTCTCGCTTTTTTTGTCTATATTTTTTTTGATAAGCAGCTTTTTTTGACGTTTTATGATTTTATATTTTTCCTCTTCTTCAGGAAAATGAACCATAGCTCTTTTTTCTCCTTGCTTCTCAGTTATTATTAATCTTGTATCTTTCATTCCATTGCTTGAATCAATAGAAATATTATTAACATCATTTGCTGGAATTAAAGGCAAATCTTCTAAACAACTATCAACAAAATTTTTTTTACAAACATTGCTGGTTGAATTCAACGATGATAAATTATTGTCAACAATTTTATTTTCTTCATTTTGGAAACTTTTTTCTCTAGCTCGATTCCTAAGAAGACACTCCCAATTACATTCAACAGTCATAGTTCTAATATTAGTCGACCTTACTGACGGAAATTTACTTAAACGATTGTTTTTGAACATTAACATTAAATGATTTCTCATGTTATAATAATAGTAATTGACAGAGTGGGGCATAATATTAAAAAATATCGATGTTGCGAATGCTATTGCATATATTCCACAAGCAAGATTATTGTTTGGTTGTTGATCAACAGTTGTGAAAACTACAGGAGGTTTAAAAGGATATAATCTACTTAAATATTTCCTTTGATCTTCATTTAAACATCCTTCATTAAGACTATCATAAATATAAAGTCTCATTCCATCATAATAAGTGCAAATCCAATGACCTTTCTTGATAGGTCCACTAAAAAGTATTTGAATATGCTTTTTACCTTTTTCAATCGGACTAATAAATTCAAGCGTATAAAAATACAAAGTGCTTTGCATGCAAAAAGCAGAATTTGATTCCCTTCTCAATAATTTTTCGAATTCATCAATATGAGTATCATTTAACATTCCTCCTTCAGTAAGTATAATATTAAAATCTGTAACACTTAAATTAACAGTTCCTTCTTTGTTCGACATGATTTCTTTCAATTTATTGAAAAGATATCGCTTCTAAAAAATAGTTTTTCATAAAATTAATTAATTCAGAACACATGTAAATAATGTTACTATTGTCACATTTAACAGTAACTGGAATTTTTATTTTATTCTTTCTTATTAAAGATTATTAAGAATGTAAAGAATGTATCTTCATCTATTAATATTATTAATATTATTAAATATAAGTATATTTTTGGTAAATTTTTCTGTTATGTATCTGTTAATCTAGTACCTCTTGACTAAATCTCTGTTTATCAAGTATCTGGTATCTCGTAATCACATGTTATTTTTAGTACATCTTTAATATTCATAAAGTTTTTTCCAAAATAATAACTAACTACCAAAATGTTAAAAAACAAAATGTTAAAAAATCAATAATTAAGATTTAAAAAAACAAATATTAATCAATATTAAATAATAATTATTACCACTATAATATAATTATGTACAAACATCAGAATTTAAAAAATCAATATTCTACATTTTGAAATCAAAATAACAGGCAAATGTCCTTTATTCCTTTAAACTTTAACTTTAATTAATTTAATGTATCCTTTAAACTTTAACTTTAAAACTTTAACTTTAATTAAATTAATGTATTTAACTTTAACCTTTAACTTTAATTAATAAAATTAATTAAATCCTTTAAATTAATAAATCAAATAATTCACACATTATATTTACAAACTCTTCCTAATAAATATATATACAAATAATATTAACAAAAAATTTAATTTGTATTTACATGTATTTTAATTTTAATACTTACGTACGTAACGTATGCAATGTACTTTAACTTTTTTCAAATGTACAAAAAAATTGCAACTTTTTTCAAATGTACAAAAAAACAAAACCACAAAATTCACAATCAACACTTTCAGAAAAAAATCACTCAGCAAATAACAGCCAATACTTCTTATCGAAACGATACACTTGTCACACTTTGCAAATGGCTGACAGTTGCTGACACTTGTAATATTTTGTAATTTTTCATACCAACCAAAAAAAAACTATGCGTTTCACACTGAGGTGAGGTTACGTAGCAAACAAACAATTGTTTGGAAAAAAAGATGCGCGCGCAACAATTTTGAAGCGTCTAAAATGAATCATAAAATTAAATATATTTTATTATTAAAAAACTTTTCATTTATTACAAACCAAATCATAAATAAAAATTATTTTTATCTTAAACTACTTTTGGTTAACTTTTAGTTAATAAATAAATTTTAATTAATTTATTTTAATTTTAAAAAAGATAAAAATGAAAATTTAAAAGTGTGAGGTCACCATCATTATAAAATTCAGCCAATGAGGAACACTCATTATAAAATCAGCCAAAAATCAGCCAATGAGAAGAAAGTTCTACACTTGAAGTTAGCTGCTTTGACATCAGTAAGTAATGTCGTCTCGATTATATCCAATCAAAATAAAGGATTTTGAATTTTATCCAATCAAAATAAAGGAATAAAGGATTTTGAAAAAATAGCCAATCAAGAAAAAGTTCTACACTTGAAGTTAGTCGATCTTACGCACCTCGTTTTTAAGAAAGGATTTAATTGATACACTGTTATTACTTCAATTAAGACTCCTTTTCGAATAATTGGGGTAAGGTAACCCTACGGATCATCTTGCCCATACCATGGGGATCATCTTGGACACCCCGGTGTCCAAGATGATCCTTTTGTAAGGTTTTAGAAAAAATAAATTTAATTGTAAAATATTAATTAGCTGAATTATTTCAAATCAGAGTAGTTAGATAGATTAATTATCTAGTAGTGCGTACAAAAAAAACTCGAATATGTTGATTTTTCTCTTTGAATAATTGGTTTTTTCCCTTAGGGGGATCATCTCGTACACCTTTCCCCTACTTATGAAATATTAAAGAATAACAAATTAAAAATGTCTGAGAACAAAATAATTCATCTACTTGACACCAGAAATGGGGATATATTTGTAGGTTGAGTCGAAAGTTACAATGAAACGACATTGATTGAAGATTGGATTCAGTGCAGTATTTGAAATTTTTTGCTACATGAAAACTGCACTGAATCCCATGACAAATGTTTAAAATGTGACCAGAATAAGAGAAAAGTAATTTGAACGATTAAAAATTGAGTTCAAGCTAAAACTAAAAATTATAAGTATTGGTCATCTCTCCTGCATACATGTGGCCATCTCTCTCGGACATTCCGGGAGAGAGGGTCAAATGCACTTTTTACAAAATGTAAATTTCGAGATTGTTTCTATGAAAATATTTTATTTTTTGTTATTTTAAAGTTAAGTGTTCAATGTTTAATTATCAATAAAAGTTTAGACATAAATCGCTTTTTTATAATTTTTACAGTACTTTAAAAAATTGTGGCTATCTCCCCCGGACTTACCCTATTTGTTTTAAGAAAATGAAAAATGGAATTGGATTTCTTTTTGGAAGGTTCATTAAATATTTATTAGAGTATGAAAATAAAACTTTTTGTTTACAATATATAACATAATGGAGGCGGAAAATTTTTATGTTCAAAATCGACTATTTTTTACTGTCAGAATAGTTTTTAGAAAAGTTTAAGTTCTAGAACAAAAAACAAAGAAAGTTTATAATCTGTAAACTCAAAAATTGCGTCATTTTTACCAGAATTGATATAAAAATATCCCATATGTACTACCAAAGTTTATATTATATAGATCATGACATTTCTTTTTCATAACGCAATTATAAAAATTGCGTTATTTTTCTCTCCGTAGGCCAACGTAAAGTGATTCTTTTTAGTACGTAGTTGACAGTTCAGTTTAAAATATAGATTTGTTTGTGTTTGTTCGAGTATTTTCGTAACACTCGAGTAGTTGCGATTTCGTCCAGTAGAGGCGTGATTATGTTTTCGTTCAGTTACCTACTTTTACCGTGTCTTACAGCTGCAACACAGCATCTGTCAAATACTAGAGAGTTTCTAACCTCCTTTTCGCGATCGCTCGTGTGAAAAATTATGTTTTTATTCTTTAATGATATTATTTCTATTAACCCATTAACGCTCAAATGACCAATATCTTTACTTGAACTTCAATACACGATTTGAAGTATTTATAGACAATAAATTTTAGCAGCAATGAGATGTAGGGGGTTTTGGGGGTCGCTCTTTCAGATTCTTGGGTCAAAATAGCGATTCGATCAACACAAAATTCAATATAGCGGCTATTTTGAAAAAAACCCAAAAAAAAAAGTACATTTTTTTTAAATATTTTTTTTCAGATCTAAAAAAATTTTTAAACCTTTATTAAGTATGCTATTTGTGGGCAAAATAGTTGTACTTTCAAAATATAAAATAGAGATAAATTCTACTTTCAAGATAGCGGAATCAAAATTTTGAAAAAGGAAATGCAGTATAGTAAAAAAAATCAAAATTTACACCAATATATGCCATATTGGATCCGCCATTTTGAATTTTTAAAAACTGACATCGGAATCGTTATCAGCGTCCCCGAAAACCCCCGAGTGACAAGTTTCAAGCGAATCCAAATTAAAAAAAAATGTCCGCCATATTGGATCCGCCATTTTTAATTTTGAAAAACTGACATCGAATTCATCATCAGCGACCACGAAAACCCCCGATTATACATTTTGAATCGAATTTGCAAACTTTTTGAATGGTGGTGTAAATTTTGATTGTTTTACTATAATGCATTTACTTTTCAAAATTTTGATTCCGCCATCTTGAAATTAGAATTTCTCTATTTTATATTTTGAAAGTACAACTATTTTGCCCACAAATAGCATACTTAATAAAGGTTTAAAAATTTTTTTTAGATCTGAAAAAAAATATTTAAAAAAAAAGTTACTTATTATTTTGGGTTTTTTTTATCAAAATAGCCGCCATATTGGATTTTGAGTTAATTGAATCGCTATTTCGACCCCAGAATCTGAAAGAGCGATCCCCAAAACGCCCTACATCTCATTGCTGCTAAAATTTTAGTCATTTGGGCGTTAATGGGTTAATAGATACGATTCTTTGAAATGGCAAAAATTATTATTATTATTATTCTTTTGAGTTGGTTTTTTTGTAGTCACGGGGCTTCGCCCCCCGAACACCCTGACAGGGGATCCACCCCTGGACCCCCCGCGCGATCAACTAGTAACGTACGCTTGACAGTGGACCTGTGTTCCGAATCTTATGTACGCGTTTCTCAACATTCATTTCAATTAAATATGTTTTTCAGTGTCAACGCCTTTTTATGATTTTGTTATGAAAAGTATCGTGCGCAACACGTGTGGCGGCCTTTTTGGAAAGAGCGCTACTTTGGCGCCGTCACCTACGCGCGTTAACGTACTACGCGACTTGTGCAGTATGGTGCTATGGCACGGCAACGCTTTTTTTTACAAAAACTTCAATATCTCCTGACCAAGTTAAGTCTCCATTAATTCTTTTTACGAAATTAAAGGTAAATTCATAAGGAATCCAAATATGTTAATAACATTTTTCTTAGAAAGAAGTAAATAAACAGAAAATTGTTTAAAAAATTTTTTTTTAATTTTTTTATTTAAAAATTATTTTTTTATTAACTTTATTTGCATTTTAAAGTACATACTTTTACCTGAAAAATGTGTAAATTAAAATATAAAATAAAATAAATAATAATAATAATAATAAAATAAATAATATAAATAAAATGTGTAAATACAAATCCATAAAAAATATTCCGAGATATTCAAAATTTTATAAAATAAATATTAAAATTTAAAATGGCGTATCTTCAACAATTTTGAATTTTTTCTTTAATTTTGGGGGAAAGAAGTCTCTTATATAGAACTATAAGCCCACGAAGTTTTGAGCAAATCGGCATACCCTTTGCAAATCGTGATATTTCTGCTGTGATATGCCTCATGAATAAAAATATAAATAATTAATAAAATTGCTTTTTTGCAATAAGTTGTAAAAAATATGTTTCTTATTTTCTTTAATTAATTTAAACAGGCTATCTTATTTATTTAAATTAATGACTTAATTGTTATTATCATTGTTAATAATTATTTAAACTTTTACTTTATGTAACACTATTACACTATTAAGAATTATTCACAGAACACTTAAAACTAAAAGAATGAAACCTTGAAGACCCACGGTGCGCCTTAACTAAAATTAAATAAAAAGGTTTTACACCTAGAAAATTAGTAGAGATTCTGAATTTACAATGTTCATATTATAATTACATCAATTTAAACATGTGAAGCATTATATATACAAACAGCGCTAAAAAGGTGTTTAGGATAATCCGGGTGATTCGCAGCAACCTTATTCATTTCCCAGGAAGACTTTAGGAAATCAAAATGTACGGACTCCATAATATGAAGATTTTTTATATTGGAGAAAAATAATTAAATTTTCTAATTTTTAAATAATGTTTATTTTTTATGGCAAAATTAAATATTTTCAAATAATTAATTTCTATAAACCCTCGTTTAATTGTATTTCAACTTATTTGTTTTTATTCATCTAAATATTTATTTATATCAAATATGCAATTATGTTTCATAATTAATTATTTAAATTTACTCTTTAAATCTGAATTAGTAGTTTTCTACTAATGAAATAGTGCGAATTCGTTTACCAATTGAATTAGTAACTGTTTTTAGTAGTTTTTTACTAATTATTAGTAGAAAATTTACTTAAATTGAAATAGTAAAAAATACGTTTTACTAATTGAATTAGTAATTTTCTACTAGCAATTAGTAAAAAACTACTAAAAATTAGTAAAAACAGTTACTAATTCAATTGGTAAACGAATTTGCACTATTTCATTAGTAGAAAACTACTAATTCTGATTTAGAGAGTAAATTAAAATAATTAATTATGAAAAATAATTGCATAGGGTAAGTGCGGGTATAGTCGGACAGTACTAGTAGTCGGACACTTTCATGTTTTTTGGCAAATAAATAATAATGCATTGTGATATTTACTTAAAAAAATATACTGGACGAATGTGTAAAGTTTATATTTTATGAAATTAGTGTTATTTTACAAAATAATTAAACAATAAATATTTTATTTAATGTTTTAAAAACCATAGTGTCCGACTATAGATACAACCATTTTCGAGTAGCGCAATGAGTAGCACAAAGTTTTGTTGATAATTAATCATAAATTTTAAAACTTATACGATTTAAATATTATATTAATAACTTCTAGTATGGTTTAATTCCATTTTCCAGCCGATAGCAATTAAAAAATTATCTGTTTTACTTTATAAATCCAAAATATCTGACAGATGTCCGACTATAGAAACAAGGAAAAAAAGTGTCCGACTACTAAAGCATTCGTAATTTTTCATTAAAATGTTTATATTTTATTAAATACTCAACTATTTGTAACAAATTTATATGATTTTTAATCCTGAAGAACTCCTTTAATTAATAATGTGCTTATAAACACAGTAGATATTTGCTATTTCAAGAAAAAAAGCATAATATAAGATCGTATCCTTAAGTGTCCGACTACTAGTGCATTTACCCTATTTAATATAAATAAATTTTTAAATAAATAAAAACAAATAAATTGAAATACAACCGAACGAGGGTTTATAGAAATTAATTATTTGAAAATGATTAATTTTGCCATAAAAAATAAACATTATTTAAAAAATAGAAAATTTAGTTCTTTTTCTTCCAGATAAAAACATCACCCGGATTATCCTAAACACCTTTTGAGCGCTGTTTGTAGATATAATGCTTCACATGTTTAAATTGACGTAATTATAATTAAATTATGTTACATTTTTATATTTTATTAGTACTAAATGTTAGAATAATAAAAATTTAATAGAATTATCACTTAAAAATTATTATTATATCATTTTCTTCTTTCTATTCATATAAATAAACAATGCCATATTTTCCAAAATATCGTATTTCGTGCGCAAAAATGTTCAAAGTGGATTTATTTTAAAATCTCTCCACAGATTATTTTAGTTTTCTGATTTTTCTCATCTATGAACATTGTAAATTCAGAATCTCTACTAATTTTCTAGGTGTAAGACCTTTTTATTTAATTTTTGTTAAGGCGCACCGTGGACCTTGAAGACACGAGTTGAATACGCATACCGCATAGCCATGCAAGCTTGACAGTGATTTTACTTCAACTTCCTTTTGAATTGTGGGACTGTTATATACAGTGCTAAAATGATAAATTGACTGAAACATATTTATTAAAATCGAATAATTATAAATGTATGTTTTATATAAGAACCCTAGTGAAAATAAACACGCGTTTATAGCGATAGAACAGTTATATTAAATTTTGTAACAGTGTTCTAGAACACTTTTGGAACAATGTTACTTCAAAATTCTATAACTAATTCAGAACAAATGTTACATGTTCATTATAGAACAGATACAGAACAACTGTTCCAGAACAAAGTTCTTGAACTGTTCTATAATAAAATTGTAACACTTGTTCTAGAACACTGTTCTTTTTTAGTCTAGAACAGTTATAGTACGTGCACACTGGGGCTAAATGAATGACAAAAAACCTAGTTGAATTTTGTTGCAACTCAAAATAAGCCGGTGTTAAACGCCATAAAACGTGGCGCCACGTTCGTTTTTTGTTGCGTTTCAAATTGGGTAGCGTAGGCTACTTAATTTGAACCTAGGTTTTTTCAGTGTGGTAAGTTTTTTCTGAGTCTGCAGAATCTATATCTGAATATATGATATACTATTCAAATTCGTGTTTATACGCTAAGAGTTAGTAAAATTTATCTCAATTGTCAGTGACATTTCGCTTATTCAAATTTATGGAATAGTCACTCTATAAATATGAATATGTGAAATTTCACTTATTATACGTTATAAGTCGTCTTCGCGATCAATAAGTGCATATATACACTACCGGCGGAAATTGTGCGAACGCTAACATCTCGAGCTATTAACCGATTTTAATGACAATAATATGCTTTTTTGTAGAATCAAAAGACGAATTATAAAAAAATACTCGAAAAATTTTGCTTAAAAAAACCCGGAAAAAAAAGTTTTTGAAATTTTGAAAATTTTTTTAACATAGTTATTGTAGAGGTATAATTTTTGGAACGTGACAAAAATATCTCTAAAAGTGGCTATTTTAACATATAATTTTTCCAGATTTTTAAATTTGGTGGAACATATTGAAAAAAATGGAAAACCGAGAGCGTAACATCATTTTAGCATCTGCGTACTTCGGCTTAAGAAAGAAAATAGTATTTTTAAACCATTCCATAAAACCTAATTTTTGTAATCATAAGATGAATTATAAAAAAAACTCCAAAAAAACCCGTGTTTGTGTGTACTAACATTACATTTGCCTCAATATCTCAGAACGAAAACGTTTTTGGCTATAACTTAAAAAAAATGTTAGGACACCTATAAATGTTTTTCTTTAGTTTTTTAGAGTTTTTTCAAACACATCTTTTAAGCCTTCATTGAATATTTTTCGTCCATATTAGCCGGAGATATGAAAATTTAAAAAATTTAAAATTTTGAAAAATAAGACTTTTATGAAAATTTTTTTAAATTATGTAGAAGTACACTACCGGCAAAAATTGTACGACCGCTAACACCTCGAACTATTAAAAAACACACATCCACAAAAACTGTGATAACTCCGTCAAAAATGAAGCTAGATGCTTTTTTAAAATTGCATTGGAAAGCTTATTAAATTTCCAATGAAATAATACTATTTTCATTTGTATTGCATAAATCGGAGGCGAGATATCATGTTATAAACACAACAAAATAATTATATTTTTTTTTAATTTCTTACCCTAACTTTGATTCCTGGCAAAATTTAGAAAAGTTAATGAAAAAAATTGTTACTTTCACAGACTATTGCTTGTAATAGAGCTTTTAATAGAGACCAAGAACAACAAAAAATATTTACGGGTTCCCGAGATATTACAAATAGATTCGCACCGTGCGAAGCAGAATTTTCAATAATCGATTTCTCTAATTCGTCGTTGAGTCAATTGCGTTACTGTGAAAGAAGTGTCGAAAATTAATTTTACCAAGTCCATTCTTACTGGGATCCATTTTTCAATTTAATTTATTATATGTGGACGTACACATGAAAAGGGCCCATATTGTCGGTTCTAGATTTCGAGATAATCGCAATTTAGTCATTTTTGAGCAAAATCTTAATTTTTAAAAATTTTTTATTACACGGAGAGAAATCTGCTGCTAATATTACTCGAAAGAGCACATTACTTAAATTGCTTAACGTTTCTCTTATATTTTTAGCATGGATTCATATACTTATTGTAAAAATACTTTCAATGCAATAAGCATAAGAGACAGTAGCTAATTTTGCACGAAATCTTTATTATAAATACAAAGAGAACGTGCTATAAAAGTATTAGATTCTTCTTATAAGAATCGCTCGAACTCCGACTGATTTTCAGGCGGACTTTATACAACACAATCTTACCTGTGTATACGCACATATAACTCACACACACATATATTTCTCTGGACAGTTTTGTCGTCCTGTAAAACATTATATATTATATGTAGTATTTAATACTTGTTGCTGTTATAAAAAGATAATATTTATTTAACCCTTCATCCGTCGCACCTTTTTTTGTAACGCGATCCGTCGCAGGTGAGAGAAATTCTCACCCTCATAAATTAGTCCAAACTTGTTCTAAAATGACAAATTTTTTTTTGAATGTTCATTAGAATTTCTAAACAACTTATTGGCAGTAAAATTAACTTTTATTTCCTGTTAAGTATTTAAATAAAAAATTAATGACAAATGAAATCGAGTATACGCGGTCAGTCGCATGGTGAGAAGTTCCCTCACTTCGCGTCAAAAATCCCCGACATTTGCTGCTTTCAAATGCAATAACAAAGAAATTAAAATATAAAAAAACACAAAAATTGTTTTAATGTAAAGAAGAAGAGTGTTGTGAAAGGTACGGAGAATATGAAATTATAATTTTTTGTATTTTAAAAGTTATAAATTAAAAAAGGAACTGGGTGAGGGAAATTCTCACCATGCGACGGATGGAGGGTTAATAGTAAGTATATTAGTTAAAAATTATTGCATTTTTATTTGTGTTTGAATGTATAAGCAACATGTGAAAATTGTTAGGTTATGTTATTGCAAACGTCACCGCGTTGTACGCGTTCCGTTCCTCGAAATCATCCAGAAAAATATATGTGTGTGTGAGTTATATGTGCGTATACGCAGGTAAGATTGTGTTGTATAAAGTCCGCCTGAAAATCAGTCGGAGTTCGAGCGATTCTTATAAGAAGAATCTAATACTTTTATAGCACGTTCTCTTAATATTTATAATAAAGATTTCGTGCAAAATTAGCAGCTGCTTTTTGTTTTTATTGCATCGAACTCTCTATTACATTAAATAGATGATTTCGTATATAAATTATTATAACCTCAAGCTAAAATTCTATTCAGCAGTGACTAATAAAATTTGTAAAGATTCTGCAAGCAATAATAGCAACAGATTTCTCTCCGTGTATCAATCTACATGTTTTGACAAGTCGAATTTAGGGCATCAAGTACATAATCAACTACAAGTTTTTGTTTTACATTTAATTTAGCATAATTCTGTTCTCCTATGTTAATATGTTCTGCAATATTTATATCATTAACTTGTTCAGTAAAAATTTCATCTTGTATATCTAATACCCCTGAAAGTCAGTTAAATTATATCCTTCGTTAAAGAACATTGTTTTAATATTTCTACAAGCTTTTTGTTCAGCTTTAATGTCGTTAATTTTTTAATAATCTTCTGACATTTGACCCTTAAATTGTTCCCATAGTTTATCCGGATGTACAGGATTAACAATGAATTAAAATTCTTGTGAATAATTGGCGAAGTGAATGAGGCCTCATCCATAATGCAGCTTCCTCCATTGTCCTAATTCACTTACTATCATCTTCTACAAGTCCTAATGACAAACAAGCAGTTGTAAAAGATTCATAAACAACTCCATTAACATTTCTTAAACTTTCAAAAGAAGTTGCTCCTTTTACTGTAAGCAACAATAATCTAAGGTGAAATAACTCCAATTGATGTGGATTAACTGAATACATTTTTCCTAATACTTTTTCTTTACGAATTCTTTGTTTCCATTCAAGAAATTTTGTTACCCATGTATAATGCTCTGGTATTTCTGAATAATAATACTTTTGAGCATTACTATCTCTTTGGTTAAGTTTAAAATAATCCAGAAGTTTTGTATTTTTATTTAAATCGAAAGAAAAGCCGTTACTATATTTTTCTTCTCGAATAATAACATTCTGTTCATTTGGCAAATGTATGGATAAGCGATTAACGCATCATGCCCTTTGAGAATATATTTATATAAATATTTAACTGACTTGATACTCGAAACTATTTCTACATTAATATGTCAATTAAATATTTCTGAAAGTCTAGGGCAATACGGAACAACATTAGAATTATCAACAATAAATCTATTTGGTCGTTTATACGCTTTATTATTATTTCTTCGACGACAATGAACATAGCAATTTTCTTCAATTGTAGTTTCTTCTTGGTAACTTTTTGAAAATTTTTTTAAACATTTCCCATCAATTAAACACCAATCTCCACAAGGTCCGTGAATATTATTTTGCATTATTATTTTATGTAAAATAGGATTGATATTTTCATCAGGAATTTATGCAGAAATATAACGATCAACACTTTCAACTGTTATTATTTTAGAATTTTCTTTTAATATAACTAACAAATGAATATGTGGCAATTCTCGCTTTTGAAATTCAATAACATAAACATAAGATTTGACCTCTCCAAATAATTTATTATCAACTATAAGTTTAAGTAGATGTTTTCCTTTAATGCGAAAACCCTAGTTACTTTATCAGGTCTATCAGCAGCAATTTATTAGGGAATAAATTTTCCTGTATCTCTTTCCAATTTGGATTACACGTCATTGTGATAAATAAATCTGGTCTACCATGATGAGCAACAATAGTCATCGAATCCTGATATTGTTGCATCATATTGCGAGGTGGTCCTATAAAAGTAGAAGTCAATGTAAGCGTTTTTCCCACGTGTACATCATTTTCCAACTCATGATTGTGTAAATAATCCATCAGTCCTTTAAATGTTTCACTTCTCAATTGAGCTTGATTATTTGCACAAAATCTTAATTTATCTTTTTCTATTTTTACATAATTGTCAACCACTCATTGTTGAAACAATCTACCTCCATATAAAAATTGATTAAATTCTTTATCTCTTACAGTAATTTTGTATTTAATGTAGGCAGACCTAAAAATAATATGATTTCTACTTCTGTAATCACTATCACTACGAATGATATTAATAATACAACCCTTATTTCCAAGTGGATAAAATATGGAATAAATCCATGGTTTAACATTCGGATCTAAATTACTAACCAATTTCAATTCATTTGTAGATTTATTATAAACCGTTACATAAGATTCTGCTGTTTCTCCTTCAGAGTTTGTATTAAAAATTGCAGCAACTTCATTAAAACTTTGAAAATTGTATCTATTTTTATCAAAGCCTTTTTTCAACGTGAACAATAATTGTTACTCAGGAATTTCTTCATTTTTTTGTCTTGCTAATTCAGCTTCTATTTGAATTACCTCTGACATCATCATGTACACCCAGAGAAATGATATATTTGTCTGAGAACCCACTAGACTTTTTATTTGTTTGAAATAAATTTTATTTGGTTTAAATAAAATTTTATTTATCTCAAATATATGTTTTATTTGTGTCAAATAAAATTTTTATTTAAAAGAAATAAAAAGTCTAGTTGGTTCTGAGACAAATATACGTTTATTTAACTCAAATAAAATATATTTGGCTTAAATAATATTTTTCTCTGGGTGTAAGATTTTGTGTAAGCATTATAATTTCTTATAATATTTTCTATAGATTTTAAAACGTCTTCATCCAAATTTTCGTTACGTTTTAATCTGTATCTGATTAATTCCTCAGGGTCATAAATAAATAATTGACCAAAACATGGATCCTCACCGTTATCCGGATATAAAACACTATTAATTTGATAGTAAATTTGACCTTGAATTTTGTAACAGAATGGTCCTCTTCTTCTGCCATTAAAATTAATTACATTAGCATTTAAAGATGCAAAAGAAAAATAATTATTATACAGCCTTATATTCTTTTTAAAATGACCTGATTTTTGATGAAACTCTTCTAACAAAAGCCTTAATTCATCTGGATATTGTATTGTTAAGACAACACTTCCATGACTACAGCAGTCATTAAAACTAACTTTTTTACCAGCAACTTTTTCATCTTTAAAATGTTTAACTTGACAATGTGTGCAGTAATAATTCATCGGACCTAGATAATTTTCAACATTTAACTCATTTTAAATTTGATGCTTTAATACTTCTTCACAATAATTTCTTTGACATCGAGTATTCTTTGTTTTTGACAAAGAACTTGTAACACTATTTTTATTTCTTAATTTAAGGTTTTCAGCATATTCTATGCAATATTCCCTTCATTTATTTCATGTATTATTATCGGGAAAGAAATTTCTTTCTTAATAGAGTTTTTAGAAAAGTTTGATTCTTCATACTGAAGTTGAATATCTTTTTCATTTAAAAGGCAATTCCAGTCATACACAACTATACAAGATCTACTATTAGTAAGTTGAACAGAGGAAAATTTACAGAAACTATTGTTTTCGAACATTAACATTAAATGATATCTCATATTACAATAATAGTAATTAACAGAGTGGGGCATAATATTAAAAATCAACGTTTGAATGCTATTGCATGTACTCCACAAGAAAGACTGTATTTTGGTTGTTGATCAACAGTTGTGAAAACTACTGGTGGTTCAAAAGGATATAATCTAATTAAATAATCTCTTTGATAATGATTTGAACATTTTTCATGAAGACTATCAAAAATGTAAAGGAGTCAGAATTCCTAAAAGGAGCCACCCAAAACCTTTTAATTTTCTTTTTCGTAGTAATGTGGTTATTTTAATAGTATTTTATATAAAAAATCATAATACCAAAGGATTTTGCAAAAAAAATTTTTTGTTAATGTTATTAACTATTGAAAATTTTGAACGTATATTTAATTCATTCTTCTTATTGATTGCTAAATATTATACATAATTATACATAATTATAATATTATTACACAATATTTTATGTAGTTTGTTAAAATTTTTCATTGAGGAGCAAGTTTTCAAAATCTGATAATCAATTTTTAAAAAAATGTAAATAATCTTCAAGTTAATATTTTGAGAACCTCACAAATCAACATGACACTTTTAAATTTATGAAAATAATTTACTAAATACGAATTTTTAATTTAAATATTTTTTTAAATAACCAAGAAGAATTATAATTTTTTATGTTTTTTGATAGAAAAATCACCATAACCTTTAAATTACTTAATAATTTGGTAAAGTTTCATTCCAAACAGAACACCTTACATATGTATAAGAAAATTATAATAAAAATAAATTATTAAAAATTTTGTATATTAAAAATTACCTGTAGGCAGTGGTTATGAGGAAAGCTATTTGTTTCAATTTCTCTAAATAAGAAAATATGGATTATTATTATTACACATTTATGGTACAAGTATTTTCCATTAAAAAAATTACAGTAATACCGGTACAATTTTAGTTTTTATTGTTTATTATTTTGAGACATTTACAATAAATTAATATGAGGACAAGAATTAAAATTCAAATTGGATTTAAATATTTTTTAAAACTATTCTTTAGAAAAAGTTATTAGTATACGGGTATGAAAAATTTTAATGTTACTTATTTCTATGATTTCTGTTACGGTATAACCTCACAGTTAAAAAAGTAAAATAAAAGAAAAATTATTAAAATTGAAAATTATTTTAATAATCCTATAAAATATTTCTCGCGAGTAATATAATTGAAAGGTGATATTCTCGATATCACCATGCATAAGCTGCGTCAGCATCGCATCGGAAACAAAGTTGGCTTACTTGAGCATATTTCTTTTATAACTAACAAAAGGTTAGTTAATAATAAATTTTATGAATTTTTATGAATTTTTTTTCTCCTCGACAAAACACTCTAAATTTCCCCGAAATTGTTCTTCTTCAATTTTAGCCGACGTTAAATGCAAAATGGAGAAACAACATGCATTTTCTCCTTGAAATATTGAATAAAACCTGTTAAAAGTACTTAAATCGGAATAGCAGCTACTTAAAAGTAATAATAAACCTTGCGGCAAAATTCCCATTTTGAAAAACAATGAACGGCAATGTTGCGAATGTTGCAACCCATAAAACGAAGCTTGCGGCATCTGCCTGAACAGTTTCCGCCGGGTTGCAATATTCCCAATTCAAAATTAATGTACGACAATCTTATAAACACTTAAACACGATTCCATGATTAAATGCCGAACGTATGGGTTATGTGTGCACATTTCGCGACAGCGAAATAATCTAAGAAAATCTTGCTGTAATTTTATAATTGTGATTCGCATATTTTGTTGTAAAATTGATATGTTGTCAAAATAACCAAAAAGATATTTAAATTGTTTTATAAAATAAAATAGTAAATGGAATTAAAGGTAAAGAGATAAAATAATCCGTAATTATATCGCTTAGACCTACACATCTTCGGATGGCTATGGCAATGCACACGCATACATACGAACTCTTTGGGACAATGCTAACTGTAGCGACACGCACACAGACGTACTATGCATAGTACATACCACTCACACATTGTAAGCCTTCACTCGTTGCTTCTTCTCCTTCGTTGCATCCTTCCCTCTTCCCCTGGGCCCTATGTGCTTGCCAAACATACGCACGTGCGATGATTCAAGCTGGATATTAATTCTTTTTAAAGTACAACGAAATAAATTAAAATTATTTATTTCAAAAATTATTTGCAGAATTAAAAATTAAAAGATGTTTCTGGATTTGCCAAAATAATTACAACTGAAACATTATTATGAACACTATTGCGTTGTTACTGATAAATAATTTTAATTAATTATTTATAACAATAATAGCAATATACAAAAAAAAATTTTGTTTTATAAATAAATAAATTTTTTTTTTTTTTTTTTTCTATAGTTCATGATTGGAATTATTGGAAATAATAATTCTTCAAAAAGTATCACATTTCTGCAAACTAATTTCCGGTCTTACGCCTAGCACAAGATCCCAAAGTCAGCAAAAATCGCATCGACCAATGGGCCTAAAGTTCCTATCCCACTTCTACTCCCACAAATTACCTCTTCTACCCCAAAATCTTCCCCCAGATTTAGAAGCGATGAGTAAAGGCTTAGAAAGAATTTTCCAAATTCGCAGTACTATTTTCGCCTTGTTAGTCAGCTCCTCGCGGAGGCATTGCGCATTGCGAATTGCCGGGACTCGCCCGTCTGTTAATCGGCCCCTTGTCTAAAAAGACCACTACAAGATAGTGTCTAAGATTTTAGGACAGACGAAAATAAATAAAAAGGCAAAAGCTTCACACTAGGAAGCCCGACCCAATTTAATTATTTTTTCGTTCTCTTAAAATTTTAAATACTAATTTTGGATTCGAATTATAATTAAAACTAACAAAAGTTGAAACGTAAAATTAATTAAAGGTGCCAATAATAAATTCAGTGCGTGTGTGCGCATGAAGTTTAGAGTCTTCCTTTTTTTTGAGTTTTATTCTTGCGTGCATTTGCCTAGGTTACCCGAAATTAAGGCCTAAGCAGATTCATACAAAGACAATTGAGAATTTTTGCCCGTCGAGCATCTCAAAGTTCAGATGGTAGTAATTAAGAAACTTATGTGTAAAAGAAGAGAGGGTGAGTAAAATAGAAAAAGATATTGTATCGTTCCTTTTGCTTCCTCGTGAGGAAGCTTTGTAGTCGTTTAATTTACAAAATTTTTAAAAATCCTTTTAACAAATTTTCTTCTATATGGGACTATGTTATATAAGACCCTGAACAATTGTCCGGATGTATGTATGTGTGTGTGTGTGTGTGTATGTGTGTGTGTGTGTGTGTGTGTGTGTGTGGATCCCGATTTTTGTGAACACGATAACTCAAAGAGGTTTTAACGAATTTGGCTAAAATTTACCAGGTATGTTTATCCTAAAAATATCTCGAAATGGATTGATAGACTTTAAAAAATTCTCAAAAAAAAAATTTTTTTTGACTTTTTTCTAAAAAAAATTTTTTTTCAAAAATTTTTTTTTAAGTTGGTTATTGAAGTTAATAAATAATAAAATCTTATTCTTTGCATCAAGACGAATCGATTGGTATATAAAAAGTATAAATTGTATGAGAATTTGCAGAGTTAATCACAATTAAAGCTGAAAAATTCGCGTTTTTATCAAAAAATGAGTGCTTTCCGCAAAATTATGTTGCCGTATAAGAAAATCTTACTCATTTATTTCTAAAATCTTATTCTTTGCACCAAGACGGATCGATTGGTATATATAAAGTATATATTGTATTTAAATTTATAGAATTAAAACCAATTATAGACAAAAAATTTGCACTTTTAATAGAAATTCATTTTTTCTTAAAAATCATGTTGCTGTACAATAAAATGTTATTATTTATTGGAAAATAAATCAAAAATCTTATTCTTTGCATCAAGACGAATCGATTGATGTATATAAAGTATATAATCTATTGAAAAATATAGAATTAATTACAATCAAATTTGAAAAATTCACTTTTTTACTAAAATTTTTTTTATTTATTTAGATTCATATTACTGTTTAAGAAAATTTTATTCTTTCTATTAAGACGAATGCACTTTATTTTATAAATGTTAAATTGTATTAAAAGTTATTTAAAAATTAAATATTCTTATTGTTAATGCTTCCTCCACGAGGAAGCAAATTTTTTTTGCTGATCGTAAAGAGGAAGCAAAATGTTCATGTAATGAACATCTGGATTTACAACTTGTTTATTTTCTCTTTGTATTTCTCTTGTAATTATTTTCTTATTTTTGATTTAAAAATAAATTGTACTTTTATTTGAAATCTTGTTCTCTTTAATGTCTTTAATGCGCGGTAGAATTTCTTTTCATCGCTCGTCAAGTAAATTTTATATTTCAAAGTTTTGATTTCTGGATTTTTCTTCAAATTTTAATAATTTAATAAATAATTACTTTTCGGTTCGTAAAATTTTCCAAAAAAATATTTTTGATCGGTTTATATTTATTTAAAAATACCAGGACCGAACGTGTGCTTTAATTCCTTCAAGGAAATAAATCGTGGGTGAGTATATAAGAATATAAAATTAATTTTAATTCACATTAATTTAATTGTAAATTTTTCAATTAAAGAAACAATAAAACAATAAAAATTAAACATTTGGATAAAAATGGTAAAAGCAGTGTTTTAGAAGCAGAGTCCTTATAGTGTGAGAAAATACGAACGTGTTTCTCATGTCACGCGCGCAGTACGTTCAATAAGGACCAGAGTCGTGCCCTGCACCGCGGTACAAATGCTTAAGTTTAAACAATTTAAAACTTCGTGCCATTTTTTTTCAACGAGATATTTTTCACTGGTTTATAAAGAACATTTTAGTAATTTTTTCAATTTAAAAAATCATCCAGAACACTATTTATTTTTAATTGTTTATAAATAAACAATTGCTTTTTTCACTAAAATTAAATATTTTTGTTTGAAAATAATGTTAGTTATACTTCATTTCAAGACAAATAAAATGCAACTTGAAACATTAAAATCGATCAATAAGTTTTTGAGAAATTAATTGTTTAATTAAATACGTTCAAAATTTTCAATAGTTAATAACATTAACAAAAAATTTTTTTTTGCAAAATCCTTTGGTATTATGATTTTTTATACTAAAGTACTATTAAAATAACCACATTACTACGAAAAAGAAAATTAAAAGGTTTTGGGTGGCTCCTTTCAGGAATTCTGACTCAAAGGCTTATTCCATCATAATAAGTACAAATCCAATGACCAGATTTATAAGATCCACTAAAAAGTATTTGAATGTGCTGCTTCCTTTTCTCGATTGAAACTATTAAATCAAGTGTTTGTAAACACAAAGTATTTTGCATATTATAAAAAAATTTGATTGTCTTCGCAATAGGTTTTGAAATTCATACATATGATCATTATTTAGCATTGCTCCTTCAGTGACAACAATACTTAAATCATGAGCAGTCAAATTAACAGTTTCTCCTTTGTTAGATATTGTTCTTTTTTTTATAAAATTTACTTATATCAAGGAATTAAAATTTTAAAAATAGTAATATTACATTAGAATTTTAACATCAAGTTTTATACATTTAATTATAAATTTTACAATTTCCTTTTATCCAATTTTACCAAATTTTGCCTCGTATAGAAAATAACAACAAATTTACAATTCTCTCCTTATTCAAAACTTTAAAATTTTTCCTTCTATCTAATATAATCAATGTCCAATTTAACTAATTTCCAATTTTGTCTCTTATCCAATATATAACCAATTTACAATTTTTCCTTTTATCCAATTTAACCAATTTCCAGCTTTCTTTTTATCCAATATAACTAATATACAATTTTGCCTTTTATCCAATTTAACCAATTTCCAGCTTTGTTTTTATCCAATATAACCAATTTCTAATTTTTCCTTTTATCCAATTTCACCAATTTCCAGCTTTTTTATCCAATATAACCAAATTCCAATTTTGCCTTTTATCCAATTTAACCAATTTCCAACTTTGTTTTTATCCAATATGACAAATTGTTCCTTTTCTCCAATTTCCACCTTTGTTATATTTTCATGAGGTAGTAAAGTAATGTGCTAGGTGCTACAGTGCGCGCAATAATCCTCGGAGCTCGAAGCGCGGAAGAAAATGTTTTTACATTAATATTTATATGTACAAAAACTTTTTTTAGAACTTTGCATAAACTTTATTTTTCATTAAGAGCTTTGACTGATAAACGACATTAATTTTACAATAGTTTTTACACCATTTGAAAGATTTCTTTTTTTATATTTGGAAATCGAAAAAAGAGCTGAAAACTT
Source organism: Leptopilina heterotoma (assembly GCF_015476425.1). NCBI lineage: Eukaryota > Metazoa > Arthropoda > Insecta > Hymenoptera > Figitidae > Leptopilina > Leptopilina heterotoma. The sequence goes on from NW_025111146.1 coordinate 1,486,243, forward strand.
GAGATACCTTGAGGGGGATGAAAAGTAGACGAAAAATGACAAAAGTAAAATGGATTTAGCCACTAACGAACTACTGCTGTAATTACTTTGTAACAGAATCTGCGAGACCATCGGAAGCAAGGCTGTGATGTCGGAAGTATTAATCATCTTTTACCTTTATTCTGCCTTTTAATATATTACTTCGTTAAAACTTTAAATCAAATTCTATCCATGCCACAACTTTTCAAAATTATCATCAATTTAATTATATTTTCAACCGAGGGTTATATTCAGTGTTGGTAATAATTGCTTTTTATTTAGCATTTTAAAAAAATTTCCTTACTGAATTCAATCTAAGTTGTTTAACAATTTGGATTTTGTTTAAAAATCTCCTTGGTTACCACATAGTCAGTGTAACAGCTTCACGCCACATACTCGTTGGGTTAAATTTTAATATTTACTAGCGCCTTAGACGGTCTACGGCCGTCTTTGTTGCTTATGTTTTATGTTTATTTTTGTTCAATTTTTAAAAGTTCACACGTTAATTTTTTCAATTCATGTTTTTTTAAAATAAAATTCTATTTACTTACAATATTTTTAAAATAAAAATACTTTAAATTTTCATTTTTAATATTTAAGTTTAATTTTTTTTCTAAAGTTAAATTCAGGTAAAAGGATCCAGTTTTTAATTGAATTTAATTTAAATGTAATCAATTTAGATATTTGAAATGTAATAATCTTATTATTACTTTTTCCTAATGTTTTGTATATTATTTTTTATTATACAAAATTAATTAATGCAATAATAATATATGATACAAATTAATTAATATAATTAGGGTAGAGGGTCCCAAGGTGGTCACCCTACACGGAGAAAAATGTAGTATTCAACAAACTATCTAGAGGGACAAATAGACTATATTTGAGGTTAAGTTTTTTGTAACCATCTCGGAGGGATAAATAGACACTCCGATGATCAATTTGACTATCAAAACCTAACCCTCTAAGTTTGACTATCCACTTTTCTCAGTGTAGGGAAAATCTTGTGCAATATTTGGCAGCACTGAATGCTTCAGGTTATTTTCATTGTTTATTCAGACGAAGTTTTTGGTTATGTTTAGACGTGGATAACTAAACGCCTTTGTTTCCAACAGAGACATTGTTAAATTTCGGTTACATTTATAATGATATCTCGCGAACCGAACAAGATTTTTTAACGATTTTGGTCTTAAATTAAAGACGAGACTTAAAGAATGACACCTATATAAGTTTTAAATTTTGTCTGCAATTTTTGAAAAATATGCCAAAGTTTAAAAAATGGTCAAAAAAACTTTTATTTTTTTTCAAATTTGTCGATTGTTAAAATCTTTTTGTTATTTTCTAAAATTTCGAATAGTATATCATTAAAGGATATTATAAGCTTTCAAATGGTAGATTTGTTAAGTTTATGACATTAGTTTTTACAGGAATATCATGATTTGGGTATCCCATGATTTAAAGATTGGTATGTTTTTGGGCCATGAGCGTTGAGCCATACCGGTGGTGTGATGTATTATAATTTTTATAAGAGTTAAATTTCGTCATAAATTTTAAACCTGTATTCTAGAGATATTAAGGAGTAATCCCCCTTAAATTGAACACAAAGTTTCAGAGGTTTGAGGAAATAATGGGTTAATGCGTATTACAGTTCATTCCGAGTCGAAATTTAAACCCTACTTTCACCCTGAATTTTCAGGGTTTGTTGACTTTGACTCCCAAAACAGGCGAAAATTTACCAATCTTCCATTTGGAGAAGTAAAGGAGGGTATAATTCTAAGAAACCTATACCGTACTTTTAAACCTAGAGTATAGAGTATAGAGTATTTACCTACCAATCTTCCATTTGGAGAAGTAAAGGAGGGTATAATTCTAAGAAACCTATACCGTACTTTTTAACCTAGAGTTCTAAATGGTTTAAGTTCTCGGAGAAATTCTCACGAGCACGAGAATATTCTCGAGAATATTCTCGACCCAAACGTGCTCTGTCTATTTTCTAAGCATTTACGAGAATTTAAGAATATTTATTAAGCTGAGTTCACAATCACATCTTAAAGCTTTATATAGTTTAAGTTTGATACATTTTACATATTAAATCGTATCTAAGTATATTAACGTATAGTCTATGATGTTGTTTGAAATAGTCGTTAAAATTTGTACGTTTTGTAAGAAGGATTTTACTACATATTTGTTGTTTTTAATTCATTTAGAATTTTAAAATGAAACCAAAAAGCTCGGTATGGAGATTTTTTAATAAAATTATCGACCAGCAAAATAAGGTTTCCTTCAAATGTCGATATTGTCATAAAATTTATAAGCAGAAACATGCTACAAGGTTGAAAAACCATTTAAAAATGTGTATACATTGTCCGACGAATGTGAAAAATTTATTTCAAGATGATAGAAATTTAAATAGAAAATCTGTTCCAAATCAGGATTCTTCATGTGAGGAAGTAGAATCCGACAATTCAGGTAATTAAACTTAATTATTATCCTTTTTACATTTTTATATTTTAGGTTATGTTTGTATATATATAGTTTTGCTTTCTATCAAGACAGATAAATGCACACTTTTGTATGTCGTTTAAGATTATAAAAATTTTATATAAATATAATATAAACTAATAACAATTTAGAAGTTGAGAAATAAATATTCATTCTTTTAATAATTTACTGAAAACTTTAGATGCTTCCCATGTCCGATCTGGTATGGAAAAACAAACTATTAGTAGTGACTGTAGTGACAAACAAAATGAACTTAAAAATTAACCTGAATCGACCCAATCAACGTTGTTTTCGATTAAAAAATATATTGATGCAATGAATGAAGAAGAGCATCGGTTTATAAATTAGGAACTCCTTTGCTCAATGATGAATTTAAACGCGTAGAAAAAGAAGTTTCGTCTGCAATAGAAGGTGCAAAAGTAGTTGCAATTGAATGTGATGGGTGGAGTAACAATAGTTAGATTCTTATTAGGATATTAGTAACGCAATTTAAAATATTTGCTCTACATCTAATTAAAAACCTACTTTATTTCTTTCAGAAATGAATCAATCCTGCATTTTCTTGTTACAACTTCAACTCCAATTCTTTATAAAACTGTATGCACAAAAGCAGAAAGACACACAGGGGAATTTCTAGCAGAAAAAATCCTTGAAGTAATTGACGAAATTGGATCCACCAAAATATTAGCTGTTGTAACAGACAATACAAGCGCCATGCTTAAAACAAGACGTCTAATCAATGAAAAGTATCCACATATTTCAGTTTATAGTTGTGCTGCACATAATTTTCATAATCTTATTGAGGACATTATGAAAATATCTACTTTCAACGAAGTATCAAACTCAGCAAAAATTATAGTAAAAGAAATAAATGGCTCACATTTATTAAAATCAACTTTTACTGAAATTAAAGAGGACATAATTAAATCTGATAAATCTAAAATGACAAAAAAAGTGTCTTTGAAACTTCCAGGAAACACAAGATGGGGCTCAATTATATTTTGTATAGAGAGCTTGCTCCAAAAAGACTAGAGACAGGAGGGCTAACTGCAGTAGTGGCGGTAGGACAAATATAAGGGGATTATGAAGGCGTGGTTAGATTGCGCCAAATATCGTGTTTTGATTCTGCACTTCCACTCACACACGCGTGTCACGTATTTAAATATATAACGTAAGAGTGTGCAAGATGTGCAGAACCGAAACAAGATATTTGGCGCAATCTAACCACGCCTTCATTATCCAATTAATACTGACTTACTGCTGTGAGTGAGAAAACAACCGAGTTAGCCCTCCTGTCTCTAGTCTTCTTGGCTTGCTCTATAATAAAAAGTGTTTGAAAAGATTGGTTGTTACCGATGGTGTTATTTTAAAACATAGAGTTCAATTAAACATTCTTGATGATAACTTTTGGAGTAACTTACTGAGTTTTCATGAAATTATTGCTCCAATTTTAAAATGGATCACTATTTTAGAAGGTGATTACAGTACGATAGTTTGGTTCCATTGGCTTTTTCCAAGATCAAAATGGCTCTTGAAGAATTTATAGAAAATTCCCCTTTATTTATTGAAGAAGGAGAAATAATAGAAGATTGTATAAAAAATCGAATGTCACAATTGCTGACACCTATTCACTTTGCGGCACATATATTGGATCCTAAATTTTTGTCGAATTTCAATCTAGATATACCTTCTATTCAAAAAACATGAAATGTAAATGAAAAAGTAATGGGAGCTGTTATGATTTTCAAACGAGTATCTTTCTTATATGTCGAAGAAAGTGACCGAAGTGTGGATGTAGCTGTCGAACTTGCTGATTACACTGGTTTACAGTGAAATTGTCAATCGAACAAAACAATTTTTTCGAATAGTAGGTGTTTTTTGAGTAAGAAAATCATAGTTTTAATTTTTTTCCCTCGTGCAGTTTTTCTGTAGCTTCAAATTTTGCATTTTCGAGGTGCGACGCCACTTAAACTTACCAGTAGGAAAATTAGTTTGTCAAAATATAATAAATGAGGTATCATTGGAAAGGTTATTAAATTACCTTTCGATTCATAGGTCACAGAATAAAATTCAACAAAAATTAAGAGAGTTACAGTCGATTAAAGATGAAATTTCATGACAATTTTGATGATTTTTAGACATTTGAGTAACTTCTACTATTTTTTCTACATCAAACAGGAAAGAATGTTTAGGTTTTAATTTTTTGTATCGATAGACTATATCATTACACAAATTTTGAGCCCTTGTGGACCTCGATTGGATTAAAAATGACAATTCTACACTAAATTTAGTGAAAGAAACTATATTCTTCATTTTTAGTATCCCTTAAACATTTGCAGCAAAAATTGAAGTAATAAAATTTAGTTAAGCTCTAAAGTTACTAAAATCACTAATAAAGGATTTCTGAAATCGTAGATCTCGAATCCAATGTTAGTTTTCTAAATTTCAAAATGGCGGATCCAATACGGCAGACAAGTTTTTAAAAATCGATTAAATTCGTCTTAAATTCGTTACTCGGGGGATTTCGGGGTCGCTGATTACGAATCTGATGTCAGATTTCAAAAATTAAAAATGGCGGATCCAATAGGTGCGAATTCGATGGATTTTAACAAACTCGTTTACCATTATGAATCCATCCTTTTCAATTTTCGAACTCCGACATCAGATTCGTAATCAGCGACCCCGAAAACCCCCGAGTACGAATTCAAGACGAATTTAATCGATTTTTAAAAACTTGTCCGCCATATTGGATCCGCCATTTTGAAATTTAGAAAACTAACATTGGATTCGAAATCTACGATTTCAGAAATCCTTTATTAGATTTTAGTAACTTTAGAGCTTAACTAAATTTTATTACTTCAATTTTTGCTGCAAATGTTTAAGGGATACTAAAAATGAAGAATGTAGTTTCTTTCACTAAATTTAGTGTAGAATTGTCATTTTTAATCTAATCGAGGTCCACAAGGGCTCAAAATTTGTGTAATGATATAGTCTATCAATAAAAAGATTAAAACCTAAACATTCTTTCCTGTTTGATGTAGAAAAAATAGTAGAAGTTACTCAAATGTCTAAATATCATCAAAATTGTCATGAAATTTCATCTCTAATCGACTGTAACTCTCTCAATTTTTGTTGAATTTTATTCTGTGACCTATGGATCGAAAGGTAATTTAATAACCTTTCCAATGATACCTCATTTATTATATTTTGACAAACTAATTTTCCTACTGGTAAGTTTAAGTGGCGTCGCACCTCGAAAATGCAAAATTTGAAGCTACAGAAAAACTGCACGAGGGAAAAAAATTAAAACTATGATTTTCTTACTCAAAAAATACCTACTATTCGAAAAAATTGTTTTGTTCGATTGGCAAAAAAAAGTTTTTAATTTGTAAACCTGTGTTATAAAGAGCAAAAAGGGGTCTTTTCATTACCTAATTTACGAAAGGAATAAACAAATTGGATCCAGTAACTTGGTGGCGCAGCAATCCTTTTGATTCCGTTTTAAGTCTTGTAGCATCTAAAATTCTGTATATGCCCGCTTCAACTGCAGCTACGGAAAGAACGTTTAGCAAATACGGGATCGTTCACAATAAACAACGCAATAGATTAAAAACTGAGAGAGCTGGAAAGATTGTATATGTCTCACACAATTTAAAGCTTTCAAAAGATCAAGCAGGAGAATGCTTAAAAAATAAAAAAGAAAGAAAAGAAAAAAGACTTTTATGTGTGACACCTTGGAATGAAGAGAATTTTGAGCAGATTGACGTTGAAGAGAATGAAGATTTATTTCAAGAAGATTCAGATAATTCCTCAAATGAGGATAATTGAACATTTTTATGAAGGTGTTTTCTACTGCAGTATTTCAATTTTCAGTATTAAATTAACATAAATGTTAAAAATGAAAACCAGTTACAAAAACAAAGATTTTATATATACATTTTACTGAAATGTTTATCTATGTTTATTTATGTGTTATAGTTGGTTACCATTCCAAGTTTTGATATTTGAGAAAATTTTGCAATTCATTGCAAAAATTAATCAAATATTAATAAACTTGGAAAATACCTATTGAAATATGTGTTTATTTTATACTTTTAAAATATCGACATCGTATATCGATCGCTGTAACGATATATCGATCTTGACTTCGACTCTACAAGTCGTATTATCTTTAGTCTTATCTTAATGTGTAGCGTGACTGAGACAGTCATCGTATTTTTCTTATGATTACTTTTCATTTAATAAACCTAATTTTAAGTTAACTTTCATTCGTTTTATTTAATAGGTTATGGGCCCAGCCACGTTTGCCTATTTGAAGTAAATTTTATTTGCCAAATAAAGTTTTGGAAGACTTGAAATTGTTTGTGAATAAGACTCAAGAAATGTTCGGGCGTGGCTCGTGATCGGCCATTTTTATTTGTAAGAACTGAAGTAAACCTGAACAAAAGTATTTTTTGTGAGAAAATTTTTTTTCGAGAAGTGAATCATGTCGGATTTGATTTCGACAAAGAATTTTTCAGATCTAATATGGCGGACATAAAAATTTTAAAATTAATAAATTTGAATTAAACATAAGTATCTACGGGTTTTTTGGGTCGCTGATTACAAATCTGATGTCAGATTTCAAAAAATCAAAATGGCGGATCCAAAATGGTGGACATACAATTTTTAAAATTAATCGATTTTTATGAAACTTTGTATCTAGGGGTTTTTTAGGTCGCTGATTACGAATCTGATGTAAGAATTCAAATGGATTTTAGATTGGGTGAGATTCGCCTACAATTTTTTGCTTGGGAGTTTTTAAGTTTGGTGATTACAAAACTAGTGTCTATACAATTCAGAAAATAAAAATTTTTTTCCTGTTATTAGCCTACAAAAATAAAAAGTACTGTAGTTTCCAGGATCTACCACGAGGAGGTTACAGGTAAAGATCCCATTTGTATTTTTTTAGATTTTTAAAATTTTTTTGGTTTTTTTTAGACCTGATGTTTACTTACAGGTATATAGTTTATCGCGTGGATATATCAGGTGCGCATGTAGTCCTATTGGAGAATCTGTTTTTATTTCCATGGATCAAATAAACACTCCATTTTATATCTAAATATGATTTCAGAAACAAAGTGCTCATTTTTACATTTTTAAAATCTGACAACAGATTCGTAATCAGCAACCCGAAAAACCCCCTACATACCTATGTCTCATTGAAATTAATTAATTTAAAATTTTTTATCACCTCCATTTTGATTTCTTGAAATCTGACATCAGATTCGTAATCAGCGACCCAAAAAACCATAGAGTTATTAGCATAGAGTGCGCAAGCGACCAAAATGTTAGACAGCCATACGAAAAGTAGACCCCTTTTCTTTCTTTCTCCAATAACGCATGCGCGATAGTGAAACAGCTGATACATCGAAACAATTGTTGCTTGCTTGCTGGCAATTATATTTTTCTTTTACTTACGTGACAAATAAATAATTTAAAAACATTTTTAGCAGGAAAAATGGTATTTTATGTTAAGTTTACCTGCTTCCAATTTATACTCATCAAAATAAGCAGCTCAAAATTAAAAATTCCAATTACTATAATATTATCGATACGACATCCAAACTAGAATTAAAAGTTGCGTCTTAACTTCAAATAACAGCCAAATAGCTTTTTTTCAACATGACTTTTTAATCCCACTCTACCCTATTTATTGTAAAATATTTATTTTACATTTAATTTTATTATATTTAAAACGATTTTTCATGCGATCTTTTTAGACAAAAACCTAACCAAAAACTTTTATTCTTGCACATGCGCTATTTAGCAAGGTAAGATAAGGGGTCTACTTTCATGCTTTTGTCTTTTTCTATGCGCCTAAGAATGCCTCTTACGGTAAAAGGTATAACTCGCGCACTCTATTCTAATAACTCTATGCAAAAAACCCATAGATATTTATGTTTAATTCAAATTTATTGATTTTAAAATTTTTATGCCCGCCATATTGGATCCGCTATTTTGAATTTTTGAAATCTGACATCAGATTCGTAATCAGCGACACAAAAAACCATTAAATACCACTGTTCATCATAATTGATTAATTTTGAAAATTGTCTTTATATATTTATTGCATATATTTATATGTTTATTGCAATATTCTTTTTATGTTGAAAAAATATGAAAAGGCGCAAAATGGCACATATTGGCGTCAAAGTAGACATGCTAAGTAATCGTTCTATAACTTGTTTTTCCAAATATTATGCGGCTCGGAGGAGCTCAACTAACTGAAAGTCGGCACTCTATTGAAAAATCCACTATTTGTTAACTTCAATGGAGCTACATTTTAATAAATTTTATTTTTTTAAAGTAACTATTGGTTTTTTTACTTCAATATATCTATTGATGAGAAAAAATAAGTACTTATACAAAAATAATTAATTTATTTCTAGATATATTAAGTATTTCAATCAAAAACATTTTATTATTTTATCTCAAATGCTAAACTTTAAATAGTTCTAGAAGACACAATTTGTTATTATTTAACAAATCCTTTATGCAATAAATTCCTTATTTACTATTAAATACTGTGGATAAATTCTTTTGTGCATATTTGAAAGTTGAAAAATTGTATTTTTGGCCAAAATTCGACGATCCTGGCCAACTGTGTTATGGAAGTTCCAAATGAACGCTATATTTGTTGCTTGTGGTATCGATGATATTATCGGCGGAACAAGAGCAAATCCTCCGGAAACCGAAGTTGTTAATCTAAAGGCATGGAAAAAGGATGATGCTAAATTTAAATTTCTTATATCGTCTGCAATGAACATAAAACATGTTGAGTGTGTGTTGACATGCGAAAGTGGGCGCGATATGTGGAATGAATTGTCTAGTATACATCAACAAAAATCCGAAAGTAACAAACTTCTTTTAACACAACGTTTTCATGAATATAAAATGGACTTGAGTGATTCAGTCGTGCAACACATAGCTAAAGTTCCGAACATGGCTGGTCAGTTAGCTGACGTTGGAGAAAATGTCTCTAATGTGGCAGTAATGGCCAAAATTTTAGCAAGTTTACCGTCAAAATTCAATGCACTGAAAACAGCATAGGATAGTGTCGACTCAGAGAAACAGACAGTCGATTGTCTTCAAGAACGACTCATAAAAGAAGAAGCAATACTCGCTGCTGACGATGAAGCAGCGACCGCTTTTGCAGCTTTAAGTGTTAATAAGGCAGGATCTAAAAAATCTAAAAATGGTAAAAATAAAGCTAATGTAACCGACAGGTTAGCTCAGTCGGATAGATGCCTGGCGTTGGCGGTCGTTTAAGGACCAAGGGTATAAGTATCCTTGGTTCGCGCCCACTTGGCTTAGTATTTTTCCGGAACGTGAGACAATCTGAGCGGGAGGTTTGACGTCGAGATGATGTGCACCGTCGATTATTGTCCGGTACACACCATTAGAACTCGACTGTCGATAAACCGTTTGTACTCAGGAGAGGTTTTCTACAGTTTCCCTTTTTCTCTGGCGAAAAAACCCATTGACGGGTGGTCCAGGCGCAATGCGAGTACTCCTAATAATAAAAGTCGGCTGTAGACGCAAATTAGATTAATATATAGAAAATTTATGTAGAATGGTTATGCTTAATCCAAAAAAGTATTTCTCGGGGACTCTTGTCGAAGTGTGTAAGGCCAATAGGGCAGGAGTATAAACAATAAACAATAAAAAAAAATAAAAAATAAAGCTAATGTTGAGTGTTATTCGTGCCATAAAAAGGACATTTTGCATGGGAATGTCCACAGAAAAAGAACAAAAAGGAATCGGTTGATTCATCGAAAAATTGTGCTTTTGTTCTTACGAACGCGAATGATAAATCGTCCAAATTCGATAACATGTCATCGATCGGGATGATTCTCAAAATGAGTACTGGTGATGTGTGGCTCACTGACAGCGGGGCATCTCGACACATAACATATCGACGCGATTGGTTTTCGGAATTTACGCCTTCTGTCGGTGAACAGGTTGTGCTAGGTGATGATGGTTCATGTGACGTGCTCGGTTCTGGGACTATACAAGTAAAAAAATTAGTAAACAATGAGTGGTGTACATCAAGTATTAAAAATATGCTTTTTGTTCCAAAACTAAAGAAAAATCTTTTTTCTGTCGGAGTTTGTACGTCACAAGGTTATGATGTTCGTTTTTGTGGTGCAAATGTGAATTTTTTCTTAGATAAACAAAAAGTTGCTGAAGGGGTTAAACAAGAAAACGGAATCTACCGCATGTTATTTGTGACACCGAAAAGCAGTGAGTGTAATGTTATTGAAGCAAATGTGTCAACCTTTAACCTCAAAATATGGCATGAGAGACTTGGGCACGTAAACAAGGCAACGCTTCGTGATATGATAAAACAAGGAGCTGTAAGTGGTGTGAAACTATCTGACATTGATGATTGTTTCTGTGAAGCATGTTAACTTGGAAAGTCTTATCGATTGCCTTTTAAGAAAATTGTCGAAAAGAAAACATGGCTTGTGAGTGAGTCAATACACTCCGATGTTGGAGGACCGATGTCGGATTCCTTAAAAGGAGCAAAATACTACGTGATGTTTGTCGATGAAGCTTCAGGTTTTCGTAATGTTTATTTTATGCGACATAAGTCCGATGTTACCAGTAAATTTAAGGAATATGAAAAAATGGTGCGAAACAAGTTCGAAAAATCGATTAAGGTTATTCGCTGTGATAACGGCACTGAGTATATCAATAAAGATTTACGCAGTTATCTCATTGATAAAGGAATTCAAATGAAAAATTCGCCTCCCTACACACCAGAAAAGAATGGAAAATCCGAAAGAGAAAATAGAACTATTATCGAAACAGCTCGGACAATGCTTAAAGCAAAGGATCTTCCAGATTATTTGTAGGCCGAAGCAGTTAATACTGCTGTATATTTGAGAAACAGAACAACTTCAAAGATGATACCCGAGAAAACTCCATTTGAAATTTGGAATGGAGTAAAACCAAACGTCAAACATTTAAAAAAATTTTGGTTCCGATGCTTACGTTCACATCCCAAAACAATTTCGTCACAAGTTAGATGCTAAATTCAAGAAAGTGATTTTCGTTGGTTATCAGGGTGACTCCGAAAATTATCGTCTTTTTCATCAGGATTCCAAGACTGTGACAGTTTCAAGAAATGTATCTTTCAACGAGTGTTACTTCAACAAACCCATCAACGAAGAATTTGTCGACATTCTATTACCCAGTAATCCAGTTGATAACGAAGTGGTAGAAGAGGATGAAGAATTTGAGTTTAAGTCGGTGAATAAAAATGAAGATGAGAAGACAGATGACGAGATGAGCGACGAGATTGAGAAGAACGAAAATGCAAATGACATATCTTACTCTTTAAGAAATCGTGATGATATTAAGAAACCTTTAAGATATCAAGCAAACAGCTGAATATACACCTTTGACGTTCAATGAAGCAATTACTGGACCGGATGCTGAAATTTGGAGAACAGCAATTGAGCAGGAACTAATAGCTCACAAGAAAAATGAGACGTGGATATTGGTGAGAAGGGAACCAGAAATGAGAACAATTGATTCGAAGTGGATTTTTAAAATCGTTCGTGACAAGGAAGGAAAACCTCTGCGTTATAAGGCAAGACTTTGCGCGAGGGGCTTCAGTCAAATTGAAGGTCTAGATTACACGGAAACGTATTCTCCTGTCATTAGATATGACTATTTGAGAATTTTTCTTGCTATTGTGACGCAGCTTGATATGGAGTTAGTTCAATTCGACATCAATGCAGCATTTCTATACGGAGAATTACAAGAAGATATCACAATGGAAATTCCGAAAGGACTAGTGAGCAACATCGACAAGAAAACAACGGTGTGTAAATTTTTAAAATCGTGGTATGGTTTAAAGCAGGCTGCACGTTGTTTCAATAACAAGTTCAAAAGTGCTATTCAATTTTTAAATTTAGAGCAGTGCGAAGGTGATCAGTGCATATTTTGTGGAATTGTAAAAGGTTATGAAGTATTGCTTGCATTGTTTGTGGATGATGGGCTTGTCGCATCAAATTCTCAAGCTGCCATTGAAATTGTATTGAATGAGTTGTGTCATAGTTTTGAAATAAAATTGGGTGATTCATGTAATTTCTTAGGCTTGCAAATTAAGCGTGACCGCGAGCAAAAAGTATGTTTATTCGTCAAACAAAATACGCGACTGATGTGATCAAAGAGTTTTGTGTGCTAAACGAAAAAACGGTATCAATTCCGGATGATCCAAATGTGGTTTTAGTACCAGTAGAGAATGATGAGCATGTCCTTCAAAATATTTCTTATCGGGAAGTAGTCGGGAAACTAATGTTTTTAACCATTGTTTCGAGACCGGATCTTGCTTTCGCTTTGAATATTGTAAGTAGATATTTAAACAAACATGACGAAAATCACTGGCGCGTTGTTAAACGAATTTTGAAATACTTAGCTGGTTCTGTCAATTTTGGAATTTTGTATCAAGCGAGTGAGAACAATTTTTTTCTGACCGGTTTTTCAGACTCAGACTTTGCTGAAGACGTAGAGACGAGAAGATCAACCTCAGGTTTTGTTTTTTGCTTGGCGGGTGGGGCAGTGACTTGATGTTCACAACGACAGAAACTTGTCACATTAAGTACCACTGAAGCAGAATATGTGGCAGCGGCTTGTGCAGCGAAAGAAGCTGTGTGGTTAAAGAAATTGTGGAATGATCTTTGAAATTGTGATGATCCTATTTCATTAAGCGTAGACAATCAAAGTGCAATAAAACTTGTAAAAAATCTAGAATTTCACAAGCGCACAAAACACATTAGTGTAAAATTTCATTTCATTCGCGAAAAAGTACACGAAGGAGAGCTAACTGTACAGTACGTAAGTTCTAGTAAACAAAAGGCTGACATGTTTACAAAGCCTCTGCCGAAAAATCGTTTTTATTATTTGCGTGAAACTTTGGGTATGACTGTTGCATTAAAAGGTACATAAGCATGGGTAGTATTGAAATATGTGCTTATTTTACTTTTAAAATATCGACATCGTATATCGATCGCTGTAATGATATATCGATCTTGACTTCGACTCTACAAGTCGTATTATCTTTAGTCTTAATGTGTAGCGTGACTGAGACAGTCATTGTATTTTTCTTATGATTACTTTTCATTTAATAAACCTAATTTCAAGTTAACTTTCATTCGTTTTATTCAATAGTACCTACAAAGTGTAATTTTTACACTCACTTTTTGTGCGTGAGGAAATAACGAATTTTGTTTCTTTATCTCACATAATATTGATTAATGTATATTATAATTCCGTCTAATATATTTTTACAATGTTTTGGATAAAATATTTATAAATAAGATCAGACTTTTGTCTGTACATTGCATAGAATTTGAAAATTCATATTTAGTTTTTCTATTTGATTAGTAAGAATTCCAAAAATGACAATAAAAAAAATTATGTATGTATGTATGTCTGTGTGTATGTATGTATGTATGTCTGTCCGCAATATTTTGTCCGGGATAAACACAAAGACTACTTGACCGATTAAAACAAAACTTTACAGTCTCTTTGGTCTTAGTCTAACCTAAATTTATAGCCACATCCGATAAAAAATATTAAGCTGAACAAAAGTTATAGCTTTTTTCACAAAATTCAAAAAATCAAAAAAATGCAAATTTTTTAATTTTTTGTCAAATTGATGTGACACTTTCTGTAGCAACTTTTTAATATAAATGAAACTAATTTCCACTATAAAAATGAAATATAAATAATATATCCAAATTTTTAAGTCAAAATCATATTTTTGATTTTCAACAAAATTTTTAATTAATTTTTTTTTTCGTGGAATATTGTTTAATTTTTTATGAAGTTGGTATTGATATCTTTTGATGTTTTTAAATTTTAAATTACATTCATTACATTTATTTCATTAACAAGTTTAGAGTCATGAATTTGATGTCGATTACAAATTTTCTAAAATCAATGAACGTGAGTTTGCAAACAATTTGTGTATTGATATTTTTAGGTTTTAAGTTTGAAAATTTTATAATATGTATTGTCATATTTAACTTAGAAAATAAAATTTATATGTTCAATATAAAGGGTACAGTAAAAGTATCAATAAAACTGAAATTTGACTTCAGCGGGCACTAGAACATGTAGAAAGTCCTTAAGACGCCATTAGAGCAAATGGGGATTTATGAATCAAAATTTTCTTATTTTTGAATTCTTGAAATATTTTTAAAATGCCTTTAAAAATAAATAACAAATTCCTATTTTGAATTAAAATTTTGCTTTTTAAATTTTAGAAATGTTTGGGGTTTTTGCATTAAGCAAAAACGGGTAAAATGTAAAATCCCATGTGGAAATTTTCAATAGAGATATGGAAAAATTATACCTACTTAAAAAATTAAAATAGATTTTATATGAGGTTTTTTCTTAAAGAAATATAGGCTTTTATGGGTTTACTTAAGGTATATGTATCACTTAAAATCGTGTCGCAATTTCCCATACGGTTTTATACCAAGACCGATTATTTATTTATGGTATGTTTATTATTTTTATTTTTTATTAATTTTCATAATTGTATTATTCATTTTTCATAAATTTAAAATTTTTTTATTAATTTTTAAATTGTTATTAACTTGTTACTAATTTCATTATTTACTATTTTTCACATTTAAAAATTTTTTTTAATTATTTTTATTTTTAAATTTATTTTATGAATATTAAGTTTCTTTATAATTTTCTGACTCCAGACTCTACTCCATCGTCAGGGCATAAAAATTTAAGTCTTCGTGTATTTTAATTAATATTTTTTGGTAAGATAATTATCCATTAATTTTTATTTATTTATTGTTCAATTATTTTTTTATTATTTTTATTATGTAGGGGAGAGTGGTCCTAAGTTGGGTGCCTAATCAAATTGGTCGAAAATATTAACAAAATAAAATTGAATCACTTCGGCAAGTACATATTAGTGTTCAAAGATCGTTTTGCTATAATTTTGTGGTATTTAGAACGTTTTAGAATGGCTTTTGTAGTCTTAATACAGTAAATAGTGAAAAGCTGCATTTTGGACATTTCAGAAATAGCGGTCCTAAGTTGGCCACCACTTTTTTTCGCTTGTGTATAAAGAAGAAATGCATATTCTTTTCAATTACGCAGAAATTTTACAAATTTGATACATTTAGGAGAATAAAAACGCATTATTAAACTATTTTTGTTCAAAAAATAAAGGATTATTTTATTTCATTTATTTGCAGTGGTGGATGGCTGTGTAAACAGGCGTTTTTGTACTATGTCTTTTCTAATGTTTTTTAAACCATTTTTTTGTTATTTGTCTTTGTTTAATTCCTACGTTACACTTTTACGGTCTTTCTCGTGATGAAAAACACAAACAAGTTGTTCATTTCATGATCATTAAGCTTCCTCAATATAATATATACCAATCGTTTAATTTTTTATTTTAGAATAATTATTTTAAAGTGTTAAGATAAAATTTCAAAAAATACAAAATTTCAATTTTTTGTGAAAAATTAAAATATTTATTAATTCTATAAATTTGAATAAAATATATACTTTATATACATGAACCGATTCGTTTTTATGTCAGGAATGCAATTTTGACAAGAATTAATGAAAATTTTAATATAGAAAAAAGTTATTTTAAAAAATCCAAAAATTAATTTTTTCAAAAATTAAAAAATTGTTGAAAAAATTTTTTTTTTAGATATTTTCGAAAATCCTTCTGTCTGATTTTTGGTATTTGTGACCGTAATACACCTACAAAATTTTATCTAAATCCGTCAAGACATGTAAGAGAAAATTTGTCCACAAGAATGGGTGACATACACACACACACACACATACATACACACATACATCCGGACATTTGTTCCTCTCGACGAATTATATATACTACACTTGAAAATTTGTAAAAATAATTGATTCTAAAAAGTTCGGAAATCGACATCACTATAAGGCTTCCTTTATGAGGAAGCAAAACATAAATAAAAACAAACAAAAACAATAGGTGGCCAGTAGTATAGCTAGGCCGGTTCTACGTCGTATCGGTAATGTAGATTCCTACTTACCGACCGCTAGGGTAAGTTACAGGGCGTTAGTGGGGTATATGTCGGTAATTTACCGGCCGTTGGTGGGGGTATGAGTTTCTGTCACTAGATGGCGTTAGTGGGGTATGTACCGGTAATTTACCCGCCGTTGGTGGGGGTATAATTTTCTGTCACTAGATGGCGTTAGTGGGGTATGATCCGGTAATTTACCCGCCGTTGGTGGGGGGTATAATTTTCTGTCACTAGATGGCGTTAGTGGGGTATGTACCGGTAATTTACCCGCCGTTGGTGGGGGTATAATTTTCTGTCACTAGATGGCGTTAGTGGGGTATGTACCGGTAATTTACCCGCCGTTGGTGGGGGTATAATTTTCTGTCACTAGATGGCGTTAGTGGGGTATATGTCGGTAATTTACCAGCCATTGGTGGGGGTATAATTTTCTGTCACAAGATGACGTTGGTGGGGTATATGTCGGTAATTTACCAGCCATTGGTGGGGTACCTGATTTGCATATATTTAAATTAGTTAACCCTTTTAATTGACGTTAGTGGGGTATTTTGATTTGCTTATTTAACTTTCATTGTTAACCCTTTTAGTTTATGCAAATTCCACCCACTATCCACCCTTTTGGACGTAGAATATGCAAATACCACCCCCTCCCACCACCCACTCACCTATGTAAAATACATTGCTCTTAGTTAACCACCACCCCCCACCCACTTTTTTTCTATTATATACATATTTCCAATACTACCACCCACCACCACCCACTTAGTATAAACCAGAAATTTCAAAAATCATATAGAGAAGCGCAAGGGACTAAGCGTTCGCGAGATACCGCGCAGGCGTTGTGGGTAGTGGGAGTGGGTGGTGGTGGGTGGCGTGGTAAGGCCCAGTGCGCAGCAAAAGTGCGCGTACGGTTACCGCGTTGAGTGAGTGAAAGTTCCATGCAAGTTTCAACTTGTCTTTTTCCAAGACAATAGTATTATTTGAAAATCTTTAAACAAGTTTTAACCTGCATCTTGAATAGAATAAAGGTATTGTCTGAAAAACCTTTAGACAGGTTTTAACTTGCCTGCAGATAATAACAAAGACATTCCTTAAGAAACCTTTTAGTGACGTCATTTATATGCGAGTTTGAACACGTCTTCTAAATAACTCTTCATAAAGTGCAGGTAGTTGCGTGCGCAGCCTTTAAAGTGGGTGGTAAGGCCCAGTGCGCGGCATAAAGTTATCAGGTTTCAAATTTTTGTTTGAAACTAAATATTCGTTGAAACTTAAAATTCTCTTTTACCCTTCATACTATGTATAAAAGTAACATTTCAGCTACCTGTGACCCTATCATAAAAGTACTTCAAACTTTCTAATTTTCATAATCTTTCAACACGTAGTGGGGGGAAATTTTCACCAATTTTCCGCATAAGCATCAAGTCTACCTGTCATTGTGAAAACAGTTCTCTTCGTGAAAAATCGTCTCTTCATCAAAATATTTGTTGTGTAGTGTAGTGAAAATTGGATTTTCATAAACTCTGAGAAAAAAAATGGTATGTATTTTGTTTATTATATAAATATATATTTTTTAGTTTATACAAAATTTTATTATATTACATTATTATTAATAATAAAAATTTTTTTATGTATCAGGACCCTCGATTAAAGCCACGAGTCATGAAATTGAAAGTGTTTAATTGTGAAAAGATGAAATTGAGCAGAAAATGGATGGTATGTATAAATAATTTTACCACCGTATATATTACAATGCTTTAATGAAGTAAATGTTTTTTTCAATTAATAAAAAAAAATGTATATTTTTTCAGCATAAATTCGCCCTCGTGAATATCCTGGAGGGAGTAATAGGGAATAAGTGTCCATGGAAGTTTTTAGGCAAGAGGGATATACCGAGAAGAGATGAAAAAAGTTCAAAACTTGTCAGGAATAGGTGGGATGTCTTACCATCAACCCATGTACGGTTTCTAGAAGGACCTATTTATGATCAACGTCTATATAAATTATTAATAAACAGGAATAAAAAAAGAAGGAATGAAAATATTCCAAAAATTGTCTGGAATAGGTGGGATGTACCACCACTACCACCACCACAATCAACACTACCACCACCACCATCAACACTACCACCACTACCACCACCACTACCACCATCACCACCACCATCACCACCACCATCACCACTAACACTATTACTACTACCAATACCACTACTACTACTACTACTACCACCACCACCACCACCACCACCTCCACCATCACCATCACCACCACCACTACCACTACTCCCAACGTCACCACCATCGTCAACATCAACAACATCTACATTAACAGCTGATTTAATATGCTACAGCGAACCTCCACCTCATTTAAGACCTAGAAAATTATTGTCCCCCATTCGCTCCCCAAAGTATTCACCCTATTTTCCTCCACTCAGAAAGCAAACCCGTCCCTTACGTTGGAATAATTAAATTAAATAAAATATATATATATATATATATATTTATTTATTTATTTTTAATTTTTATACATATGTTAATTATTTTGTTTTGTATATTTTGTAAATAAAATATATTTAAACTATTATTAATAAAGTATGAGTGTCTGTAAATAAAAAAAATGTGTTACATTCTTTTCCTCCAATTTAATTTAACTTTTATGTTTTGAATTAAATAAATAAATGAAAAAAAAAAAAAAAATAAAATAATTTCAAAATATTTAAAAAAAAATTTAAAATAAATTTAAATAAATAAGTCGACTTTAACAGTAGGTTAATCAACAGATAAGTTATCATCTATAGGTATGTTTCCATACTATGATAAAATTACCATTTGTAGATAAACTTATCTTTCATTGATACAACTACGGATGTTACCCATGGATTTCTACTTTACCTTCCACGTAGTTCATCATGTTTTCAATACTCTCCGTCTACGGCGGTAGTGCAATAGTGGGTGAACTGTTAGTGGGGGAAGTTACAGGAGTGGGAGTAAGACCCATGGTAGGGAGAAAGGTTACCTCAGGCAGTTCCCGAGCCAGGGACCGTCATTCTGTTTTAGGAATCACCATCAGCAACATCTCCAGCTCCAGCCTGCCTGCCTGCCTTCCTGCCTGGAGCCTGCCTTCCTGCCTGGTGCTTGCCGTTCAGCCTGCCTTCCCGCCTGCTACCTGGAGCCTGCCTTCCTGCCTGGTGCTTGCCGTTCAGCCTGCCTTCCCGCCTGACGCCTACCTTCCTGCCTGGTGCCTGCCTTCCTGCCTGGAGCCTGCCTTCCTGCCTGGTGCTTGCCGTTCAGCCTGCCTTCCCGCCTGCTACCTGGAGCCTGCCTTCCTGCCTGGAGCCTGCCTTCCTGCCTGGTGCTTGCCGTTCAGCCTGCCTTCCCGCCTGCTACCTGGAGCCTGCCTTCGTGCCTGGTGCCTGCCTTCCTGCCTGGTGCTTACCGTTCAGCCTGCCTTCCCGCCTGACGCCTACCTTCCTGCCTGGTGCTTGCCGTTCAACCTACCTGACGCCTGCCTTCGTGCCTGCCTTCCTGCCTGGAGCCTGCCTTCCTGCCTGGTGCTTGCCGTTCAGCCTGCCTTCCCGCCTGCTACCTGGAGCCTGCCTTCGTGCCTGGTGCTTGCCGTTCAGCCTGCCTGACGCCTGCCTTCGTGCCTGCCTGACGCTTGCCTTCGTACCTGTCTGTTGCCTGCCGCCTGCTTGCCGCCTTCCTGCTTACCATTACAGTTGTAGCAGTATCAGTCAACCGGCTCGCAGTCGTTGTATTAGCAGTAGCCAGTCTTCAGCCTACCATTGCAGTTGCAGCAGTGTCAGTCAACCGGCTCGCAGTCGTTGTATTAGCAGTATCAATCAACCGGCTCGCGGTCGTTGTATTAGCAGTAGCCTGTCTTCAGCCTGTCTTGTATAAGCATTGCAGAAGTTAACGCAGACGTTTGATTCTGTAGGTTTTTTTTATTATATGTATTGCATATCATTATAATATCAATTTTTTTTTACTTATTACAATTGATTTTAATGTATTACAGATCTTCAAAGACTCTTTCCTCCTCCTCCTCCTCCTCCTCCTCCTACCGTTGAGGACACTACAGAAGAAGAGTTAGCTGTGGACAACTGTTAGCTGAGGACGTCATTTTTCTATTTATCTGTTTCAGCTTCTGCTTTTTTTATTTTTTTATTACCATGTCGCATATAGTTAGAAACCCATATGCAAAAGTAGCGCGAAGAGCACCCCGAGTAGTACCCCAAGACAGTATTAATGAAATTTGTACAAACTCACAAACTTTCCTTAATATTGTTCCTGGTGAATTGGAATCTATTAAATCTAAAACAGATCGTGATGATCGTTTGATAAGCGCATTTGAGTGGCATAGTAAGTGTAAAAAACATCTTGCTATTATAGCAAAGTTCTTGCAACGTAGCATACTTGAGAGACATCATAAAACTAGGATTGAAAATTTGCTATTACAAGTAAAATATTATGAATACCAACTACATAAACTTATGAAAAAGGGAGCTGGACTAGATACCTCAAATGATAAAATTAAATGGGTAGTTACTGACAGGGCCTTTAACAATAAACTTCAAAACGGAAGTATTATTAATATATCACATTTAGACACTAATGATTTCTTAGATGATGCTTACTCAGTTTTCAAAGATCAGGTAGAACGATTTTTAAGGGAAGGACCACTAAAAGTTTACACAGTTTTTCAAGCAAGGTATAAACAAGTTCTACCTGACAATACAATAGTTTTTGATATAAAAAATTTTACCGCGAGTACAAATGAAGTTTTTCCTACAACTAATTTAGATAACTTCTATAATGAAAATATTAAACAAATAACGCTACGCCTCTGTGAAGATTTTGAAGAAAAAGATTCAAATTGGCGACTTGATTCAATTCAGAGATTAGACGTAAATTTCAGTAGATACAACCCCTTGAAGGCTGGTTCTTTTATAGATTTACCTCAATCAATTAAAGCAAAAAAAGCTTGCATTAATGTTCATAACAATGATAATGAATGCTTAAAGTGGTCGATACTTTCCGCGCTCTATCCACCTCATACTGCAAACCCCAAGTATGTTAAAAGTTATATAAAATATAAAAATGTTTTAAATGTTAAGGGAATTAACTTCCCCGTTTCTGTTTCTGAAATTCCAAAATTTGAAAAACAGAACCATATTTCTATTAATGTATATGGTCTTGAAATTTCTAAAGGAAACAAACGTTCAAAGAATGATGATGAATTTAATGTAGTTCCACTACATATAACTTCAATCAAAAAAGAAAAGCATGTTAACCTTTTATTAATTCAAGACAATTACAATAATCATGAGGTGGACAAAGCAAAAACTAAATATCATTATGTTTGGATTAAAAATTTATCACGACTTGTTAGCTCTCAATTATCTCAAAAAGAACATAAGAAGTACATTTGCGATCGCTGTTTGCATTATTTTCATAGTCAAGATAAACTTTCTACACATATATTAACTTGTTCACATTTAAATAAAACGAAAATTATTTTACCGCAACCAGAAAAAAATATACTCAAATTTAAAAACATTTCAAATCAGGAGCGTGCTCCATTTATCATATATGCAGACTGTGAAAGCTTATTACTTCCTAAAACAGATTCTTCATCTATGGGAGGTAATACAGAAATTATTCAAAATCATAAACTTTTAAGTATTGGATATTATCTCAAATGTAATGAACAAAGATGTAATAATACAAAATCTATATATAAAGCATCTCCCGTTGATGAAGAAAATGCAGCGAAATGGTTTGCTCATGAATTGAAGCAAGTTGCTAAGAAACTTGAACCTGTATTTAAAACTATCATTCCGATGGAAGTTTTAAGTGCTAAGCAAGAGAATCTTTTTCGAAAAAGTAATAAGTGTCACATTTGTAAGCAAGTGATTAATCAGGGTCAGATTAAGGTTAGGGATCATTGTCACCTAACTGGTAAATACAGAGGTGTAGCTCATCAGTATTGCAATCTAAATTATCAGGAATTACATACTATTCCTGTTGTTTTCCATAATTTGAGTGGTTATGATGCTCATTTCATTATAGAAGCTATTGCGAATGAGTTTGAAGGTAAAATTGATCTCCTTCCTATTACTAAAGAAAAATATATTAGCTTCACAAAACACCTCCCAGAAAATAGTATAAAATTTAAATTCATTGACTCATTTCGTTTCATGGCATCATCTTTGGATAAATTGGCTTCATATCTGTCAGACTATAAAATAGTACATTCCGAATTTGAGTCTTATGATGTTAATAAGATCCAGTTATTAACACGCAAAGGAATTTTTCCATATGAGTATTTAGATAGTAGATTGAAATTAAATGAGACACAACTACCGCCAAAAGAGAAATTTTATAGTACCCTAAATGATTCTCATATAAGCGATGAAGATTATCATCATGCACAAAGGGTTTGGTCTACTTTTAATTGTCAATATCTCTATGAGTATGTATATTTGTATATGAAAACTGACATTTTACTACTCGCAGATGTTTTTGAGAATTTCAGAGACCAATGTCTTAAAGCATATAAATTAGATCCAGCTTATTATTATACAACACCTGGACTTAGTTGGGATGCCATGTTAAAATGTACAAAGGTTGAGTTGGAACTTCTTACAGATATTGACATGGTTATGTTTGTTGAAAGTGGTATTAGAGGAGGTATTAGCCAATGTTCAAACAGATATGCTCATGCCAATAATCATTATATGAAAAATTATAATGAAAATGAAGATTCATCTTACATTGTATATTTGGATGCTAATAACCTTTATGGTTGGGCTATGATTCAAGCACTTCCCTATGGTGGTTTTGAGTGGGTAAAAGATGTAGATACATCGTTTAACTTTAATATCGGTAATGATTCAAATTTTGGCTATATATTAGAAGTTGATTTAGAATATCCAAATGATTTGCATGAAAGTCATAGTGACTTACCATTTTGTCCAGAACACTCAAAGCCACCTGGATCAAAACAAGAGAAATTGCTCACTACCCTCCTACCAAAACAAAAGTATATTCTCCATTATCGTGCACTTCAACAAGCAATAGAGAGTGGTCTTAAACTTACTCAAATTCATCGAGTTTTAAAATTTAAACAATCTCCATGGTTGAAGAAGTATATCGATTTTAACACCAAGTTGCGAACAGATGCAAAAAATGAGTTTGAAAAAAATCTTTTCAAACTCATGAACAATGCAGTTTATGGCAAGACAATGGAGAATGTACGAAAACGCGTTGATGTAAAACTTGTAACAAAATGGGAGGGTAGGTATGGAGCAGAAGCTCTTATTTCAAAGCCAAACTTCCACACACGAGCTATTTTCAATGAAAACTTGGTTGCTGTGGAGCTTAACAAAACGGAAGTGCTTATGAACAAACCCATCTATATTGGACTTAGCGTTTTGGATATATCTAAAACATTAATGTATGATTTTCATTATAAATATATGAGAAACAAGTATGGTAAAAATTGTAAATTGCTCTACACTGACACTGACAGCCTTATTTATAAAATTAAATGTACAGATATCTACTCTGATATGAAAGCAGATATTTGTAAATTTGATACATCTGACTATCCTGCTGATAATATATATGGAATTCCGCAAGCTAATAAAAAAGTCTTAGGACTCATGAAAGATGAGTGTAATGGACGAATAATAACAGAATTTGTTGGCTTACGAAGTAAAATGTATAGTATTCGTGTAGATGGAGAAGATTTTATGAAAAAAGCAAAAGGTGTCAAGACGGTAGTTGTGAAAAAATCTATTACTTTCAATGATTATGTATACTGCTTAAAGAACATTAAAATACAAACTAGAGTACAATATTCTATACGATCAAAACTACACAACGTACATACACTGAAACAAACAAAAATAGCATTAAGTCCTTATGATGATAAAAGATATTTATTAGAAAACAGTACAGATACTCTTGCTTGGGGACATTATAAAATCAAAAACGACGAAAATGATTGTGATAATAATGATATTGTGATGTTAGAAGTTTAAATATTTATTGTTTCATATATTCTACGTATTTATATATTAGATGTTATATTTATTTATATTATAGTATTATATATTGTAAAAGATTGGATGGGTGAAATATGAAGATTATTAATAAACCAAAAAATTTGTTGCCAATTTTATGTCTACTTTATTTAATAAAACCTTGTACAATTAGCTTACATATTATTCAATATTATATTAACTTAATATAAAATTAAATTTAAAACAGTAATACCAACTTTATAACTCACACAAGTAAAAATAAATTCTTAAACCATTTCTAACTTTTTTCTATCTTCAAATCAAGTTAAAACCTGTTTGAAGGTTTCTCAAAAAAATGTCTTTATTCTCATCTACAGTCAGGTTGAAACCTGTCTAAACGTTTTTTAGACAATATCTTTATTCTATTCAAGATTCAGGTTGAAACATGCTTTAAGATTTCAAACAATACTATTGTCATCTCGGAAAAAAGACAAGTTGAAACTTGCTTTCAAATTTTTAGACAATACATTTGTCACCCTTCAAAATCAAGTTGTAACCTGCTAAGTCACGGTCCGTAGTAAGTATACATTCATTTCAATATAAAAAATATTTAAATAAGAAAAAGTTAACTTTAACTTTTCAAAAAGTTAACTTTAACTTTTCAAAAAGTTAACTTTAACTTTTCAAAAAGTTAACTTTAACTTTTCAAAAAGTTAACTTCAATTTGACTGGTATCATAGTGTTCTTAATATAAAGATTGTAGTATAAAGTATAATCTTTGTATTAAAAGAACACTATGATACCAGTCAAATTAACTTTAACTTTTCAAAAAGTTAACTTTAACTTTTCAAAAAGTTAACTTTAACTTTTCAAAAAGTTAACTTTAACTTTTCAAAAAGTTAACTTTAACTTTTCAAAAAGTTAACTTTAACTTTTCAAAAAGTTAACTTCAATTTGACTGGTATCATAGTGTTCTTAATATAAAGATTGTAGTATAAAGTATAATCTTTGTATTAAAAGAACACTATGATACCAGTCAAATTAACTTTAACTTTTCTAAAAGTTAACTTTAACTTTTCTAAAAGTTAACTTTAACTTTTCCAAAAGTTAACTTTAACTTTTCTAAAAGTTAACTTTAACTTTCAGAAAAGATAATAAACTATTACATGTCTGATTTTTTTATCCAACTATTATGTGAATTATCAAAACCTAACCATTTTACAAAGACTTCATCACGACGATTCTTGAGAACTTTTTCTATGAGATATATATCTGAATATTTCACTTTAGAAATTTCTTCTTCGTAGAAACCACCTTCGATGGGTTGATCCTGATAATCTTTCAACTTATATGTTACTGGTTTTGTTGATTTAACTTGAGAGATGGTAAATATTTCAGTTGTCCAGTTTGGTGTATATCCTTTTTCAAAAATATGTTTATTCTTGCTTATTCGAACTCTATCGCCAACTTTGAATTTTGCTCTTTTAGTTAAAATTTTCCTCTGTTTTGAGATACGTTTCAATAATTCTTTTTCATCTTGTTTCCTGACATCCTTGGGTTTCATACCAATAGTTCGATGTTTCTGGTTGTTATACTTTGAAATTAGAGATGGTAATATATCTTCCCATTTATAATTTCCTCTTAAATTGAACTGCGGCCACATCATATTTTTAAGTGTTCGGTTAAATCTTTCAATTATTGAAGCTTTCAAATTACTATATGTTGAATACAGTTTAATTTTATATGATTTCATTAAATTCTCAAATATTAAATTATAAAATTCTTTGCCTCTATCAGTATGTAAATTTTTAGGTATACGTCTATCTTTGAGTATATATTTCATAGCAGTAGAAACATCTTTCCCAGATTTACTTTTTACAGGTACTGCCCATGCATACTTGGAAAATATATCTATAACAGTAAGCATATATTTGAATCCTTTGTTAACTTTCGAATATGGTATCATTTCAACCAAATCTGCTTGCCATGTTTCATCCACACCACGCATTTGTACTTTACGACGTGGATAATTTCTTCTAGCTTGTCTATGTAATTCTGTGACAACTGCTAACTTTTTGTCATCCATTTTAAGGTATATATGAATACATCAATACTCAACACAATACTGATTCAAAGTTTATATACACACTTAATATATAATTTTACTTTCCCGTAATTCTTCAATAATACTCATAATTTCATTGTTATGACTTGGATTTCCAGCTTCTCGTGATGCTATAAGTAATCGTAAACGATCAACAAGTTCATTTGGATCATCCCAGTAGATGTAGTCTGAATATGATTCTTTTTTCACTAACATAGATTGCGGTAATAAATTCTTTTTCTGTAAAGATTCTCCTGTTTTCTGATAAAGCTTTGCAATAACATTTGTGTATTTAAAACTGTTGTTTGTACGAATAGGTTTATTTGGACTATAATTCCTTCTATGTGCATTAGTAGCTTGTAATATTTCTTTATAGTTGGCTAAATCATCTGAACTTATAGAATCTTCATTAGGTTTTTCTCTAAATAAAAGTTCTAGTAATCCATCTGTTTTAGTATATTTTTTCTTTCCACCTAAGTCTATGAGAGGACCATCAAAATTAATTTCTGTATTACCTATCATGAAACCTCTATCTTTAACTTTCCGCACTCCGTAAACCATATCCAAATATTGTTTTCTATTTTTATTCAATAATGTTATAAATTTATTTGTTAATTTGTCGGAATCTTGTTGTTGTTGTTGTATATTATTCTGCTCATAAGACTCTTGAACTGTTAAATTATCATTTAACATATCGTTTTGCTCATGTATAACATCTTGATACTCTTGATTTGATAAGTCATCAATTATATTTTCACTTTTTAAATTTTGTAAATCTTCTACTTTAGATATAGGATCATCAAATGTATAGTTATTATATGCAGGTATATCAAATGGTTCATCATCATCACTAACAGCAGTCTTGAATGTTGTTTCAAAGTCTTCTTCTTCTTCTTCTTCTTCCTTTTTTATTTTTTTTGATACATTTTCATTCTTGATTGGATTATAATTTCTATTCACCAATTTCTCCAATGGAGTAACTAGTGGTTGAAAAGTTTCTTTTAATATATTTTCTGCAGTCTCTCTACCACTTTTAAGTATACGATGTTTCTTGCGTATAGCATCACTTGCTTTTGCTATTTCATGAAGCGTTTCTCGTTCTTTCCGAAACATGTTTATATATTGATGTCTAAAATTATACTAATGAAAGTTGTAGACCAATAGATACTTATAACTGAATAAAGCAATCGAAACCTTTTCTATATCTTCCTTCATTTAAATTTCGGTCTTTGTCTATAACAACAAACCCATATCTATCAGAATTCCAACATGTTGAGCATAAATCACGAAATTGATTGTAAGTCATATCTGTATTTACATGATCGTTATAAACATGCTTAAGGTTTCTCTCATCTTGTTTAAAAAGTACTAGTAAGTTAATATTATCTCTAACAAGATGTTTGGGAATGTGGGCATATGTCTGACATAGATAGAAACTGTCAACGTTGACATGCCTACCCATGCAAAAAAATGCTCTTACATTGTCTTGCTTCTCGCAAGCAATATCATCAAAAATAAATACTGAATTTGGTTTAGCGTCTTTAGGTGAAACCACTTCTTCATGTTCTCTAAATGGAAAGTATTCAATACCATCAACTTTACTGAGAACTTTTTCTAAAAATTGATATTTTGGTTGTTGTAAAGACTTTGAATATAAATATATATTTTCAAAGCTTAAACCATTCGGATGTATGATTAAAGACAAAAGAGCATTTGTCTTTCCACAATTTGATGGTCCACAAAAAGCTGCACGAATGCTGTTTGAAAATAGACATCCATGACGTTTTACACCATCATCCTTGTTTGGAAGAAGGTTATCAACATTCACTATTGGGAGTTGAACATCTTGTACATTAAACCGCATCTTGAAATCGACTGAAGGTATAGGTATAAATATAGCGTTTATATAGCTGTATCCAATCAGTTAGTTGTGAACCACAGTCGAGTGAGGAATGATTACTCATGATAAAGTGAAAAAAAATAATAAAAAAATTTCTTGTCGCGGTCAAGGCTTTCTCAATACTATAATCAATAAATTACCATTCGAGTTTCATTTCCCGGGTTATCAATATTGTGGACCTGGTACGAAGTTAGCAAAACGTCTTGCACGTGGTGATTCTGGTATAAACCCTTTAGATGCAGCTTGTAAAGATCATGATATAGCTTATTCAAAAGATAAAGACGTGGCTATAAGAAATTCTGCAGATAAAATACTTGCTGAGAAGGCGTGGGAACGGGTTGTTTCTAAAGACGCTAAATTAAGTGAAAAAGCAGTTGCATTAGCTGTAACTAATATAATGAAAGCCAAGTCTAAATTTGGGATGGGGATAAAAGTTAATAAGAAATATAAAAAGATTAAGACAAAGAAATCAAAGAAGAAGAAGAAGAAGAGTAAGAAGGTTATTTCTAAAAAACATGTTACTTTAAAGAAGATTGTTAATGCTGCTAAAAAGTCTATGAAATCTAATAACAACTCTTTAGATACAATTAGAACTGCTATGATTGGTGCAAGAAAGGCTATAAAACAGTATGGCGGTAAATCTAAGATTATATCACCTCGAATTCTTCCTATACCCTTAAAAGTTGGGGGTATTTTACCTCTTGTACCAATTTTTGCTGGACTGAGTGCTTTAGGGGCGCTTAGTGGTGGAATTAGCGGTATAGTGAAAGCTGTAAATGAAGCTAATGTTGCTAAGAAAGAACTTTCAGAAGCTCAGCGACATAATCATACTATGGAATCCATTGCTTTAGGAAAAGGTCTATACATGAAACCATATCAACGGGGACTTGGCCTTTATATGCAACCTTACAAAGGCAAAGGATTATATAATAAGAAAAAAATATCAAAAAACTAATATTGAAGCTACCTCACCGTGCACTAAGTGATTATGATCTTCTAAAATATTCTAAAAGTTTAAAAATACCATATTTTAGAGGAGTCTTTATGAGAAATGAATTACCCATAGGAGGGCCATTTCAATATGAATCAGCAATAATAAATCTTGATAATAAAGAAGGTCCTGGAACTCATTGGGTTGCATATAAAAAGGTGAACAATGAAACCGAATACTTTGACAGTTTTGGTAATCTTTCACCACCATTGGATCTCATTGTTTACTTAGGTGTTGGTAGCTATATAAAATATAATCATGAAAGATATCAAAATTTTGATACGTTTATATGCGGTCATTTGTGTCTTAAATTTCTGTGTAATCAACTTACAATGAAGAATAACTTTAGTCTATATAAGAATGTATAACCAATTTCAAGCTTCAGTATACAACTAAACACTCAACATGAATGATTCTATCACTCTCACGTTATCAGGGAATTCTTCAACCCTTGAGGCTTCATACTTTCCACCAATTGAACTATCATCTAACAAAAATTATGTTCTTGGTCTTGTTGAACTCCTTACATTCAACTCAATTCCCAACATTGATAAGGGTGCTAATACATTTTATATAGATGGTTTCGATATAGAAATACCTACAGGTAGTTATGAAATCGAAGATATTAAAAAGCATATTGAACATAGAATAAGACGCACTGGTCTTATTTTAAAAATGACGGTTGATACAAATACATTACACTGTACAATTGCATCTAATCGTGAAATTGACTTCAGAAAAGAAAATGGTATAGGACAATTATTTGGATTTTCTCCCAAGTATCTTGGAGCAAATACAGTTAATGTTTCTGATTCAATTATATCTATAATGAAGGTGAATGCTATACGTGTTGAGTGTAATATTACAACAGGATCATATATTAATGGAAAGAAAGTACATACAATACATCAATTTTATCCTTCTGTTCCTACTGGATATAAAATCATAGAAGTTCCAAATAATGTCATTTACTATCCAGTCACCGTAAAGACAATATATAATATTCAGCTGCGTATAGTTGATCAGGACGGTAATTTAGTAAATTTTAGAGGAGAGACAATAACAATACGTTTACATATAAAATCAGTGTAATGGGAATTATTTACAATCAAAAAAGAAAAGTTGGTGGTAGTTATAAAAGTGAACCAACATGTGTAAAGAAAAGCAGTGTGAATATAACTCGCAAGGTGTTAACACCTCAGAATCAAATATTTCTGAAGAAACTTGGTCTGCGAATCAGACATTAAAAATAAAGAAGAAGAAGAAGCAGAAGAGAGGTGAAAAATTATATCTATTCATTTTGTGTCGTTGTTATAAGAAAAATGGATGAAATTCTCAGCATTCCAACTCAAGTGAATTTTGATGAATCTATAGCAAATTATGAAATTCATAGTCATCAACCATATGCATCATCATCTTTCAACAATAGTGATGAAATTCGGATTATAGTTCAGAATCAGGATTTATCTATTTTACCGAGTAGCAGTTCCTTACATATATTTGGACGCTTGACAAAGAATGATGGAAATACTTTAACAGAAAATGTTTCTCTTATTAATAATGCTATAGCTTACTTATTTGATGAAATTCGTTATGAATTAAATGGTATCGAGATTGATAGATGCAAATATGTTGGTTATACTTCAACTATAAAAAACCTGGTTTCACTAACTCCTTCTCAACTTATACGTGTTGGAAATGCAGGTGTCTTTGAATATTCTGCTTTGGATTTAAAAATGACTATAGAAAATGGTTATTTTAATGTAACAATTCCACTTAGTATGCTTTTCGGTTTTGCTGAAGATTATAAGAAAATTGTTGTAAATGCTAAACATGAACTCATTTTGATAAGATCACGAAATGATTTAAATGCTGTTATTCAAACAGGAAATCTTGAGAATAATGAAGAATTTAAAATTACAATTAATAAAATTGAATGGTTAGTACCATATATTTTACCATCTGATAACAATAAAATTAAATTATTAAAATTTATTGAGAAGGATCCATTAATTTCTATGAGTTTCCGATCGTGGGAAATGTATGAGTATCCTTTACTTCCAGAAAGTTCAAGAATTATGTGGCAACTCAAATCTTCATCTCAATTAGAGAAACCACGATATGTAATTGTTGGATTTCAAACTGGAAGAAAGAATCAACTCAAAGAAACATCCTGTTACTTTGATCATTGTAATATTACAAATGTAAAACTCTTTTTGAACTCACAATCTTACCCTTATGGAAATTTAAATTTAAATTTTGATCAAAATCAGTATTCTTTATTATATGATATGTATGCTAATTTTCAATCTTCTTATTATGGAAAAGATTCAGAACCTACTTTAGCTATTAATACTTTTAAATCAAAAGCACCTTTAATTGTTATTGATTGTTCGAAACAAAATGAGTTTTTAAAGCAGTCTTCAGTCGATGTACGTTTAGAAATTGAAGCTAGAGAAAATATACCTGCTGATACAACTGCATATTGTCTCATCATACATGATCGTATAGTTCAGTATAAACCAATCAGTGGTATTATTAAAAAGTTATAAGGAGTGGAGAGGGAAACAAAGTGGTGGGGGTGAAGTGGAGAAGTATATAAGACATATTTCTGAAGCAGATACTCATTTCTATTCTAAAATGGAGTTCATAGTAGACGTTCAAGGTTTTAAAAAACCCTGCAATGAATTTATTTTCAAAGAGTTGGCTATAGTTCCTCTGGAGGCAGATGCTCAACCAAGAGTTTACCTCTTTGAACCACCTTGTGCTTGGAATTCTCTACCTGGACGTTATAAAAGTGAAAACCTGTGGTTAACAAACAACTATCATTCAATCCCTTGGATGGCTGGAGATGTGTGTTACGATGAAGTGCGAACCATTTTACAAGATGCATTACGAGGAGCAAAAACTATCTATGTTAAAGGTTGTGAAAAAAAACAGTGGTTAGAAAAGTATTTAATGAATGTATACAATTTAGAAGAAATTGACTGTCCAGCGTTTAAGAATATTAAAACTGAATTTTTACCACCTACATGTACTCATCATATTACACAAACTGAAAATTGTGCAGTAAACAATATATTTAAGCTTCGAAATTGGTTTTTAAATGTAACGAGTGAACTGAGAAACTTCTCAAATGGTATCGACGAAGTGGATGATGATGATGATGTGAATACTAATTTAAAATCATTTTATGAAAATTATGAAACATTATTGTAATAAGTTTAATTTTTCTATATACATATGAATAAATGAATTTTATAATTTTAAAAAATGTTGTCTTTCTTTCTTTCTTGATATACCTACTCCTTTAATATTATATACTTGAAACATTTTTTTTTCCTTTAACTTTAATAAAAATTTACTTATATAATTTTATATAAAATACAATTAATTAAAAAATTATTTAAAATATGAAGGTAGAATAATAAAACAATCCATTTAAAAGTAATTTTTTTTTTATTATTTAAAACCTTTAAATATTTACATAATTTTTTTACAATATAACCTTAGAATATATATTTTATTCAAATTCAATAACATTAAATTTACCACCAATATACTTTAATCGTAACTTCTCCGATTGCACGGCTTCTTCCATCATTGTGAAGGAAGTAGGGTCATCTTCAAATAGTTTTGAAAACCTTGCCGGTAGAAAAGTGGTAAATGTAGCATCCAGGTCTACTACAATCCTAGAACCATATTTCGTCTGCACCTTGTTTATTTTAGTTACGTTATATAACTCATTCACAGTCAATTCAGAAAGCGGCTTCGTTGGTAGAAATCTCTCCATGCGACCAGTGGCGTTGACTTTTTGGAAGTCCATTGTTTTAATATCTGTAAGCAAAGAAAAAAAGATGGACTTTTTTAATATTAAATTTAAAAAAACTAATTTGGAATACAAAATGTTTTTTATTAAAGAAATGAAATTTACCTATCAAATGAGGAGATGATGCTGTAGTTGTTAAAGCTGCTAGTACTGCTAATGCTGCTGTAGATGCTGAAGCTGCTGGTACTGTTGACACTGATAATACTGTTGCTGCTACTGCTGGAAATTTTAATAGAAGTGTCGAATCGTTGCTTCCAACCTACCTTATATCCCTTAAACCCCCACTTTTCTTCTTCAACTCCCACTCTTTTACCCCCACTTTAACGACTGCGCACGCAACTACCTCAATGAAGAGACATTTAGAAGACGTGTTCAAACTCGCATAAAATGACGTCACTAAAAGGTTTCTTAAGGAATGTCTTTGTTCTCATCTACAGTCAGGTTAAAACCTGTCTAAAGGTTTTTTTTAGACAAGCTCTATTCTATTCAAGATGCAGGTTGAAGCTTGTTTAAATATTTTCAAATAATACTATTGTTATCTTGGAAAAAGACAAGTTGAAACTTGCTTACATATTTTTGGACAATACATTTATCCCTATGGTGCTATAGTATTAGTGAAGCAAGCTGTGAGAGTCAGACAGACAGGTCTGACGCATGGAACTTTCACTCACTCAACGCGGTAACCGTACGCGCACTTTTGCTGCGCACTGGGCCTTACCACGCCACCCACCACCACCCACTCCCACTACCCACAACGCCTGCGCGGTATCTCGCGAACGCTTAGTCCCTTGCGCTTCTCTATATGATTTTTGAAATTTCTGGTTTATACTAAGTGGGTGGTGGTGGGTGGTAGTATTGGAAATATGTATATAATAGAAAAAAAGTGGGTGGGGGGTGGTGGTTAACTAAGAGCAATGTATTTTACATAGGTGAGTGGGTGGTGGGAGGGGGTGGTATTTGCATATTCTACGTCCAAAAGGGTGGATAGTGGGTGGAATTTGCATAAACTAAAAGGGTTAACAATGAAAGTTAAATAAGCAAATCAAAATACCCCACTAACGTCAATTAAAAGGGTTAACTAATTTAAATATATGCAAATCAGGTACCCCACCAATGGCTGGTAAATTACCGACATATACCCCACCAACGTCATCTTGTGACAGAAAATTATACCCCCACCAATGGCTGGTAAATTACCGACATATACCCCACTAACGCCATCTAGTGACAGAAAATTATACCCCCACCAACGGCGGGTAAATTACCGGTACATACCCCACTAACGCCATCTAGTGACAGAAAATTATACCCCCCACCAACGGCGGGTAAATTACCGGTACATACCCCACTAACGCCATCAAGTGACAGAAAATTATACCCCCACCAACGGCGGGTAAATTACCGGTACATACCCCACTAACGCCATCTAGTGACAGAAACTCATACCCCCACCAACGGCCGGTAAATTACCGACATATACCCCACTAACGCCCTGTAACTTACCCTAGCGGTCGGTAAGTAGGAATCTACATTACCGATACGACGTAGAACCGGCCTAGCTATACTACTGTGGCCAACTTAGGACCACTGTAGATTTTTACAAGTTTCAAATTATTACGCCAATAAAAATTGTTCATTTCATGATCATTAAGCTTCCTCAATATAATATATACGAATTGTTTAATTTTTTATTTTAGAATAATTATTTTAAAGTGTTAAGATAAAATGTCAAAAAATACAAAATTTCAATTTTTTGTGAAAATTTAAAATATTTATTAATTCTATAAATTTTGATAAAATATATACTTTATATACATGAATCGATTCGTTTTTATGTCAGGAATGCAATTTTGACAAGAATTAATAAAAATTTTAATATAGAAAAAAGTTATTTCAAAAAATCCAAAAATTAATTTTTTCAAAAATTAAAAAATTGTTGAAAAAAATTTTTTTTTTAGATATTTTTGAAAATCCTTTTGTCTGATTTTTGGTATTCGTGACCGTAATACACCTATAAAATTTTATCAAAATCCGTCAAGACGTGTAAGAGAAAATTTGTCCACAAGAATCGGTGACATACACACACACACACACACATACATACACACATACATCCGGACATTTGTTCCTCTCGACGAATTATGTATACTACACTTGAATATTTGTAAAAATAATTGATTCTAAAAAATTCGGAAATCGACATCACTATAAGGCTTCCTTTATGAGGAAGCAAAAATTTAATTAAAAAATCAACAGAACCTCTTATTAAATATAAATTAAGATTATTTTCATTATTAAACATCATTTTATCATTTTATCATTATTAAACAGAACCTCTTACATTAAATAAAGGAACTAGCGCACACACTCATTTAGAAATTTTTAATTATTTATCTCTTGTAGCTGCTCTCGAAAAAACGAGAAAAATTAAATTTTTTTGGTCGTAAACAATATTATTGTCCTCACAATGCGTACAAGAATCTTAGATTATAATTAGGTCCATAAATTATATCATGGTTTATCAATATATCATACCACAAAATTATAGATTCGTCCAGTATACCATCTCTGAGAAATGCAGGGTAGCCAACTTAGGCCCACGGCCAACTTAGGACCACTCTCCCCTATAGGGGAGAGTCTCCAGTTGTGAGACACCTCCAGTTGTGAGACAGTCAATTTTTTTTAACATGCAATATTAAAAATCCGATTGGTTTATATAAAAACATTTCTTTTTACATGAGCCAACTTTTTCGTGTACGCCGAAGCGGATATATTAACTGTTTTTGTTAAATACCAACACTGTGTGTGACAATCGACTAAAAAGCGTTTTTTCAATAAATGCAAAGTACTTTTTTTCCAAGTTAATTAATTGGAAAAGGTAAATGTAATGCATTTTCTTTTAGTGTTTTCCTTATATTTTGTTATGCAATATTGCATTGTTCCAATCGACGGTTGAAAATGATTTAATTTTCCTTTTTCAAAATAGCGCCAATTTCTGGGTGTGAGACACAGCATATCACCAGTTGTGAGACGGTGTCAACACCCATCTGGGCAGCATAAAAAATACGACTTTGCAGGGATACTATTTAAATGTTGTTTTGATTTTTTTTTCTAGTATTTTTGGGCATGTCAAGTGGAAAAAAGTTAATTGATTCAGAAGAAATCAATTTTAATGCTCTTGTTGAAGCTATTAAATTGTGTTTATTTGATAGTCATATTTTGGCGAATAAATATTATTATTTAGTATATAATAATATATATTATTAATATATTTAATTATTTCTACTAAACATAACGTTTTATGTCAAACTTATTAAATTTTAGCAATTTTTAATGAGTGTCTCACAACTGGAGACATTTTTTTTTTGAAAAAAGCGATGTGCTCGGAAAATGTATCGTAAAATTTTTTGAGTTCATCGAAACACTATACTTTCTTTTAATAAAAGTTGCGTATTTCTGTTACCTTTCGAACGGTGTATTTTATTTACAATTTCGTTTACCTGTTTACAATTTACGGGTCAAAAATGAAACCCGTCTCACAACTGGAGACTCTCCCCTATACTTTTTATTATTATTTTAATTTTGTATATTTTTTTGGATAGACCTTCTGAAGAGGAAATCATTTAGATTTCAAAACGTTGGAGTAAATAAATATTTTATTCATTATCCGAATGTTTTCGTTTAATTGCCTTAATTTTTTAAGTGAATTCGCTTATTTTGATAATATAATAATGATTCTATCACTCGGTTTTTAAATTAATTATGTGTGGAAGTTAACGATCACTCCGAGTCAAGCGAACGGAAAAAATTAAAACAATTCCTTTAACGTTTTCAACAGCAAAGCTGTCCTCTTCAGAAATTATAATTTTATTTAATAAATTTAGACAATTAGTCCATTACAATATTAAATATAAAAATAAAATAACATTAATCAAATTATTACCGTAAAAAATTGCGAAAAATAAATTATAAATACATATTCAAAAATGAAAGAACAGAGGAAACGTCCTCATCTCAACGTATAAAACGTTAAAGGAATTGTTTTAATTTTTTCCATTTGCTTGACTCGGAGTGATCGTTAACTTTCACACATAATTAATTTGAAAACCGAGTGATAGAATCATTATTATATTATTATTATTGACCATGGATCGACAAGGGTCATACAACTGTGCTGCAAATATTTTCCAATTTTCTTCTTCTTTACAACAAAGGAGAATTTTGAAAGAATGGATTAACATCAGTAAACGTGCTGTTAGATTTACCACTCAACTACAGTTTCTTCTGAATTGTCGGACATACGATTTGACGCCTAAACACATCGACACAATTGATTCTAGTTTTGATCATTTTTTCTTGCATAGTAGTACTGGTAACTCAAAATTTAATTCTCTTCTTAAAGCCTTTAAAAATAAATTGTTAAATATTTTCGTCGAAGATAAATGTATTCACATTTATTATTTGTCTAAACAAATTAATAAATTTAAATTTGTATTAGAAAACAATTTTTCTCAGCTAAGTCTGAATTCTATTTATGAGATACATAACAAAAAATTGGCTCGATTCAAAAATAAAATTTGTAAACAGTCTGTTAAGAAATTTCGATTTTTCCAATGTAATCGTTTAAAATTAAATTTCAATAACAGTTTAACTCTCAACCTAATTGGTTTCTAAATTTATCTAATGTTGACATTCGTGATGATGTTACTAATGTTATGTCATTAGGTGAAACTTTTAAGTTTTATGACACTAATAATTATAATAACATATGCTTAAACACGGATATTGAATATATTAAGTCTGTCGAAAATTTTGTGTCTTCTTAAGAATTAAATGATGAAATTTCTAATAATATAAGAAGTAGTTTGATTAAAAATCTTAGTTCTCATAACAATAGTAATCTACGACATATTAATATACATGATAGGATTTTTTCAAAAAAATCTGGCTGAAACAAAATCATTTGTCAACCGTCATGATAATATAATATTTACTACTGCTGACAAGGGAAATGTTACGGTCGCATTGAATAAGACCGAATATAAACAAAAACTTGAATTACTGCTTTCTGATAAAAAGACTTACAAGGTCATTAATAGAGATCCGTTACCAAATTTAAAAACTAAAACTTATAAAATTTTAAAATATCTTAATAACAATGATTTGCTTTATAGAAAATTTAGTGACATTGAACTTACTCAAACTAATACGAATCTCTCAAAAATGTATGGTTTACCCAAGATCCACAAGAATAACAATCCATTGAGATCAGTTGTTTCTACTATTGGCTCAACAACTCAATTTTTATCTAAACAAGTATTTACACTTCTTAATAACTCTATAAAAAACCAAGATCGTATATACGTAACAGTTATGATTTCATAAACAAGATTAATTCTTTTTCTATTCCTGATGATCATATTTTAATTAGTTAGGATGCTGTCTCTTTGTTTACAAATGTTGACTCTGATCATGTTCGTGATTCTTTTATCGGACGTTAGGCTTCTATTTCCCCATGTTTAAATATTTCTTTGGATGATCTACTTATGTCTTGGCAATTTCTTTTTGACAATATTTACTTAAAATTTGATAATAAATTTTTTAAACAGATATATGGTACTCCTATGGGTTCATCTATCTCTGGTTTATTTTCTGACATAGTCATGGATGACTTAAAAATTTCATGTATTGATAAACTTTCTTTTAAACCATTATTCTATTATAGATATGTAGATGATATTATTACATGCATCCTAAAGAAGAAAATCAATGAAATTGTTGATGTCTTTAATAGTTATGATGAGAGATTGCAATTTACTTTTGAGACACAGAGTAATAATTCTATTAGTTTCCTTGATGTACTTCTCATCAATGAAAATCGTACAATTGTTACAGATTGGTACAAGAAACCCACATTTTCTAGACGTACCATTAATTATTATTATTCTAAACATCCTTTTACGCAAAAAGTTGCAATAGTTTATAACTTCATTGATAGAGCTATTAAACTCTCTCATAAAAAATTTCATTCTAAAAATATAAAATTTTTCATGGAAACGTTAAAAAAGAATAATTATCCTTTTGAATTTATAAATAAATATGTAAAACATCGCATTTGTTCTATTGAACAGAATTCTCTAAGTCCAAAAAGTGGTAATTTATATAGAATGTTTCCTAAGGTTTTTCTTCCTTATGTACCTGGATTATATGAAAGGACATCAACTTTTCTTAAAAATTTCAATATTTTAACTATTCCTAAAAGAATAATAAAATGAGCCATAATTTAATCATAAGGGCTAAAGATAGAAACAGGAAATCTGATAATGTCAACACTGTTTACAAAATAAATTGTAGAAATTGTTCTGCTTCTTATGTTGGTCAATCTAAGAGAATGGTACACGGAAAAAATTCCGGGACATTAGATGCGCCAAGGACAGTGTCAACAGCAGTACATTTCATTTTGCACGTCTGAGGTGCCATTTTGAGATATCAAACGTACGCAATGCACGTCAGATACGCCAAACTGGCACAGATGGCGTGCAAAATAAATGTAGAAGAAAATTTGACACAACCTGTACATCTGACGTGCCGATACTTTTTCCGTGTAGGTGTTCGTATTAATGAACACAAAAATTCAAAAATAGGGGTTATTGCAAATCATAATAGTTCATTTAACCATTCATTTGACTGGGATAATTTTTTAATACTTGACAGAGAATCTAATTATAAAAAACGACTAATTTCTGAGATGATTCATATTAATTTGCAAAATAATTCGGTTAATAAAAAAGATGATACACAAGAACTTAATAATCACTACTTTTACTTTCTGGAGGAAAAGAAATTCCTTTGATTCTTTTCTTATCTAGGTTACCTTGACATTTCTCTTGGTTTTGATTTGTTTTCGTTTTTGTTTACTGATGGGTCATTCACCTCATCTTTATCGATCCACGTTTGTATTTTATGAAAACTTATATTGTGAATTAGTGTCTAATCGTATACGTTAAGATGAGGACGTTTCCTCTGTTCTTTAATTTTTGAATATGTATTAATAATTTATTTTTCGCAATTTTTTACGGTAATAATTTGATTAATGTTATTTTATTTTTATATTAAATATTGTAATGAACTAATTGTCTAAATTTATTTAATAAAATTATAGTTTCTAAAGAGGACAGCTTTGCTGTTGAAAACGTTAAAGGAATTGTTTTAATTTTTTCCATTTGCTTGACTCAGAGTGATCGTTAACTTCCACACATAATTCATTTATTTTGATTTAAACTTAAGTTAGATTTTTGTACCGGAGGTACGGTACAAAGTTGACGGTAAAAAGGCAAAGTGGCACGGTGCACCGTCTATACAAGGAAATCTTCAGGCACGTCTTTCCTGTTCTGTGCCTCCCGCTCGACTGACTCTCGCTCTGAAAACCTCAACCGTACCGCGCTTGCGCGCAACGGGTAGGGGCAACTCACCCGCTAATTGGCTCTTGCTAAGGTGAAAGGGATGTCGCGGATGCGACTCAGTAGAGGCACATAATTACCGCTCATTTTCCCTGACTCGCTCTCTTACCTCGCCAGCCATCGACGAAGCAACACGTCTCTCACCGCGAGAGACACCGACGCCTGGTTGCGTTGGCGTCGCTGACACCACGCTCTTCCGCCTGCAAACCATCACTCCGCCGAGTGCCGCTCTCAGCCGATGCCACGCCATCGCTCGACGCTACACGCCCCGCTTGCCAAACCGTCAACTGCCTGCCGTCCTCTTCAGAGAAAAATATTTTGGGATTAAATATTTTATTTGGAAACAACGTCTCATCACTCTTCCGCTGGCCGCGGAAGTTTTCACCTTACCATCTCTACCAACCTGTCCTTTTCAGGACAAACAACGCAAACGTTGACAATTAGTCCTTTTCAGGATAAATTGTCAAACTTTTAACGAAGAATAAATTTTGTTCAATCAAACATCGACCGACTAGGTTTGACACACAGGACGTGACTCAAGGCTTCGCGACCTTTTGATCTGTTCCTTATCAGGGACAGATACTTTAAAAATTATTAGATAATAATCAAAAAATGCTTTATTACATTTATTGACAAATTTCTTTAATTGTAAAATTATTTAAAAACATCAATAACTTCTTTTTAAATAAATATTATATTATTATTTGTTAATGTTACGAACCGGAAAATATTTAAATAATTAATATAGTTAAATTAACTATATAGATTATTTTGGGCATTTGAGATGGCCCTATTTTGAAGTCTGTCGGAGGAATTCAAACTGCCAGAGCGTGAGCTCTGTTTATCTTACTGGGATTCGTTATTCCTGTTACTTGTAAAATTCAGAATTTAATTAGAGAAGGGGGGGGGGGTAAGGAAGATGTAGAAAAATTAATAGAAAGAAATAGAAAGAGAATTAAGAATAATAATTATAATTTATTATAAAGTAGAAAAGCATTCATCCGTCCCTCAAACAATAAAAAGAGGGGGGATGGGGGTAAAACCAAACCAGAACGATACAGTGACTTACGAGTTCTGGAACTTACAATCTAGCGCCTTGAAGTCTTCTTCAGGCGGGCGAAAATTCACAATTTTTATTCACACACGCACAAAATAGTTTTTTTTTAAATTTACTATATTCCTAATTTCTTTCCAAACCTTCGAATACAGGGCGGACGCGGTAACTTTTCGAAACCGGCCGGTCTTTCAACAAGAAAATATTACTTTAAATAAATTGACTTCACTGTCTCGAATTTTGAAAAACGGCCTCCGTGGACTTCGGAGTAAGTTGGTATTTTAGTTAGTTGTCCGACCAAATTGTTCGTATAAGCACACAACCAATTTGGGTCCTCGGTACCGGACGGGAACGTTATAGGTTAAGAATATTTCTTTTATTCCGATAACAGAGTTTTAGCCTCTGTGGTTGCGGAAACCGAACTAAACGATTATTATGTCTAATTAATGTGCTTTATAGTTTTACTTCTTTAAGAAATATGCAAAGGTGGGGACAGGGCGTTGGACCTGTTGCCATGCCAAAACTTCTGGACTTGCTTTTTTGCAGGAATCAGTTCAGTGCACTGTGTGGCAATAATTTCTAAGAATAATTTAAATATTCTTTTAATTGTAAAAATAAGTAATTTAATAATAATAATATTACTAAATTATTATTTCAATAATTTTTAAATTAATCCCTTTCTTTGTATGCCGGAATAATAGACATTTCAAAAATAGAAATTCCATTCTTTCTTTTATATAACCTAAAAAGGTTGTTTTAATTCCAACATTAAGGGGAGGTTCTCATTGCGGGGGCCAAAATAAACACAAACTTTGACAATTTTTTGCGAGGAACGGCTATGACTTAACGATGTAATTTTTTTTTCTAAATAAAGATACATTCTTGAACTTTTAAAATATATATTTCATTTTCAAAAAAATGCAAAATGGCGGCCAATATGGCGCATCTAGAAAATAATGTTTTTTTAAATAGGGAAAACAGTGGGCATTCTACACTGCGCAATTTTTAGTCTAAAACAAAAACTCAAAATTTTTTATAAAGGTGACATCCTAAAGAATAGGTTATACCTATAAAATAGTTAAAAAGTTATTAAATGACAAAATGGCGGACACATTTTTAAAAAAACTGCGTTTTCGCATTATTTTTCCATATTTGATCTCTTGTAAAAATCTCTATTGTTAACAATTTTATCATATTATAGGTATAACCCCAGTAGAATTTAGTTACCTTTAATTATCCGCAAACCCGAAGTTGATTGATTAAATAGTTTAGACGCTACGATGCCCACCAGTTTTAAAATCTTGTTTCGAGTAAAACGCGTTTAAGGTTTGAGAAACATTTTTGTGCAATAATTGTATTTATTGCAATTCTTTGTTCAATTTGCGTATATGATAAATATCTATAGGTATTTAGGGCCGCTCTTTACGATTCTGAGGTCAGATTTGCAAAATTTTTAAAAATTGATTCGATTTGCCTGACATTTGTTACTCAGTGCTCGGGACGGCGGTGAGTTCAAGACTTCATAAAAACGAAAATATTCTTCGGATCAAAACATCGCTATACACACATATTCTACATATATATAGCTTTAAAAAAATACAATAAAAAAGAAATCAATTT
The DNA here is from genome assembly GCF_015476425.1 of Leptopilina heterotoma. Taxonomy (NCBI): domain Eukaryota; kingdom Metazoa; phylum Arthropoda; class Insecta; order Hymenoptera; family Figitidae; genus Leptopilina; species Leptopilina heterotoma. The sequence goes on from NW_025111146.1 coordinate 1,529,849, forward strand.
TTTTGACTCCCGCAATGGGAACCTCCCCTTAATAAGTTGGTTAAATCTTGCACCGAAACCTTCCATAAAGATGCAGTTTATGGCAGGTAGGTTCAACGCTAGACTAGTGCAGGGAAGCAAAACAATTAAATAGTAAAATAATAAAAAAAATGAATAATAGTAATAATAATAACCTAAAATGCTCCCGCCTGTATTAATAATGTGGGGTTGTAATATATAAATATTTTAACTAAAAACCGGACCATCGTTCACCCCATTTCCAAGGTTCAGAAAATTAAGAATAAGATATATTTTAATGTATCGCCGTTAGTGCGAGAGAGAAGCATAATAGGAGAGAGAGAGTGCAACATAGTACAATATGTCCGAGAGAGAACACTCCGTTGTTGTATACTCAATTGCTAAACATAATCTTCTTTCTCTCTCGCACAATGTCGAGGGAAGCGCGGGGAGACTTCACTCAACACGTTGAGCGGAGCCTCTCGTCTATTCTTCGTGTATATATATATATATATATATATAAAGATTAAGATTTCAAGATTCTGTAAGGGCGCCCTATCCCAAAGGGGCCGTCAAAACTTATGTCAAAATTGACCTATTTTTTGACCTATAGGTCAAAAAGAGGATAAATAACGGCCTCACATTACGTTAAAATATATGTCTAATTTGACCTATTTCTTGACCTGTAGGTCAAAAAGAGGATAAATAAAGGCCTCACATTACGTTAATATAGGTCAATTTTGAGGGCAGTTTTGACCTAGGCGTCAAAATTTGACAAAGAATTTCCGCTACCCTCAAAATTTAGGTCAATTTTAAGGGCAATTTTGACCTACCCATAAAAAATTGACAAACAATTTCCACTACCCTCAAAATTTAGGTCAATTTTGAGGGCAGTTTTGACCCAGACGTCAAAATTTGACAAAGAATTCCCTCTACCCTTAAAATTAAGGTCAATTTTGAGGGAAGTTTTGACCTAGACGTGAAAGTTTTACAAACAATTTCCGCTACCCTCAAAATTTAGGTCAATTTTGAGGGCAGTTTTGACCTACACATCAAAATTTGACAAAGAATTCCCGCTACCCTCAAAATTTAGGTCAAGTTTGAGGGCAGCTTTGACATAGACGTCAAAATTTGTCAAACAATTTCCGCGCGCAGACTTAATGATGAGGTGAAGTTTGGCATCTTACCTAACAATGTAAGGTAATTTTAAAATTGTGTTTGCTCTTACACCTATCATTTTGACCTAATTTTGACGTTTTATTTCTACTTTCTCATTTAGTTACGTCATAATCTATGTGTAATTTGACTTTTATTTAACTACAACTTAAAAAGGGACAATAAAGGACAATAAACGTATCTATGATACGTCAAAATCTATTTAAAATTTGACGCCTTTTTAACCTATAGGTTAAAATGGGTCAAAATATATGTCAAAGTTTAATCTAATTTTTGACATATATATAAAAAAGGTCCATAACGATTATTACATTACGTCAAAATAAAAAAATTCTCTGTCAAGTATTAAAAAATTATCCCAGTCAAATGAATGGTTAAGTGAATTATTATGATTTGCAATAACACCTATTTTTGAATTTTTGTGTTCATTAATACGAACACCTACCATTCTCTTAGATTGACCAACATAAGAAGCAGAACAATTTCTACAATTTATTTTGTAAACAGTGTTGACATTATAAGATTTCCTGTTTCTATCTTTAGCCTTGATGATTAAATTATGGCTCATTTTATTATTCTTTTAGGAATAGTTAAAATATTGAAATTTTTAAGAAAAGTTTATGTCCTTTCATATAATCCAGGTACATAAGGAAAAAAAGCTTAGGAAACATTCTATACAAATTACTACTTTTTGGACTTAGAGAATTCTGTTTAATAGAACAAATGCGATGTTTTACATATTTATTTATAAATTCAAAAGGATAATTATTCTTTTTTAACGATTCCATGACAAATTTTATATTTTTAGAATGAAATTTTTTATGAGAGAGTTTAATAGCTCTATCAATGAAGTTATAAACTATTGCAACTTTTTGCGTAAAAGGATGTTTAGAATAATAATTGATGGTACGTCTAGAAAATGTGGGTTTCTTGTGCCAATCTGTAATAATTCTACCATTTTCATTAATGAGAAGTACATCAAGGAAACTAATAGAATTATTACTCTGTGTCTCAAAAGTAAATTGCAATCTCTCATCATAACTATTAAAGACATCAACAATTTCATTGATTTTATTCTTTAGGATGCAAGTAATAATATCATCTACATATCTATAATAGAATAATGGTTTAAAAGAAAGTCATTTGTAATAAATATTTGATAAATTTTTCAATATGAAAGTTTTTTTCTTTTTAAAATTTTGTTGTATATTGTTAAGATAGCAAAAAAACTTTAAATTATCATTTTTGAAAAAACAACAAATTTTTTTATTCCTCTTTAAGAAGCGGGACCCGGATAAATTCTGTTGGAAAATAATCGTTAGTATTCCAGAAAGTAATAAACGAATCAAGAGGAAAAAACTATTGAGTTTTTGAGAAAATTTGATTTTAATTTTTTTCGAAAAATAACCGCCATATTGTTAAACAGGGTTACCACAAATATTTACTTTTATTTTTCCCTGACTTTTCCCTGATTTCCAGACAAAATTTTCACTTTTCTCCTGACTCTAAAGAATATTCTAATTTACTCTAAAAATTATTAGATAATCAAAAAATTGCTTTATTACATTTATTGACAAATTTCTTTAATTGTAAAATTATTCAAAAACATCAATAACTTCTTTTTTAAATAAATATTATATCATTGTTATTTTCTGTAGGAATTAAAATTCTTCAAAACATTCAAATTCAAACCTTTTTGAAATTCAACAACTTATAAGAATATTATTACAAAACATGAAGAAGGCGATTACTTCGAGTTATCGATTTGGAGTGATTGCCTTCTTCATATTTTGTAATAATTTAAATTGCCATAAAAATTTTCAAAAAAAAGCTAATTATTTACAAAAATTCTAATGAAATCCTTTGCAAGAATTCAATTATTTTTGCAAGTAGTAAAATTTCTCAAAAAATTCAATTATTTAAAAAAATGGAATAAAATTTGTTGCAATAATTCAATTATTTTCATAAATAATAAATCGATTATTCGGTAATTAATTTTTAAATCAATTTTTATTAAAGAATTCTAGAAGAATTCAATTATTCAAATTAAAAAATAAATAATTTATTAAACAATTGAATGTTTGTTAAAATTAAATTTTCATAAAGAATTATATAAACAAATTTTTAAATAATTGAAATCTTTTGACAAATTTTAATAAAATTTTTAAGAATAATTACATTTTTCGAGGAATTTGGTTAGAATATTGTATCAAAAATAATTAAAATCTTCCGATGAGTTTTATTATTTATGAAAATAATTAAAATTTTCCCAAGAATTTTATAAAAAAAAATTTTAAATAATTTCTTTTTCACGGAGGAGAAGAGGAAAATGCTTTTAACGCATGCCCAGGAAGTTCCCACATACGCTGGGGTATGTCGGGCTCAGCACAAAATGCTAGGATAAAAAAATAAACCTTTCGCATACCTGCTTTACACAGTCACTACTACCGACTAAAAACCTCTTCTTGATCCCCTGGCTTTCGAAACTTCTATCCACCTACGGAACTAACTTGCGGCTTCAGACTTCGCAGATGAATGGTCCCATTTAGTCGCCGGCGCGACTCTTTTGTGCCGCTCTTGTTCTGGCCTTATTTCCTCCTTGTCCTTGACAAAGTCTTCTTTGCTTCTTCTAGGGCAGTTCTAAAGACTCTGCATCCTCCTGATCCAGCTACATGTTGGATGTTCTCCTTTTCGCCGAACTTCGCCTGGCATAAGAAGCAGCATGGGCTCTTCTTACAATCTGCTGCTTTATGGCCGGCTTCTTCGCATTTGAAGCACACAGCCGTTCTATCTACTGCTTGGCAATGTCTACCTATATGGCCATAGTCAAGGCACCTATAACACAACGAGCTTTGCTCCTCGCTTGTTTGGTCCAAGTACCGTCACCTACCTGCTTCCTGCTTGTACCGTAGAAACCTTCTCCAGGGCACCCAGTACGTCTTCTTTTTCTGTAAGGGCATCTATATTTCGGATTTCCAACGTAGTTCGCCGGTTCGCCATCTGCACCTTACCTAGTGATCCAATGACCCTAGTCACCTCCTCGGTGAACAACGCCTTACTTGAAGTCCCTCCAATTTTGATAAGAAGGTCTCCCTTTTTAGTGGGTAAAGCTCCTACAACCCTTGTCTTACTGGCCTCCAGGTCAGCCTCTTCACGAACCTTCTACAGTACGTTCCTTCAGCCACTTTGACGATCATTGTTGTTCGTTGATGTGGCTGTCTTCTGTCCTTGACTGAATTTGACTTTGGTGCTGACTTGGTACCCTTGCCTTCAGTCCTTTTTGGAGGTTCCTCCTCCTTCTATTTCTATTTATATTTATAAAGATACTTGAAATTTTTAGAAGAATTTTTTTTCAAATTTTTGAACATAATTAAATTTCTGCGAAGGATTTTATTACTTTTGAAAGTAATTTAATTCTTCCAACGAATTTTATTCAAGTTTATAAAAATAACTGAATTTCTGTGAAGAATTTTATTATTTATATAAATAATTAAATTCTTGACACGAATTTTATTCAAGTTTATAAAAATAATTGAATTTCGGTGAAGAATTTTTTTATTTATAAAAATAATTGAATTCTTGAAAACAATTTTGTTAAATTTTTTTAAATAATTGAATTCTTGCGACGAATTTTATAAAAATCTTTTTAAATAATTGATATTTCTTGAAAAATTTTAGTGTTGCATTCGAGAATCTCTTCTTTTATAAAAAAAAAGACAGAACTTAAGTATTCATTTGTTTTCCATGTATTTTGAACAAGATTCTCGTTTTTTTCGATTTTTTACGAGCGATTTCTCGCTCGAATGCAAAAATTTAAATTTTTATAAAATTTTGTATTTTAAATAATTGAATTCGTTGTGAAAATTTATTAAAAATTTTGTAAATTATTTAATTCCTGTCAAATATTGCCAAGAATTTTATTAAATTTTTTTAAAATAATTGAATTTTGATGAAGAATTTTATTATTTATAAAGATAATTGAAATTATGACGAGATTTTTTTTTAATTTTTGATCATAATTGAAATTTTGCGAATAATTTTTACAACTTTGAAAATAATTAAATTTCTGGAATCATTTGTAACTTTTTCAAAAATCAATTTTTTTAGTATTTTTAAGGTACTACTACACTTTAGAAGGCTCTTAAAAGACAAAATTAAAAAAAAAAATTTTCTTACGTCTTTTATTATAAATATTTAAAAAATTTTTTTGCCTATATTGGTACAGATTTGGAGAATAAAAATAATGGTTTGTTTTTAATTTTTATTTAATATCATAATCTGCAGACAGCTTTCAGATCGAAACTCCAAAAAGTTAGTTGTCCAATTGCGGACAGTTTATCTCAAGATTGACAAATCGGAAACCACTAATAATGTAAATTCGACTAAAATAAAAAAATAGCAGATGTTTCAATAATTTTTGTCAACATACACTATGTTTTTCAGTATTTTTCTAGTCTGCAAAAATGTTTTTTTTTAATTTTTTGATCATTTTCTGGTAAATTGTCACACAGGACATGCTAACAAACAGAACGAGTTATCATTTATTAAAATCGGTTCAGTAGATTCAGAGATAAACTGTCCGCAATTTGAGAAAAACGCGTTTAAACTTATATGTATCGTTAGAGGCCATCCATGAATTACCTAAAATTCTTTTGCAAATTGAAACCCCACCATTTTTTTATGTCAGACACTGTTACATACATTAGCACCAATGTTTCTACTGGTCGTAACAAAAAGCTGGACCCCACCATCCCCTTAAAGACTTACTTAATTTGTCAATGACTTTTTACATTAATTGAATATTTTTTGAAAAATTTACTTTTATTTTTTACAATTGGTTATAAATACTTTAGGAGGTGTTTTCTGAAGTCATAAGGAGTTAAAAAATATAATAAAATAAAATAAAATTGTTTTTTAATTCTAAAGTGTAGTAGTACCTTAACTAAAATTCTTCTATCAATCTAGTATTTATGAAAATTGTAAAAATTATTCATTAAATAAATTACAAGTGATCATTTTATGATAGTTCTTGAAAAATTAAGTTATTTAAAAAGAAATTATTGTCAAAAATAGAAAAAATTGAAGGTTTTGTATTAAAATTCGTGGTAATTTCATAGTTTATAAGGCAAACAAAAAAAATCGGACAAGTGCGAGTTACACTTGCACTAAAATCGAGGGTTCCGCACACCAAAATTAAACTCGCTTTTTATACAAAGAATAAAATAACAATAACCCCCTATTTTAATTTATATATATATATAAACCTATTTAGCTGAAACTATGTATACACACGCATTTTTACATGTAGATTACAAGAAAAGTATAACAGATCATATTGGAGGTAATGAATACAAATTATCAATTTTATATGTTTAGATAACATCAAAAATATATTGTACCTGATTAGAGATAATAGTTATCTATATTACTTTATTTTAAAAATAATATATAAATAATTACAAAGAAGTTAATATATGTTTATAATTCTCTGTAATTATTTATACTTTGTGATAATTTTAAATAACATTTTTATTGATTCATACGTTTAATTTTTTTTAAATCGATATATTTCCTTTTTATTTCTTAAATTCCTCCGCCAATCTGGTCGGCTATATTTTTCCTGTAATCATAACGTTATAATACATATATGTGTATAGAATTTAAGCTTACTAGATCAAGAAATGTATAATTTAATTATAAGTGACATTTTTATTTTTCGGATTTTTTAAAAATAATTTCAATTTCTTTTCTTTCTGGTACGGGAATATGACCTCCAATCAGGTTAGCTAAAATTTTTCCAAAACCTACAATTGAAAATGAAAATGTGTATCGAATTTTAGAGCAATGGATGACGATATGAATCATTTTTTAACATTTTTTTGAAAAAATTAAATTTTATTCCTTTCTAGTTCGTAAATATGACTCCCAATCAGGTTCGCTATATTTTTCCACAAATCTACAATTGGAAATCTAAATATGTACCGAATTTTAGCCCAATAGGTGACGATATGTAGAAGGTCAGTATGGGGACAAAATCATTTTTTGACATTTTTTCGAAAAAATTAAATTTCATTCCTTTCTAGCTCGTAAATATGACCCCCAATCAGGTTCGCTATATTTTTCCAGTAATTTATACGTAAAAGTGAGTATGTGTACTGAATTTCAACTCTACAAGTCCTTATATCCAGAAGTTAAAGGGGGGGGCAGGATCGTTTTTGGAAATTTTGATTTATTTCTTTTCTAGTTTGCAAATATGACAGCCAATCAGGTTTGCTATATTTTTCCTGTAATCTACACTTAAAGTTGAGTATGTGTACCGAATTTTAGCTCACTAGGTCATGATATGTAGAAGTTAAGGTGGGGGGACAGGGTCATGTGTCGTAATTTTTTCTGAAAAAATTGATTTCATTGAGTGCTAGTTCGTAACCATGACTTTCAATCGGGTTCGCTATATTTTTCCTGTAATCTAGACGTGAAAATACGTATCTGTACCAAATTTCAGCTCACCAGGTTGAGATATGTAGAAGTTAAGGGGGTTACCCTAAAAATATCAAAATTTAGAGTTTTCTCATGAATTTTAAAAATTCAATTTTTTCCAGTACTTTTACTACAAATCCCTGACTTTTCCCAGATTTCCCTGACCAATTTTACTTTCCCTGACTTTTCCCTGAATTCCCTGACCTGTGGCAACCCAGTTAAATTAATAGTATATTAATCAAGAAGAGGATAAAGGCAGCCATTTCTTTACGGTGATTTTTGTGACACAAGTGGAGGTGGAGGGCGCCGTAGTCACCCCGAGACCGGAACGAGTGTCACAAAAATCATCTTAAAGAAATGGCTGCCTTTATTCCCATGTTACTTACGATATTTTTTATTCCTAATGCACAAAAGTGGCGATTTCAGATAGCAGACGACAAAGAGTAAAAGTCATTCGTTTGTTCGACTTGTATGAAAATGGTGGCCGTTTTCTCCCATGGGCAAGAAAAACGCATGGGAACAGCTGATCTTCTTGCCCATAGGAGAACACGGCCGCCATTTTCATACGGTTGAAGAAATGAATTACTTTCCTCCCTGTCGTCTGCTATCAGAAAGCGCCTTTTTTTTGCATGCGGGATAAAAATTTTTTTTAATTAAACCTGTGAGATTTCAAAGAATATTTAATCCGGAATTAGGGACAAAAAGAATCATTACATTATAGGCAGTTGCAAGAAAGATAAAATAATTTTAATATTTTTTACTGTCATTTTCTTGAAATCAGACTTCGCAGTTTTAAAATTTCAAATGCACCTAATTTCGTTAAATAATTTTTTTCGCAAAACGGCAAAACACGTGTCGTCTAAAATTGTATGAAAAATAATAATTTCCATAGAAAACGATAATTTGACTCTCTCTTTTTTTGAAGAAAAAGTATAACAGAAAATAGTACATGAATGAGAGAAAAAGAAGATACTTTTTCATTAACAAGTTGGATACCTGATGTGTTTTGCGATGACAGAAATAAGCTTCGGTCTTCACTATCATTTGATTTTGTGACACGAGCGCCATTTTTAGTTTAACGGCCAGTGCAAAACCCTCTTTTACGGCTTTCTCTGGCAATTTCAAAACAACCAATAAAACGACAACACATACTGTCCTCAGTGTGCCGTGCAACAGATGCATCCCCCTGAATTGTCAAGCTATACTGAAAACGGCTTCACTGTATTGTTACCAGTGTATCGAATCTGTGTTCTCGTAATATACCAAATCATGGCAAATTGTAAATCGCCTCGGAATAGCGTTGGACCAAAATTTTCCAAGAGTGAAAGAGAGAGGAAAAAACTATTTTTAAATATGATCATAAGCGTGGCTCTTGCCACGGCATTGAATGACACGCTAACCGTAAATAACGGATCGTATTCTGGCATAAAATTCGAAACGAGCAGTGGTGCTTAAATGGGCGATGAGGGGCGAACAGGAAGTGTTATGCATATATGTACAAAAGCAAACTCACGCGCTTCGTATCGATGAATAAATATTAGGAGCATGCATATACATATTTAACTACTGCCTATAAAATTTTAGAAACATTTTATAGATAATTAAATTTTACGAAAAATTCTGATAATAATTGAGAAAATGGATTTTAAAATTCAAACATGAAAATACGTGTGTTAATTTTATTATTCAAATCTTTAGTTTTCTATAGAGTTGCCTAACTGTTTTCCAATTGTCATTAAATCAAACTTACAATAATTCGAATTGGCATTTTTTAACGTCAATTAAAATTTACTTCAGTTAGACCAATTGACAGTTCGATCATTTAAATAATATTTACATCAATTGACGGTACACAGAATTTTATTCTTAAGTATGAATTCGATTATTCTGATTAATATTATTAAAGAAAATCTATATATTAAGCGAATTCAGGCTTAACTGTATCGAAAGTAATTTTCGATAAGTTAAACTAAAAGACTTAATATTTATTCGCCCCAGCAAGATAAACGTTTAATTCTTCAAAAAAATAATTATCATTTTTGAAAAAGTAGAGGATCCCCCTTTTAAGTATAGTATTAATTCAGTACCTCCGATTAGACGGTATTTTATATTGAAAAGACATAAAAAGGAAAAGATTGTATTAGTTGTAGAAAAATAAAGAAACGCTTCAGTTATATGGTAATATAATATGAGTAGATTCATTTAATTCAGAAAGATTTAAAAAAACAATAACAAGCTTCGTACAATGTTAGATAGATTATAAACTATCTTCAGATTATTATTAACTGTGAAACACAGTAAACATTATTATAAGAATGCCCCTTTAATAAAATGTAATTAATACAAAAAAACTCGAATATTCATATAACAATATAGTATAATTAACTCAATAAAAACAATTTTCATTTATTTAAAATTATTAGGTTAAATGTAAATTTGTATCGTGTGTGTGTGTATAAAATGTATAAAATTAAATAATTAATAATTCACTCACCAACTTACAATTTTAATATTTTAATCAAGACACAGAAAAGTCTCTTATTACTTTCTACAGGTGAATCATCTACACCTGTGTCAGATTCTGCGTAAAAATTGTGGTTTTCTTGTTTGCTATATTTTCTGATTCTTCCTTCAATGGTCTTTAATTCCTTTTCTTTTTATTTATAAATATCTCTCTCTCTTTATTTAATTCAACAATTATATCAAAATTAATTTTAATATTCAGATTTCGGGGTCACCGAATCTAAACTTCTAATTTATTCTGATATTTTAAGATAATGAAACTGAGAAGTCTTCAAACCGTAAGACAGAGGTTTAATATTTAATACCCTGTCTTTACTTTACTTATTTCACTTTAACTTTTTATTAATTCACTTTATTAACACAAAATAATATTCACAAATACTTTTCTTTAAATTCAATTCTCTTCAATTTATTACTTTATGTCTTTCAACTTTATTCTCTTTAATATTTCGATCACTTTTTCACTTGTATTTTCTTTTATGATATTTATTATTTTTTATTTTCAAAATATTTTCAATTTACGTCACTTAGTAAAATTCTTAATGTAACTCTTTAAATTAACTATTTCAAGCAATGAAAATTCAACCCTTGCTTTGGGGAAAAATATTAAAACCTCCGCCTTTTTGCGGGAAATAAAACAAATATAATAATCATCCTGAGACAATTCGAAAGACTTCTATATTTTCAAAAATGATTTATATTCATAGTTTCTTAAATGTTTTAGAAATATTTTGGAAACAAAAAAATATTAAAGTATCGTTTTTTAAGAATTAGTAATATTTTAGAAATAATAATATTGATGAGTAGATTATGTCAAATTCCTTAATGCCCTTTATGCATAATTGTGTCTAAAGTGTACTTAATATTAAATACATATTTCCCAACTTTTAGACTCTATATAATTTTAAACTTATGTAAATAATATATATAAAAAAATTAAAATAGTTACGAATTCGATTGTAACATTTATTAGATGGAATTTCTCCTTTGCTTTGAATTTTCATTTACTTAACTGAATTTTTATTTAATCGAACAAAAATGACGTTCAATATTATTTTTAATTAATTTTCTTTTAGATAATAATTAACTTAAATAATAATCAAATAAAAAATAATCAAATAAATTCTTATTCATAATTTCTTTATGATAGTATTTCAAATTTTAATTCTTGTACCCACATTAAATACAATGCTTTAGACATAGAATTTTAATAAAAATAAAACTGTGCAAATTGTTTTAAAATACTTTTTGTTGCTGAATTATTCACAGTGAATATATAAAATGAAATATATATACTTAAATATTTTACTACTTAGAATAAGAGAAAAATAAAATGGATAAGAAAAATTTAATTAGAAATTGGAAAAAGTAGCTTTTATCAAGTATATGTTTATATAACTTGGGAAGTTTTCTAATTATTCAGCTTCTTCATATATTGTATAGAGGAGCGACTAAATGCCTTTTGTTCTCTCTTATGCTGTTGCGCTTTACAAAGAGAGGGTAGGCGCTGAAAGCTTAAGGGCGGCCTGGAATCTGAGTAATTAAGCGAATACCTTACAAATAAATTTACACCGCTTGTAAATCCTTCTCATTAGATTAATGTTTGCAATTAGCTCTGAAACTAGTAGCAGCGTACCTCTTCTCCTTGGAATATTACTTGTAAATTTGTTCTTTCAACTTTTTACCAAAATTAAATTTTTTCATGTTCTTCACAATTTTCTACCTTTGGAAAAACATGTTAGTTCTCAATTTGATTTTTACATGGCCTGATAAATAATTTTATTATATATATATATATGATAAATATGCTAAAAACCGCTGATAATTTTTAATATTAACGGATCTCTTTGTTATCATTTTATGAAAACTAATTCCTCATAGAGAATGAAATTAGTTTTATTGTTTTAATTTATATCCGAATTAAGTTACATGCATATACAGATAAATATTTCTTATGTAGTTATTACCACATATCATCCAAATTACCTATTTGATTGGGATTTCCTAATCTGCTCTCAGTCCATAAAATCTTATGGTCCAGGCTGGAGCCGGAAATGAGGTAGGCCAGTCGGTGAGTGCAAAAAGTGCACATAAGTGCAACCTTAAAAGTCGAAGCAGTTTCTTGTAGTTTGAGGGCCCCAAATAAGAGCCCCATAGTTTGCACCACATTTCCGTTTGCGAAAAATGGTGTAAACAATTGTCAAAGTTCGAAAAACATGCTTTTTCGATGACTGTTGCTTCCGGTTAAATTTTAGGGGAAAAAGTTGTGATTGAAAGTTATAGAGCTTGGAAATAACTTTCAAATGATTGGTCGCAAGTTAAAAAGCTTAATTAGTTTAGTTGCAAATGAATTTAAACCATTAAAAACAGCACTTTTTTAATTGTTTAATAACTTTGTTAATGATTAATCGAACTTGTTTCTAACTTCTCAGAAATATTCCCCTTGCGAGGCTGAATAAATCCCAAAAAAATCAACATGATCGGGTAAATAGTTTATGCATAATTCCATTTGTTAACTAAAAGCATGTAATTTTTCAACGGAATTTCCCAACTTTTGGACCTGCGAATTTCGTTTTTTTTCTTGGAGAGTACAGTTAAGGAGTCTAACTTTAATTCCATTTAAATGGGAAATTGATTTTTTTTATTTAAGTGCATAGTAATAGACGTTAAAAAAGGGTATGTTTTTTTTACATAAACAAATGGAATAACTCGGCTAATTTTCAGTTTATCGATTTCTTGTAAAGGGCATTTGATTTCATTTGTTTTCACAAAACTTTTCCAAGAAAAAATCCGACCTAACTTCAAGGGGTGGGGAGTTAACTTTTTTTAAAAAAAAATTCTTGACAAGTTAATTATTAATGTTTTTTATTAAAATTCGCACCACTTACAGTTTAATACATGTATTTTATGTAAAAAATTAAACATAAGGTTTTGTGCATTTATTTTTAATTTATAACAAGTAAAATTAAATGTATCCATTTATCAACCTCTGAACGGCGGAGTGGGGGTACTCGGAGGAGCGTGATTCTCGCCGCCACAACTAAATTCAGCCGTTCAAATTTGCAAAAATGGTCATAACATCGTTAATTATTTACCGATTTTAATCTTTCTTTTTTTAATTTGATGTATTTTTTACGCTGAATCCAAAAATGATTTTATATGTTTTCAAATTACAATATTTTTAATAATAAAAAAGAAAATTTTTTTAACAACAAATTTTTAATTATTATTTAACATATTTGACAAAAAATTCTTTGCGTGCATATAATTCCATTGAATTTAAAATAATATTATGACATAAAAAAATTCAAATTAATTATATATAAGCTTGTAGCATCAGGTTCACATATGCACGCCTGTTCAACTATCAATACAACAATGCTACACACTTATAAGTAAATAATTTGAATTTTTTTATGTCATAATATATATTATTTATATTGTATATTATTTTAAATTCAATGGAATTATATGTACGAAAAGAATTTTTTGTCAAATATGATAAACAATAATTAAAAATTTGTTGTTAAAAAAAATTTTCTTTTTTATTATTAAAAATATTGTATTTTGAAAACATATAAAATCATTTTTGGATTCAGCATAAAAAAATACATCAAATTAAAAAAAGAAAGATAAAAATCGGTAAATAATTAACGAAGTTATGACCATTTTTGCAAATTTGTACGGCATAAACTATTTACCCGATCAAGTTGATTTTTTTGGGGATTTATTCAGCCTCGCAAGGGGAATATTTCTGAGAAGTTAGAAACAAATTCGATTAATCATTAACAAAGTTATTAAACAATTAAAAAAGTGCTATTTTTAATGGTTTAAATTCATTCGCAACTAAACTAATTAAGCTTTTTTAACTTGCGACCAATCATTTGAAAGCTATTTCCAAGCTCTATAACTTTCTATCACAACTTTTTCCCCTAAAGTTTAACCGGAAGCAACAGTCATCAAAAAACCATGTTTTTCGAACTTTGACGATTGTTTACACCATTTTTAGCAAACGGAAATGTGGTGCAAACTATGGGGCTCTTATTTGGGGCCCTCAAACTACAAGAAACTGCTTCGACTTTTCAGGTTGCACTTATGTGCACTTTTTGCACTCACCGACTGGCCTAAGGGGGTAAACTTAGAACTTTATCTGTACCAGGCTTATCTAAGTCGACAGTATTTGTGTACTTTTGTTTGCGTACATCGTAATATATTAAGTTTTAAATTTAACTAATGTAATTAGTATTACATTAAAATGACGATTCCAGAAAGAAATCAGGATGCATTAAAATTAGTATACAGTCAGGTGTAGCAAAGTGTCGTTTCCAGTAAGTGTCGTTTATTTATTTGTCTCACAAAGTGTCGTCGTTCGAGACCCGACAAGTGTCACTGCCCCACTTTTTTTACCCTCTCCAATGCAAAAAATCGATTTTGCCAAAACATAAACCAATGAAATGACAACTTTTACTAAAGGGGCGTGACTTAGGCCAATGACACTTACTGAGACAGACGGTCCCAAAAAATTCCCAGTGACGACACTTAGCGAGACCTGACTGTACAAACAAAATGTTTTTTCAATTAATGTTAAGGAATGAAAATAGTAATTAATATTAAGTTAATATTAACTAGCTACATGTACCTCACTCGCTAACGCTCGTTCGGTTGTATTTAAACTTATTTGTTTTTACTTATTTATTTTTATTGATTTGAACTAAGTAAATATTTACTGGACATAAATATTTAAATTTATGGTATCAAATAAATAGTTATTTGTACCAAATACAAATTACTTAAGTTAATTGAATGGAATAATTCGATCTAATAAATATTGCTTTGAATCAATTATGAAAATTACTTTATTTAATAATGCATAGTTTTTAATTCAAATAAATATTTATTTGCATCAATAAAATAATTTTTTTGAAATAACTAAATATTTATTTGTACACGGAGAAAAATAGAGGGTTAAACTTAGAAGGTTAGGTTTTGAATGTTAGCCTGATTCTCTGGATAATTAGTATGAAAAGGATGAAGATACGTCTATTCTTTTCTTACTAATAATAGGATTTTTTGGGACTATTGGGCAAAATGGATTGGGAAATGTGTCCACCAACGAGGATTTTCTGTAGTGATGGGACATCGATATCGGAAACATCGATGTTTATAACCTCGATGTTTTAATTTCGATATTTTCGATGTATCGAGGTTTTTTCCGATGTTTGAAATTGATGTAAATTAAATGGGGAAAATAGTATATTAAGCAACAAGGGTATAAAGGCAGCCATTTATTTACAGTGATTTTTGTGACACGAGTCACGGTTTTATTAAAACCAGCCAATATCGTAGGTTTTAACTTGCCCAAAATGTGAATCATCTTAAAATGTTATATGGAGCGTTCCATGGCTTCATGCATTGACGAAATTTTGATTTCGATTATACTTTGTAATTTGATAGTATTTAGGGTCCTAAATAAGTGTGACAAAAAGTTTTGCAAAATTTTTAATACTTTGCAAGATATTTGCAATCAAATAATTTCGACACTTTTTTTCAGCGATTTTTCTCTCGTAAACTATTGATCGTAGAAAAAAATGTTGTTATTCAAAATTATAAAGAAAACATTGAACTTTAATAATATTATTTTTAAAAATGTCAAAACTTAATTTTTTAACAATTTGTTCAAACAATAATTTTTTATTGTTAATATTTCTAATGAAGATGGTGATGGATTTTTTTATTTTTTTTAAATAGGCTTCATTATGTATTGAACCAACTGTGTAAATATAAAAATGCTGTTTTTTGATTTTTTTGAGAAATGTTTTTTTTTATTTTTACTGCACTATTCTTACGCGCGTCACTTTGGGTTTTTGCAAGTCTAGACAATATAGTTGTATAATAATATAAATTTTTCTTTCTAAACCACAGTTTGAACATTTGCAAAATTAAAACCCTATATTTATATTTACACCGTGCGTCGGTTCAGTACATAATGAAGTTTATTTTAAAAAAAATTTTTTATATCCATCACCATCTTCCTAAAACATAATAATTTTAAAAAAATTATTGATTAAACAAATTATTAAAAAATTAAGTTTTGTCATTTTTAAAAATAATATTATTAAAGTTCAATGTTTGCTCTATAATTTTAATTAACAACATCTTTTTCAACGATCAATATCTTGCAAAATATTAAAAATTTTGCTCAACTTTTTTGCACACTTATTTAGGACCCTAAACACTTCCAATTTTTCTTTTAAAAGGTGGATTCCATTTCAGTTCAACACACTCATTTTCATGACTTGTTGGGATTTGGCTGTACTTTTGTAAATTTATTACTTTCATAGTGATAAACAACTCCACCAAATATTTTTTCAAAATTTTAAAAATTACCAAAAATATGGCATTTTCAAAATTTTTGTCTTTTTTTTTAAAGTGCTATAACTTTGGTTGTAATTAACCGATTCTGGATTTGAAAAAAAGGATTTCTTTGGTTTTAAGTATATTTTAAGTTAAAATTAATAAAAAAATCCAAAAAATTTTTTTTTTTGAAATTTTGAAAAATTTAAAATCCGTTTTTAAAAAAACATTATCTTTGATTTTTTTCAAAGTTTTACTAAATGTTAGGGCAAATGTGCTTTAAATGTCCTGTAAGTTTCATCTTGGGATCTCAGAGGGATTCCGAGTTTAAAAAAATAAAACGTTACCACAAATTACGAACATATGGGGCAAAATGCCTCAACTGCCCAGGTCAAAAAATGAATTTTCTCTAAACTTTGCTAAAATGTTACTATTATTAGTAGAAGTGTAAATATAAATTTTTTTTGAATTTGATAAAATATTTTTTGAGTTATGGAGTTTCAAAATTTTGATTTTTTTGAAAATATCTTTTTTTCGATTTAATATATATTTATATGTAAGTAAAATTAATCAAATTTAAATTATGAATAGTGATTTTTAAAGGGGTTTTCACGGGCTATAAGCTGGTGATGAAAAAAAAGTTGTTTTCTGTTAATTTGACCTTAAAATTCAAGGTCAAATTCTTAATTTCAGTGTACAGTAGAACCCGGTTAATACGATCCCGTTTAATACGATTTCCCGCTTTTGACGCTCATTTATAGTGGTCCCTGCATTTAAAGACATACATTTTACATCCCACCTAATATGTTTTCTCGCATAAGACGCGTTCTTAGTGCGGTCCCTACAGAATCGTATTTACCAAGTTCTACTGTATCTCAAAATCGGTGTTTTTTATTTTTTTGTAACCTATCCCAATCGAAAGCTTACCTTTTTCATATGAGCCATGTAAAAATCAGAGTGGGACCATAAAACTTTTTGAAGGAATTAATTATAAATCATCATTTTCTATGTAAAATAATGATAAATTATTATTTTCCTCAAAAATTCTCATGGTCCCACTCTGATTTTTATATGGCTCATGGAAAAACGGTCACCAACTTATAGCCCGTGAAAACCCCTTTAAAATTAACTATTCATACTTTAAATTTGAATAATTTTACTTATAAATATATTAAATAAAAAAAAGATATTTTTAAAGAAATCAAAATTTTGAAACTCTATAACTCAAAAAATATTTTATCAAATTCAAAAAAAATTTATATTTACACTTCTACTAATAATAGTAACATTTTAGCAAAGTTTAGAGAGAATTCATTTCTTTACCTGGGCAATTAAGGAGTTTTGCCCCATATGTACGTAGGGGAGGGTAGGCTACATTGAACCGGGTATTTTATAAAGTCCAAGAACTAATTAAATTTTACTAATTTCGATCAGGTTTTTGTATCAAAATTAAGCTGAAGTACTCCTTTAGTTAATACACACGTTACAAACACAAATTATTATGATTAAATAATTAAATTTAATTTTTTTCTAACAAGTCACACTTTTCTTATTTTGAAGGATGTGTGTCTACATTGAACCACCTCTAATAAAACACTACAATTTACTTCAAAAATAATATTTCCACTTACACATTGTAAAAAATCTTATTTTCCACTCAAAAAAATAGAAAATTGTTATTTAATTGTTATTACTTGTTAATATAGGAGATTAATGTATTTTAATGTCAGGTTAGGTAGGTAAAGTGACAGTTTTAGTTTATCTCGTTCACAATTGTAATGAAAGCATGTCTTCCAGTATTTTTCTTACTAATTAGTAGAGCAGACAATTTTACAACTCTTAAAATTGAAAATTCTTTGCTTTTTCGGGTGGGTCAATGATGCCGCACTCACTGTATTCACATGACATTCACAACAAAAATTGTTTATAATAAATTTGTGTAAGATTTAAAGTTCTTTATCACATCGGAATATTGAAGTTGACACCCTAAGCGAAATAAATCGCAAGTTTACTAATTTTTAAAACTTCCTATTTCAATAAAAAAACATTATAATTCCACCAAATTTTTTGTTTTGTAGGTGAAAAACAGTTTTTTTAGTTTTTCTTTGTAAATAATAAACCTACGTGCCCGAAATTTTTGGACATAGTTTGTTTCAGTAAAACTAACTTATATATTAAATAAGAAAAAATTTCACTCAGTCATTTCTCAGAAAATTGAAGTGGTTCACTGTTGACGCTGGTTCAATGTAGCCTACTCTCCCCTAATTTGTGGTTACGTTTTATTTGTTTACTCTGAATCCCTTTGAGATCCTAAGATGAAACTTACAGGACATGTAAAGCACATTTGTTCTAACATTTAGTTAAATTTTGAAAAAAAATCAAAGATGATGTTTTTTCAAAAACGAATTTTTAATTTTTCAAAATTTCAAAAAAAAAAATTTTTGAATTTTTTTTTTATTAATTTTAACTTAAAAATTATACTGGGTCAAAATAAGTGAAACCGGCCACTTGAAAAATTTTTGTCCCCGAATTTAAAGTTATCTATGGCTTTTGATAGATATATGAGTAAACTTTTACCCGCTAAAATATTTTTCAAAAATTTTATTTATTTTGAAAGTTATCAGGTGTTAAACTTTTAGGTTACTTTTTATTCTTTTCATTATTACTCCGAAACGAATGAAGATAATTTCAATTTTTTTTTTGGAAATTAAAGCTAAAAGTCTGTAGTTTAAAGTGCAACTGAAAAAATTGCTGTATAATAAAAATTTCTAATTGTTATTAACAATTATTTTAAACAATTGCGATTTAAAGTATGTTCTCAATGTCGGAAAAAAATCAAACTATACTCATGTGATGCGCAAAACTCTAACGAGTAAATTTAAAAAAAAAAAGTGAGTAACCTCTAAAATTACAGAAGTTATGCATATTTTTCTGACGACGCGCGGGAATTAACTGATTCGCAAACTCTCGAGCGCGCGGGAATACGCCAGCGCCCGCTCCCGCCGCACTGCTCACACTTGTGTTTTCAAACAATTTATGTTAACAGAGATGGAGAAGTAATTAAAATATTATTTTCTTACTGAATAGTTTATTAATATTTTTACTTTTGGAGTAATTATATACATAAAAACCATTTTGTATGTACTCATAAACTGCTTTGCAGTTTTTATGCTTTGATAAAAAACTTTTTTCGTGAGTCTGATATTCTTGAATCGTACAAAAATCGAAATCGATATTGTTTGTGTAGAATTTCATCAAAAAATTTTTTAAATAATTGGATTTCTAAATAAAATAATTAAATCATTTGTCACTTCTCCAAAATTCAATTTTTATTAGTGTTTTAACTGAAATTTCTTCTATAAATCCGCTATTTTTAATAATTTATTATTTCCTAATAATAAATAATAATTAAATTTTTGCCTGGAATTGTAGGTATTAAAATTATTTTTTAATATAATTGAATTCTCTTAGAAAATTTTATTAAAATAGTAGATTTTGAAAATCATTGAATTGAGGAAAACTTCTGAAAATAACTTATATTCGGAGAAGAATTTTATTATTTATAAAGTTTATTGAAATGTTGACGATAATTTAAAAAAAATTTTTATCATAATTGAATTTTTGCAATCATTTGTAAGTTCATCTATTTATGAAAATTGTAAACGCACTCTCTAAATCTGAATTAGAAGAAAGTTACTAATGAAATGGTGAAAAGTCGTGCACCAAATGATTTAGTAATATATTACTAACAAATAGTGAATTTTACTAATTGATTAGTAGATTTCTACTAACAATTAGTAGAACTGTTTTATTAATAGTCGATAAAACAGTTTTACTAATTCATTTAGTGAAATGAGTGACTTTTAATTAGTGAATTTCTACTAAAACATTAGTAAAATTTTACTAAGAATTAGTAATATTCTACTAATTGAAAAGGGGAAAAGTCGTCCATGAAAACTACTAAAAATTAGTCAAATAATTTTTACTACTTTCGGAGTAAATTTATTCCGAAAGTAGTAAAAGTTATCAGAAATGTTTTACTATAAAAGTAGTAAAAGTTACTTTATATTTTTCTCCGTGTACAATTATAATCGAATTCCTCGAAAAATGTAATTATTCTTAAACATTTTATTAAAACTCGTTCAAAGAATTCAATTATTTAAAAATTTGTTAATAAAATTCTTTATGGGAATACAATTTTAAGAAATAATAAATTATTAAAAATAGCGAATTTATAGAAGAAATTTCAGTTAAAACACTAATAAAAATTGAATTTTGGAGAAGTGACAAATGATTTAATTATTTTATTTAGAAATCCAATTATTTAAAAAATTTTTTGATGAAATTCTACACAAACAATATCGATTTCGATTTTTGTACGATTCAAGAATATCAGACCCACGAAAAAAGTTTTTTATCAAAGCATAAAAACTGCAAAGCAGTTTATGAGTACATACAAAATGGTTTTTATGTATATAATTACTCCAAAAGTAAAAATATTAATAAACTATTCAATAAGAAAATAATATTTTAATTACTTCTCCTTCTCTGTAAACATAAATTGTTTGAAAACACAAGTGTGAGCAGTGCGGCGGGAGCGGGCGCGGGCGTATTCCCGCGCGCTCGAGAGTTTGCGAATCAGTTAATTCCCGCGCGTCGTCAGAAAAATATGCATAACTTCTGTAATTTTAGAGGTTACTCACTTTTTTTTTTTTAAATTTACTTGTTAGAGTTTTGCGCATCACATGAGTATAGTTTGATTTTTTTCCGACATTGAGAACATACTTTAAATCGCAATTGTTTAAAATAATTGTTAATAACAATTAGAAATTTTTATTATACAGCAATTTTTTCAGTTGCACTTTAAACTACAGACTTTTAGCTTTAATTTCCAAAAAAAAATTGAAATTATCTTCATTCGTTTCGAAGTAATAATGAAAAGAATAAAAAGTAACCTGAAAGTTTAACACCTGATAACTTTCAAAATAAATAAAATTTTTGAAAAATATTTTAGCGGGTAAAAGTTTACTCATATATCTATCAAAAACCATAGATAACTTTAAATTCGGGGACAAAAATTTTTCAAGTGGCCGGTTTCACTTATTTTGACCCTACTTAAAACCAAAGAAATCCTTGTTACGTACAAGGTTCTTAACAGGTACTATTTTATTATTATTTTTCTTTTTAATAAAGCTACAAAAGATAGGACAGAATTTATAAAACATAAATTCCTATATATTTTATAATATTGTTTATAAATTATATGCATAAATTTATAAACATTATTAATACTTAAAATTTTATATAATAAAAGAAACCTCTATTTGAAAATAATTAAAGGTAATGCATTTCAAACATATGCATTGAGACGACCTAGGTGAATACGTGCACATCCACTGATTTCGCTGGCTACAAGATCTAACACGACCACACCCTTGAGTTCTTCCCGTTACGGGCACACACACAAGCATGCTACACATGCCTCTGCTCATTGCCTTGTCTCTCCTATTGTCTTTCCTTGCCTTTCCTTCCTTTTTTCCATTTGGGCCTACAAACTTAGGGACTAGAATATCATAACAAATGCACATGCATTTGGAGGTTGACTCAACGCTTTATGAAGCGTATTTATTTTATTCGTTTTATCCACTATTCCAAATTTACAGAAATCAATTTGATAATAGCTAAACATTTTATTGTAATTTATTGTTAACAATAAAATGCCGGAGGACTGTAAGTTGCATGTATATGTGTATATATGTATAATTATGAATGCAAAATACATATACTAGTAACTTATAAAATGTAGGACCAATATAACGTTATTTATACAACTTATATTAAACACTTATAACTATAAATAAATTATAATTATAAATAAAAAATTCTTTCTTTTTACAATGTAATTATAATTTATATATTTAGTTATAAAAATTGTTTCTGATAAGTATCAAATTAACAACGCCGTTTCCGTTCTCACGAAAACTGCATGCAATCAGAAACTTCAGCATAATGCAAAGTCCAATGGGCCTGAAGAATTTCCCTACTTCTAATTCTAAAAATCCTTAGTTGACAAATTTACCCCACTTTGACATCAGGGCAAGGAGTAGAGGCTTGCCGCAAAATTTCCATCGCCGCTGTACAATTTTCCTCTTCAAGCGATCAACACCTGTCCTGGCTGCGGCCTGACAGATCTGTTGATCGCAAGAAAGTAGGAAATGCCGCGACTAAGCCCGTCTGCGCGTCGGACCCCCGCGTATAACATATCAAGTACAACGCGAAAAACAGACGAAAAATTTAATAGATTCTTCTAACCGACGGAGTCCAGTAAGAGCTGTTTTGAGTGAGATTCCAATTAATTAAATATTTAACAATTGTGAATCTTGTTTCTTAACCGGCCAGTCCGTACGTGTAGTACCTGCGCCGTCTCAATGCAGTGGCCCCAAAAAATTCGCGAGTTCGCGTAAATAAAAATAAGTCGCATAGACGACTTAATTTTCGACATTCGACTTGTGTTTTGCCCGATTGAGGATCCCTGTTTCTCGACCGGCCAGTCCGTACGCGTAGTACCAGCGCCGTATAAGAGAAATTATGCCCTGTCGGTAGGATTAAGGATTTTAGCGGTAAGTCTGTATCGTTTCAATGATTTAATGTTACTTTCAACTTTAATTCTCTTTCAAACACGTGCAAGTTTGTAAATTTCTTAAAATCTTGTTAAAATAAAATTTTAATGTGAATGCCAAATCTGATTTTATTTATTTTAAAACTCCTGAAATAAATAAAGTAAATTGAAATAATTATTTATCAGAGTTTAAACAAAGCTATCCCGGTAACTTTTAAAAGTGGAAAAACGATCCCGCATAATTAAACAAGGTCTTTTAATTAGTTTGGCTTTAATAAATAGGAGAAATAATTATTTTAAAATTGCCTTACAATGGCAATTGTTTATGAAGGGGGTCGTTTTGAAATGGAATGCCTCATATTTTATAAATATGTTAAAATTATTGAAATACGTTAAAATATAATTAGGTATAAAATATACATGCTGTTTAACCAAAACTCGAAGACAGAATTAAATATGTTTTTCAACAAGGAAGAACTTTAAATATAAGTATTAGAAGGTTATATAAAGATAGATATTCGTAGATATTCGTAGATTATAAATAAATTTTTCAAAAAATTTAAACTTGATAGAATATTAATAAAAAATTAATGTAAATAATGAACCTCATGTTGGAGACACGTGAAGTGGTCCCTTTCAGGAGAATCACCCTTTTGCACTTATTCATGTTTCAAAACTCTTCCACGTAAAAAATTAGTGCATATATACACTTAAAATAAGTGAAATTTCACTTATGAATAAGTTGAATTTCACTTATTTAAAGTTTATACAGGGCCGGCGCAAGCAGTATGGATGGTATGGAGTTCTCCATACATGAAACGAATCCATGTATGGAATTCCAAACACGAAAATTTTGAAAAAAATATTAAAAATTTGACTTTCAAGTATAAGCAAGTTGAAATTGATTGCAAGAATTTGATTTGACCCTCATTTTGTTTAACATTTTGATCTTTCTACTTTGTCTTTGTAGTTTTAGGTGTCTTTTCTGGTCGGTTAAAATTAAAGAGTTAATAATATTATATGTATATATAGTATCATATGTTAAATATATATTAAATTTTATTTAAGAGAAATGGATCGGTTTGTTACTGGCGGTATATACGAGAAATACATTTTAACAGTTGTTCTATTTTTTTATATAATTATATTATCCTATATAGGGTAAACCAGACAGTAGTTGGCCACTTAAGAAAATATTTTTAATGAATACTGTTTAAAAATTGCAATTAAAATTTCTTCAATGTGTGATTGTTCCTTATGATCCTACAAAACTATTATACAAATCATGTTTACAAAAAAAAAATTCTTATTTGTTAAAAAAATTTACAAATAAACAAGTTAGAATACGACAGTAGTCGGTCACCTAAATCAATCTTTTTAATTAACACTGTTTAAAATGTGCAATTTATATTTTTTTCAAATTCTTTTAGATAATATTATTTCTTACGATCACACAAAACTATTAAACCAATGGGGCGCATGATTTCAGCCAAATTATTATACTTATAATTGTCATATTTCCAAATTTTGTTCTTCATAATTATCATTTACTTAAAAGGTAGGTGTCTATAATTTGATATTAATATTATTCTAATATTAAGAATTGATATTTATTATAATTTACTTTAGTCGAATTCTTATTTTATAGATTTAATAGGCATGATAAATATAAATGACTATAAATTACACACTATGAAATTGCATGTATAATAAATTTTTTAAGTATAATAATTATTTTCTATAATTTCTATGGAATTTAATTATAAATTAACATAATTTTTAAGTTGTGAAATGGAAAGTAATATAATTGTTAAAAATATAATATTTAGTTGTTATAATTTTTAAGAAATCTAATTATTATTCGAAATAATTATTGTTTTATATATGTTTTAAATAACATAAATTTAAATCCTCGAATTATTATTCTGTATAATTTTATAAAATATAATTTTTATTTCTTATAATTTTTATTGCATATAATTATTAATTAATATAATGCTTATTTTACAAACTTTTAACATATTAATTTGTATGTCACGGAATTTATGTTTCGCAGAATATTGACTAATTATAAATACCTTATCCAATAATTTTCATTTCATATAATTTTGATATACTGTAACCTAATTTTTCATGGTAGTTTCCCAACCTTGTCAATAAGTGAAGATCGATAAAATAGAATTTCTTCTTTAAAAAAACCTCGCAATATTTTTTTTGCGTATACACGTTTCAATGAAAGGAATGATTTAATTGAAAAGACTTAATAATTCATGTACTGCTAATATATTTTGGGAAATTGTTCCGTTTACCATTTCTTATATTATTTACTTATTAAAAGCACACATTATTCTTATTTATGCGATCGCACTTTTCCAATTTTTATTTATTATGAGGGTAAGACTTCGTCAGAAAAAATACAATTTGCATGGGGTCTTCTGATAGAGCTGTAATTTGGTGAAATTGTAGTATTGGACAATAGAAATTAGTGTACCAAAGATTTTTTAAAAATTTTCAAAATTGTTAAAGTTACGCCATTTTGAATTTTTTGGTTATTATTTTTTTAAATTTGAATATTTCCGAAAGTTTTCGATGAAATTTAATAAAATTTGAATAGCTTATTCTTGAAATCACGTTTCTTCGGACTATCACATAAAAAAAAAATTTTTTGCCAAAAAAAAAGTCAAAAAAAATTTTTTGAATCGTTTTTGCGAGAAGGGGACCGATTTTTGAGTTTTCTGATACATTATTAAAATATTCCTTATAATTTCACCTTTCATTTAAAAAAAGAAAATCGATGGAGACTTGAATAGTTTTCGAGATATTACAATTTTAGTGAGAGCGCGACCACTTTTCAGTGTCCGGGACGCGGACGCCTCTCACTTTGGGATTTTACACTTTAATATTCAAAATTGTCTAGAGCCTACAAATTTTATCGGATTATGATGTTGTTGGTCTTAAATTAAAGGGGATAAAATTTCTAAGAGTTTCCTTGAAACCGCTGATTGATTTTTTTATTGTTTATATTTTTTTTGTTACTCAAACTTAACAATTTATGCCATACTGAATTTTCTGGTTATTATTTTTGAAGTCTTAATATTTCCGAAAGTTTTCAATGAAATTTAATAAAATTTGTATAGCTTATTCTGGAAATCATGTTTCTTCTGACTGTCACATAAAAAAAATTTCTTTTGACCAGAAAAAGTCAAAGAAAATTTTTTTGAATTTTTTTTGCGCGAGCGGACCAATTTGTTAATTTTCTGGTAAATTAATAAAATTTTCTATACAATTTCATTTTTCATTCAAGTAAAGAACAGTATGGAGACTTCAATAGTTTTCGAGATATAGCAATTTGTCTGAAACATTGCAGTATTTTTGCGCCTGTGCCGTATAGTGTCACGCGCACGGAACGTTTCACTATAGCTCATTACAGCTGATCTCGTGTTAACTTATTTACGGATATCTCTTGATGCTCAAAGCATAAACAAAAAATATCAATCGGCCCTTTTCAGGGCCACCAAATGCCATTTGTATGAAATATCCATGGACTTTCCGACTTTTTTGTCATTAAGAAAACCTACAATAGTTCTGGTCCAAAAACATAATTTTGAAATAAATTTGAAATATAATTGTTAATAACAATGATAATTATTAACTTTAAAATTATTTTTTAACAAAATAGACATAAATTACATAAATAAACATAAATTTGTCTGCAAAAAGAAACAATTTTCTTTAAGAAGGACCAAAATTATCTATTTGTTAATTAACATTGTTTTTCAACTCTTTAAATGAATTATATTATGCATTATTATTTGTCGGGTGATCATACTAGACTAATTTAACCCCTTCGCAGTCGAGACCAAAATCTCATAAGTGGGCTCAAAATGTCGACAACTTTTTAGAAAACTGAAATTTGCGCAAATCAGTGAACTATAGTATTAGAGGTCGCTGATTACGAATCCGAATTCAGATTTTGAAAATTCAAAATGTCGGATCCAATATGGCGGGCGACATTTTCAAAAATTCATCGGATTCACTTGAAACTCGATACTCGGGTGTATCAATTTGGCAGTTCCAATATGGCGGTCGCTATTTTAAAAAATTTATCATATTCACTGAAAATTTGTGACTTGGAGTTTATTGATGTCTTAGATTAACCCCTTCGCAGTCCAGTTAAAAATCGCTTGTGGGCCAAAAACGGTCCAAGAAAAAAAGTTTCTCAAAAAATTTGATTCCATCATATATAAGGTTTTTTGGGTCGCTGAATTCGAATTTGACGTCAGTTTTTTAAAATTTAAAATGGCGGATCCAAAATGGCGGACTCAAAATGTCAAATACCGGAATTTAAAAATTTATTAGATTTGTTTGAAACTTGTTTCTGGGGGGTCAGAATAAACCCAGAACGTCAGGTTTCGGAGATATTCTAACCTAAAAGTGCAAAAAACCCTTTTTTTTACATATTTCAAGTCATGTAACATCACGAGATAATTTTTTCTCGAAAAAGTGAATATTGCATCTAAAAGTGCTACTTTCCCCCTTCCAAATACATTTAAAAAATTTTAAAAATCTTTATTTGTCTCTGAGTAATCGTTCATTCAATTTTCTGAGTTTGTCGAATTCTTCAAAAAACAAATTTTTAGCAAATACAACCATTTTTAAGAAAATCTTCCGCCATATTGGGTCCACCATTTTGAATTTTGAAAATCTGACATCGAATTCATGGTCAACGACTCTAAAAACCCCCGAGTAACAAATTTTATGAAAATACAATCAATTTAAAAAAAAGTCGTCCGCCATTTTGAATTTTGTAAATCTGTCATCG
Source organism: Leptopilina heterotoma (assembly GCF_015476425.1). NCBI lineage: Eukaryota > Metazoa > Arthropoda > Insecta > Hymenoptera > Figitidae > Leptopilina > Leptopilina heterotoma. Next base: position 1,557,817 of record NW_025111146.1, read on the forward strand.
AATTCGTATTGAGTTATACCGAAGAGCAGCAAAACTATTTCAAATTTATATGTTTGTACTTTATCGAAGTTTTGTCTGCTTTTACTAAGTTTTTGAAGAATTCGACAAACTCAGAAAATTGAATGAACGATTACTCAGAGACAAATTAAGATTTTTAAAATTTTTTAAATGGATTTGGAAGGGGGAAAGTAGCACTTTTAGATGCAATATTGACTTTTTCGAGAAAAAATTATCTCGTGATGTTACATGACTTGAAATATGTCTAAAAAACGGGTTTTTTTGCACTTTTAGGTTAGAATATCTCCGAAACCTGACGTGCTGGGTTTATTCTGAGGCCGGATTCGGATTCAGCGCCTCAAAAACCTTCCGAAAAGTATTATCTGATTCTTGGAAAGTAAAATGAATCATATTTTGTTGGCCTGTGTTATGAATCTGATGTCAGATTTTCAAAATTCAAAATGGCAGATCCAATATGTCGGTCGAGAATATAAAAAGTCCAATGAATTTGTTTAAAACTTGTTACTCGGGGGTTTTCGGGGTCGCTGATTACGAATCCGATGTCAGATTTTGGAATCAGAAAAGTTGGACCTAAAATTCGATGAAATTACATAAATCTTGAAATTATCCGCCATATTGGATTCACAATTTTAAATTTTGTAAATCTGATATCATATTTGTAATCAGCGACCCCGAAAACCCCCGGATAACAAGTTACATGCGAATTTGATAAATTTTTAAATCTTCGTAGTAGCCATTTTAGGTCCGCCATTTTAAATTTTGAAAATTTGACTTTAAATTCGGATTCAGCGACCCCAAAAACCTTAGTATACACTTCGCTATTCAAATGAATCCGATAAATTTTTGAAAATGTCCGCCATATTAGATCAGCCATTTTGAATTTTCAAAATCTGTATTCGGATTCCTAATCGGCGACTCAGAAAACCCCCGACTAACGAGTTTCAAGTAAATTCGATGAATTTGTGAAAATGTTGTCCACCATATTGGATCCGCCATTTTTAATTTTTGAAATCTGAGCCCAGATTCGTAATCAGCGACCCCGAAAACCCCCGAGTAACGAGTTTCGAGTGAATTCGATAAATTTGTGAAAATGTCGTCCGCCATATTGGATCCGCCATTTTGAATTTTTGAAATCTGAGTTCAGATTCGTAATCATCGACCTCGAAATCCCCCGAGTAACGAGTTTCAAGTGAATTCGATAAATTTTTGAAAATGTCGTCCGCCATATTGGATCCGCCATTTTGAATTTTCAAAATCTGAGTTGGATTCGTAACCTGCGACCCCGAAAACCCCCGAGTATCAATTTGTGGACAAATATGTGTGTTTTTGTACCCAAAAATCTGCTTGCGTCTAAACACGTCATCGACAGTTTGAGCCCACTTGCACCATAACGTGTATACACGTCATCGACTGTCAAGGGGTTAAAATGATTTGGATCATGTGCAATGGAAAAATAAAAACTAATCATGATATATTATTAATTTACCTGAAAATTGAAAAATCGGTCCGCTCGCGCAAAAAAATTCAAAAAAATTTTTTTTTGACCTTTTTTGGTCAAAAGAAATTTTTTTTATGTGACAGTCAAAAGAAGCATGATTTCAAGAATAAGCTATACAAATTTTATTAAATTTTATTGAAAACTTTCGGAAATATTAAGACTTAAAAAAATAATAACAACCAGAAAATTCAGTATGGTATAAATTGTTAAGTTTGAGTAACAAGAAAAATATAAATGATAAAAAATTCAATCCGATAAAATTTGTAGGCTCTAGACAATTTTGAATATTAAAGTGTAAAATCCCAAAGTGAGAGGCGTCCGCGTCCCGGACACTGAAAAGTGGTCGCGCTCTCACTAAAATTGTAATATCTCGAAAACTATTCAAGTCTCCATCGATTTTCTTTTTTTAAATGAAAGGTGAAATTATAAGGAATATTTTAATAATGTATCAGAAAACTCAAAAATCGGTCCCCTTCTCGCAAAAACGATTCAAAAAATTTTTTTTGACTTTTTTTTTGGCAAAAAAATTTTTTTTTTATGTGATAGTCCGAAGAAACGTGATTTCAAGAATAAGCTATTCAAATTTTATTAAATTTCATCGAAAACTTTCGGAAATATTCAAATTTAAAAAAATAATAACCAAAAAATTCAAAATGGCGTAACTTTAACAATTTTGAAAATTTTTAAAAAATCTTTGGTACACTAATTTCTATTGTCCAATACTACAATTTCACCAAATTACAGCTCTATCAGAAGACCCCATGCAAATTGTATTTTTTCTGACGAAGTCTTACCCTCATAATAAATAAAAATTGGAAAAGTGCGATCGCATAAATAAGAATAATGTGTGCTTTTAATAAGTAAATAATATAAGAAATGGTAAACGGAACAATTTCCCAAAATATATTAGCAGTACATGAATTATTAAGTCTTTTCAATTAAATCATTCCTTTCATTGAAACGTGTATACGCAAAAAAAATATTGCGAGGTTTTTTTAAAGAAGAAATTCTATTTTATCGATCTTCACTTATTGACAAGGTTGGGAAACTACCATGAAAAATTAGGTTACAGTATATCAAAATTATATGAAATGAAAATTATTGGATAAGGTATTTATAATTAGTCAATATTCTGCGAAACATAAATTCCGTGACATACAAATTAATATGTTAAAAGTTTGTAAAATAAGCATTATATTAATTAATAATTATATGCAATAAAAATTATAAGAAATAAAAATTATATTTTATAAAATTATACAGAATAATAATTCGAGGATTTAAATTTATGTTATTTAAAACATATATAAAACAATAATTATTTCGAATAATAATTAGATTTCTTAAAAATTATAACAACTAAATATTATATTTTTAACAATTATATTACTTTCCATTTCACAACTTAAAAATTATGTTAATTTATAATTAAATTCCATAGAAATTATAGAAAATAATTATTATACTTAAAAAATTTATTATACATGCAATTTCATAGTGTGTAATTTATAGTCATTTATATTTATCATGCCTATTAAATCTATAAAATAAGAATTCGACTAAAGTAAATTATAATAAATATCAATTCTTAATATTAGAATAATATTAATATCAAATTATAGACACCTACCTTTTAAGTAAATGATAATTATGAAGAACAAAATTTGGAAATATGACAATTATAAGTATAATAATTTGGCTGAAATCATGCGCCCCAAACCAATCATGTTTATGGAAAAAAAATTTTATTTGTTAAAAAAAATTAGTAAATAAACAAGTAAGAATACGACAGTAGTCGACCACCTTCAGCCACCTTCAAAAACCGTAGAAAAATTTTTTTTAATTACAAAAGCTTAGGTTTATTAATGATAATCTTCGAAATGATTAGCAATAAAAAAATTCTTTTTATCTCATACGGTTTTAGAGCTATTCAAAATTGAAAAGTGTCCGACTACTGTCTGGTTTACCCTATACTGAAATCTACTTTTGCTGTGAGATAAAAAAGTACTTTCTTTCAAAAATAGAAATTATTTTGCAACATTTTAATTATTTTTAACTTTTGGATAAATAAATACTACCTAGTAAAATTAAGTTGCAATAAAAATTTGTATATATGGGGCATTCTCAGTGTAATTTTCACTCAAAATTTTTTTTTGATTGAAACAATTTTTTTCGAATTCTATATGAAAAACAAGTAAATACGTGTTTTTTTATTTTTTTATTTGATAAAAGTTATGGTTTTTTTAGATTTAACGTTTTCAGATGCAGAGGACTTTTGAAACACTTTTTTCTCTGTTAAACCAAAAGATAAAAAATTATATAATATATAGAAATTATTTATTTTTTCATGAATATTTCAAATATGTAATAAAAAATAACATTATAAAGCAAAAACATTAAATAAATTGAAATATCGTCTAAAATGTGACTTTTCTCAAAAGCGAAGTAATTGATTTTTGATTTTTTTCTTTCATTACAACCACTGAAAAATAAAGAAATTTCCCCCACTTATGCCAAAGTGGTGTTCTTCAGGGTTTAAATTATATTTAAAATTATGTCAGTGATTGCACAGATTTTAGGGAAGAAAATTGGAAAATTAACCACAAAACATTCGTTTTCTTTTGTTTTTGAAGGTTAATTTTTTAAAAAGTGTAAAAGTCGATGTCGCTGCGCGAATTAAAATTGTAGGTGCTGATGTGTGATGCCCTCTGATGATGAATGAAGGAAAAATGTTGAATTTTGAATGAGAGAGAAATTGGGCAGACTTGTACGGACTTTCGTATATATTAGACGTATATCACTATTTTAATCTAAATTGTATAATTATATTTTTTAATCTGTTATTTAAATAAATCTTTTTACTTTAAATAAATTCCAACTTTCTGTTAAAGTGAAGACTAATTCAAGAGTGTATAAAGTTTATTTTTACCCCTCCACACGTAAAGAGAACAAACAATTAATTTTTTAATAATAGATTTTCACGTGTTGAACATGGTCCTTCGCGACGGATTGTAAAATATCCGAATAATGCAAAATGAACTGTGATTTAAAAAATATATAATTAAAGGACGTCTAATAAATTATCAATGTGTTGTGTTAACAAAAAATTGGGCAATTATTAATACAATACATATATCAAGGATTTTTAACGAATATTTATTTAACAAATTATCAACAGTGCACCTGGCCTAGCTTTATCAGTTATTCCAAGAGTATATTCATCTACCAGAGGCTTAATATTGGTTTCATTCGAATTTGGAGTTGAAATATTCAATTTATATATAACAGGCTCTTGGAAATAAAATTGGTAAAATTCGAGTTTTCAACGACTACAACAGCTTTTAAGGACAATATCAGCTGATTAGCAGTGTTTGGAGACAATAGCAGTTTTCGTCAGGGTCATCTGTTTGTATATTATCATCGCAGTAAGAGTATTTATATTTATGGTTCGCATTGTTTTTACTTAATTTGTACTTGTAATTAAATTAATTTTATTTTATCATGTCTATTAACCAACTTGACGGCGCACGTCAAGCTTGAACAAATTCGAAGTCTCGTTTAACGAAATTGAAATGAAAATGAAGTAAAAATACGTTTAAAAAAAATAGAAGAAACGTGGCTTGAATATGATCGAGCTTAAACAGTCATAGAATTGCTTGCTTCTACAACGGAGAGAGAGGTGGAACGTACCGAGTTTGAAAATAATTATTATCATTATACTTCAATAGCAGTTCAATTAATAGAAAGACTTTCCTCTTTTCCTTCCGTTGCGATTAATGAGAGTGACACTCAGAGTGACATAGAGCGACAACGAACGATCATAACCGAACTTGAGACGAGGATTCGTATACAACACGAATCTGAAATACAAAATTTACGTGAGATTGCCCTTTCCCGTGCTTCTGATTCAAATAATGAGGCATCAACTATTCGCTCACAGTTCCCACTACCTAAACTGGACCTTCCTATTTTCTCCGGGGGGTACGAAGAATGGTTGGGTTTCCGCGATTCGTTCCTTGCCATAATTCATAACGATGAAACTATTCCGAACGTACAGAAATTGAGATATTTGAGGTCTTACATTAAAAATGATGCCGCTTGCGTGATTGAGAACATAGAAACTTCAGACCAGAATTATACTATAGCTTGGAGATTGCTCGAAGATAGATATAATAATAAATGTTCAAAATCATATGCAGGCTTTGCTTGACTTACAATCTTCGAACAAAGAATCTGCTTCTTGTTTACGAAATTTATTGGATACTTTTCTCAAACACGTTAGAGCATTACAAGTTCTGGGACAGCCAACGGTTTCATGGGATGTTCCTTTAACTTGTTTAATATCAGGTAAATTAAATAGAGAATCGAGAAAAGAATGAGAACGTTCGGCAAAGGGTAGTGAGGTGCGAAAATTTGATACGTTTATCGATTTTTTGAAAGAAAGATGTCAGCTGTTAGAAAGATTACATCCGATTACAAATAATAATAATAACAGCAATTTTAATCAGACAAAACAAAGTTTTAATCAAAGTTCCAAATTTCAATCTAATAATGATGAGAAGAGTTTAGGAAAAACATTTGTAAATACACAGGGTGTTTTTAGTTGTTATTATTGCAAGGGTAATCATTTTATTCAAAATTGTGAGGAATTTACCAAATTATGTTATGATGAAAAAACACAAATAGTTAAGAATAAAGGACTCTGTTTTAATTGTTTAAGGCGAAACCATTTAATTAATGAATGCAATTTTAGAAATTGTTCTATTTGTAACCGTAGACACCACACATTATTGCACGTAGATTCATGTTCAGATACCGTTTCAGTTGCAACTAAGAGTAATAATAACAACAATAATAATATTATCACTGGTAATTCGATTCAAGCAAAAAATATGCACATAAAGGATTCTTCAGAAGTTATTTTGTCGACTGCAATTATTGATATACTTGATATTAACGGGATAAAGTACCAATGTAGAGCCTTTTTAGACAGCGGTTCTCAACCTAATATTATAACTTTAGACTTAGCTAATCGCCTAAAATTAAAAAGAACAAAATTCAATGCTACTATAGAAGTTGTTAATAATCAGAAAGTCAATACTTCTGAGTGGGTTGTTGCGACATTTCAATCAAAAACATCTTCTTATTCTGCCAAACTTGATTTCCTAGTACTCCCTAAAATAACAGGAAATGTTCCAAATATTTCTTTAAATAAAGAAGTCCTAAAAATTCTAAAAAATATCAAATTATCGGATCCAAATTTCGACAAGCCAGCTGAAATTGATGTCTTGATTGGTGCAGAATTGTTTTATGATCTTTTGTATATGAATAGAATTCCACTATCTGTACCTCGAACTTCATTGCAGAGCACCAAGTTAGGATGGATTGTAGCTGGAAGGATGAATGATTACGCATGCAGACGGAGATTCTCAAGCAACCTTAAAAGGGATCCTTTAAGTATTCAACTCGAAAATTTTTGAAAATTGGAAGAATGTTCACAAAAACGATTTTTATCAGCTGAAGAGGAAGCTTGTGAGGAGCATTTCGTATCAAATACTGAGCGTTTAACATCAGGTCAACACCAGGTACGATTACCGTTTAATGATAAACAAAATCTTTTAGGATCATCTTATGATGCTGCAAAAAGCAGATTTTTTATGTTTGAGAGGAAGTTATAGCGTAACCTGGAATTAAAGGATCAATATCATCAATTCATGAAGATCTACTTGGATTTGAATCATATGGAGTTGGATGAGTCTGATACAAATTTAGGCTATTATATTCCTCATCATTGTGTCTTGAAGATTGCAGAACTTATTGCTACTCTCAGAGTCGTTTTTGACGCTTCCACCAAGTCAAAATCAGGAATTTCTCTTAATGACGCACTAATGACTGGACCTGTGATTCAACCTACTATTTTCCAATTGGTTCTTAGATTTAGACAACATCAGATAGTCCTGCCTGCCGACATCGAAAAAATGTTTCGTCAGTTCGCTGTTCATCCTGATGATAGGCAGTATCAAAGGATACTTTGGAGATTCGATAAGAACGAGTTGTTAAAAAGTTATCGCCTAAATACTGTGACTTACGGAACATCTGCTGTACCTTTTCTATCTACCCGATGTTTAAAACGGCTGGCAGATGACGAAAGGATCTCCTTTCCAAGGGCATCATCCGTCTTGGAGAATGACTTCTATGTGGATGATTTGAGCACTCGCACTGATACGTTGGATGAAGCTAAGGAATTAAAAAGAGATTTGATCCAGATAACCAAAGGAGCTGGATTGAACCTATGCAAGTGGAACTCAAATTGTCCGGAGTTGATTGATCATGCTGGAAAAAATATCGGTAAGGATGATCAAGTGTTGGGTGGAGATTAAACTTCAAAAAATTTGGTTTAAGATGGAATGCGTCTGAAGATGTGCTGAAGTTTAAATTTGAGATGAAATCGGAAACAAAAATCATGACAAAGAGAGCAATTTTATCTCAAGTTGCTCAATTGTATGATTCACTTGGGATTATTTCACCAATCGTCATTTTCTCTAAGATTCAAATGCAAAATTTGTGGAAGCTAGATGTTAACCCCTTAACTGTGGATGACGTGTATACACGTCATAAAAAAACTGGCCCAAACAGTGGATGACGTGTATTCACGTCATGGCCCAAAAAAGAAAACATCTTAACGTATATTCGCAAAAATTCTTACTCGGGGGTTTTTGGGGTCACTGATCACGATTCTGAAGTCAGATTTTCAAAATAAATAATTTTTCATCCAAAATGGCCTCCAAAAATTTAAAAAAATTTTAAAAGTGGATAAATTCTTTTAAAAATTCTTACTCGGGGTTTTTTGGGGTCGCTGATCACGATTCTGAAGTCATATTTTCAAAATACATAATTTTTCATCCAAAATGTCAGCCAAAAATTTTGAAAAATTTCAAAAATGGATAAATTCTTTTAAAAAATTCTTACCATTTAAACTTTGAAAAACTAGTAACAGATTCGTAATCAGCGACCACGAAATCCCCCGAGTAACGAATTTTAAGCGAATCCAATTAATTTTTCAAATTCGTGTCCGCCATTTTGGATCCGCCATTTTGAATTTTAAAAAACTAATGTCATATTCGTAATCAGCGACCACGAAAACCCCCGAGTAACGAATTTTAAGCGAATCCAATTAATTTTTCAAATTCGTGTCCACCATTTTGAATTTTAAAAAACTAACACTGGAATCGTAATCAGCGACCCCAAAAACTTCTTAGTACCTAGTGTTATAAAAATTTATTAACAAGAAGGTCTCAAACATTTTGGGACCATTTTGTTATATTTTAGCTACACACTGAAGGGGTTAATTGGGATGATCCTTTACCTGAAGAATCATTAACATCATGGAATGAATATAAGGATCAACTGAGTTTGTTAACTGATTGGAGTATTCCGAGATTGGTCAAGATTTCAAGGATGACTCATTATCAGCTTCACGGGTTTGCAGATGCAAGTCAGAAGGCATATGGAGCTTGCATCTACATATGATCATCGGATGGAGACCAACATTTTGCTATATTATTATGTTCCAAATCTGGGGTAGCTCCATTGAAGGTCATCTCTCTCCCGAGATTGGAACTTTGCGCTGCGAGTCTTCTGATCAAGTTGTATGAAGCTGTGAAGGACGCTCTGAAAACAGAATTCAAGGAGAAGTACTTCTGGTCAGATTCTATGATTACTCTCAACTGGATGAATACACCATCCTATAAATTGTCAACCTTTGAAGCGAATCGGGTGTCGGAGATTCAATCATCCTCTGATCCTGCTGAATGGAGACATGTGCCGAGTAAGGAAAATCCAGCAGATTTTATATCGCGTGGCCAGTTACCGAAGGATTTTCTTGTGAACGACATGTGAAAGTTTGGACCTGCATGGCTTAGTTTGAATGAGTCGAATTGGCCGAATCAACAAATACAAATCGAGAATAGTGAATTAGCAGCAGGGATAAAATATCCAGTTTTATCTATTTTCAATACAACAAAAAATGAACTTTGGAATCGATACTCTTCATTGACTAAGTTGATTCGCATCATCGCATTTTGCTTTAGATTTTTTAATAGAATTCGCAAGGAAAGAATCAATTCAGGATCACTGACAGCTGAGGAGATTAACCCATTAACGCCCACCAGGTCGCAAAATGTACCATGATTTCACGACTCTTATTTTGTATGAAATAATTAGTTAAAAATTTTAGGAAATACCATTTCCGACGTAAAATTTATCGCTCTTTCGGAATATGAAGCTAAAATTTGTTTATAATTATCTCAAAAAGTTTATAACAATTTTATTGCAAAAAAACACACTTTTTTATGAAAAAAAAATTTTTCAATTATTATTTTGACATGGAAAACTAAAGAATATGGTCTCCAAAGCACAAAATATCGCGTCCTCGAACTCTCAGCTATAAAAATCCATAATTACTTTTTTTTAAATTCAAGATAGCGGATATGAAAATGGCCATTTTTCCAAAATGCAATAGGCCGAAAAAAATTTTTGGGTAATGTTTTTCAAAAGTTATTAGATTTGCTTGAAAATGGTTACTCAGAAGTTTTTGGGGTCGCTGATTACGAATCTGATGTTACTTTTTTAAAATTTAAAATGGCGGATCCAGTATGGCGCACATATTTTTTAAAAAGTGATTGGATTTGCTTGAAAATGGTTACTTGGGGTTTTTTGGGGTCGCTGATGACGAATCTGATGTCCCTTTTTTAAAATTAAAAATAGTGGATCCAATATGGCGGACAATTTTTTAAAAAGTAATTGTATTTGCTTCAAAATGGTCATTCGGCGGTTTTTTGGGGTCGCTGATGACGAATCTGATGTCCCTTTTTTAAAATTAAAAATAGTGGATCCAATATGGCGGACAATTTTTTAAAAAGTAATTGTATTTGCTTCAAAATGGTCATTCGGCGGTTTTTGAGGATGTTAATTACGAATCTGACTTCAGAACAATATTAGGTTTATCCTCCACATCCGTTAGCCTTCAACAAAATTTTATTGACGTTGCCCAGCTCTTACCACAAGGAGGTCGACGTGCAAGAAAGCTACTTTTTTTATTTTATTAAAAAAATGTTTGTTGTTTTTTTTATTTAAAATTTTTTTTTGGATATTTTAATACTGCTTAAATAAATAATATAAAATTTTAATTCTGCTTTCTAAATCTGAATCAACGATAATTATGACACTTACATAATTATGACATTTTTTATACAATGATAAAAAAGAGACTAACACTACATGTGGTTTTATTAAAAACAAGTGACTCACATATATATATATGCTTCATTAAATGCACAATTTTTGTGTTCTTTTGTTGCACTTTGCATGATAGTGGCAATACTTCTCGAGGTAAAATCCAAAAAAAATTGTTTAATAAATTGAAAAAAATGGTTTTTTTGCATGTCGACCTTCTTGTGGTAAGAGCAACGATAAACATAATATTGTTCTGATGTTAGATTCGTAATCAGCGTCCCCGAAAACCCCCGAGTAACTATTTTCAAGCAAATCCAATCACTTTTTAAAAAATTGTCCGCCATATTGGATCCGCCATTTTGAATTTTAAAGAAGTGATATCAGATTCGTAATCAGCGACCCCAAAAACCCCCGAGTAACTATTTTCAAGCAAATCCAATCACTTTTTAAAAAATATGTCCGCCATATTTGATCCGCAATTTTTAGTTTTAAAAAAGTAACATCGGATTCGTAATCAACGACCCCAAAAACCCCCGAGTAACCATTTTCAAGCAAATCCAATCACTTTTTAAAAAATATGTCCACCTTAGTGGATCCGCTATTTTGAATTTTAAAAAAGTAACATAAGATTCGTGATCAGCGACCTTAAAAACCTCCGAGTATAACCATTTTCAAGCAAATCTAATAACTTTTGAAAAACATTACCCAAAAATTTTTTTCGGCCTTTTGCATTTTGGAAAAATGGCCATTTTCATATCCGCTATCTTGAATTTAAAAAAAAGTAATTATGGATTTTTATAGCTGAGAGTTCGAGGACGCGATATTTTGTGCTTTGGAGACCATATTCTTTAGTTTTCCATGTCAAAATAATAATTGAAAAATTTTTTTTTCATAAAAAAGTGTGTTTTTTTGCAATAAAATTGTTATAAACTTTTTGAGATAATTATAAACAAATTTTAGCTTCATATTCCGAAAGAGCGATAAATTTTACGTCGGAAATGGTATTTCCTAAAATTTTTAACTAATTATTTCATACAAAATAAGAGTCGTGAAATCATGGTACATTTTGCGTCCTGGTGGGCGTTAATAGGTTAAACTTTCATCTGATCGAATTTTTCAGCAAATTCAACGAGAGGAATTTTCAAAGGAATTCCATGCTGTCTCAAAGAAGATGAAGATTTCTAATGAATCCAAGATACTGAGATTAACTCCTTTTGTCGATGATGGATTTCTGCGCGTGGGAGGAAGACTGGAAAATTCCGACATAGAGTATGGACTCAAACACCCTATCCTAAATCCAAAAATCATCCGATTACTGATCTCCTTGTTCATGACACCCACAACAGATTGAAACACGCAGGGATTAATGCGACCTTGTATGCAATACGCGAAACATATTGGATTGTGGACGGTCTTTCAGTTGTAAAGAAAATTATCCATAAATGTTATAAATGTTGTCGAGCAAATCCACGAGAGGTAAATTATTTGATGGGTAATTATCCCAAGTTCGTGTTACTGGCAATAGGCCTTTTGAGCATACTGGAATAGACTACTGTGGTCATTTTTATTTGAAAGAAAAGCGTTTTCGAATTCGAGCAAAAATAAATGTATATGGAGCTGTTTTTGTCTGTTTGTCTACCAAGAGCGTTCATTTGGAGTTAGTCAGCGATCTGTCTACGGATTCGTTTATTGCCTGTTTAAGAAGATTTTTTTCGAGACGTGGAAAGGCGAAGGCATTATATTCAGATAATGCTACCAATTTTTTAGGAGCAAGCAATGAGCTTCGGGAGCTTCACAGCCTGCTTAACTCTGATGATCATAAGAATAAAGTTAAAAAAGATTTAGCTGATCAAGGAGTAGAGTGGCATTTTATTCCTCCACGATCACCACACTTTGGTGGATTGTGGGAAGCGGCTGTGAAGTCCCTGAAGCATCATCTTCGAAGAGTGATGGGTGAAACATTGTTGCATTACGAGGAGATGTGTACATTGTTATGTGAGATTGAAGCGATCTTGAATTCGCGTCCTTTAACACCCATGTCGACTGATCCGAATGATCTTCGAGTAATAACGCCGGGACATTTTCTAATGGAAAGGTCATTGTTGACTATTCCTACGAATGATTATTCTGATATTAATGTAAATCGCCTGTCTTTGTGGCAGCACATTCAAAAGATAAAGGCAGACATTTGGAAGCGCTGGTATAATGAATACTTAAATGAAATTAAAGTTAGAAATAAGTGGTTTGCTGGTGAGAGTGGGAAAATCAAAGTTGGTACATTGGTTACATTGCGAGAGGACAATTTGCCACCTTTGAGTTGGAAGTTAGGTAGAATTGTAGAGGTTGTTCCAGGAGAAGATAAGATTGTGAGAGTAGTAAAGGTGAAAACATCTACGGGAGAGTATGTACGCAGTGTTAAAAAAATCGCTCTACTTCCTGAATGAACGTGAATGATATTTTGAACGAAGCCGTTCAAGGCTGGCAGTATGTCGCTGCGCGAATTAAGAGAAAAAAGTGTTTCAAAAGTCCTCTGCATCTGAGAACGTTAAATCTAAAAAAACCATAACTTTTATAATTCTGATCAAATAGAAAAATAAAAAAACACGTATTTACTTATTTTTCATATAGAATTCGAAAAAAATTGTTTCAATCAAAAGAAAATTTTAAGTGAAAATTACACTGAGAATGCCCTATATGAACTTTGAGCTTCTACCTTTCTATTCTAAATCCCCCTCCCCCTAAAAAAAATTCCTTACATGAAAAAGATTGTTTGCGCCGTCCCTGGTCACTTTTGCGTTTTTTATCGTAACTTTAAAAATATTTAAGATCTTGTAGTTTCCTTTTGAACATATACTTCAATAACAAAAATGTACTAAAATATGTAATGAAAGTCAATTTTGGTTCACTATTTTAACGGGAAAACGTTTTATTAAAAAATGACAGTTCTTTGAAAATCACCCATATGGTTTTTGATATCATTAAATCCAAATTTGATGTCAAAATTAAAAAATTCAATATGGTTAATTTAAAAGAGTCAATTTGTCCAACATTTAACTAATTAGAAGTAGCGTATAGGTTTCAGTAATTGAAAAAAGGAAAGACATACAAAAAGCAACTTTTAAAATATCACATTAAATTCGAATTTCATAATTTTAAAAACCCCCGAGTAAACATTTTATACAAATCCGACAACATTAAAAAAATTTGCTTTCCATATTGGATCCGCCATTTCGAATTTTAAAAATCTGACATCATATTCGTAATCAGCGATCCCGGAAACTAAAGATAAATTTTTTTTATCAAATCGCGTCAATTTTAAAATTATCCGCCATATTGGAACCGCTATTTTGAATGTTGAAAAACTGACCTCAAATTCGAATTCAGCTACCCCAAAAACCTCATACAGTCAGGTCTCCAAACTGTAACATTTAAAACTGCGACAAACTTGAAACTGTAACAACTAGTCACGTCTACATGACTTGAAACTGTCACATGACGTCACGCAACGTCATCAAGTATCAGTGCTGTACTCTTAAGGAGCAATATATTCTATAAAATACCAAAGGGCACACACAAGATATGTGCATGGACGCCCCTGAATATGTAGGTAGTGGGGTGTGTTACAGTTTCAAGTTCAGGAATAGGGTTAATTTTAGGCCTTGTTACAGTTTGGAGACCTGACTGTATATAATGAAATCACATTTTTTGGTAACTTTTCTTTCGGACCGTTTTAGGCCAACGAGTAATTTTTCTGGACTGTGAAGTAGTTAATAAAAATTTGTATTTCATGAAATTCATCTATTTACAAATTCTATTTTTTAGTAAATATTTTTCTTAGTTTGATTTTTGATAATTGATTTATGACACAGTTTGTACGTGATCATGTTTTAGTTTACACTGTTGCAAATAAACTAAAATTCCACTGATTAAAAATTCTTTCACGTGAAATTAGATCTGAATCGAAATTCGTTTAAAAGGAAATTATGCCATAAAATATTGTGACAAATATAACTTTAAAAAGAAAAAAAAATATATTTAATAAAAATTTGGGTAATTAAATATGCAATTGAAGCAAACAACATTATTAGTCATTTGAAAATATTAAATTTCTACATTAAGTAGAAATTTTTACCATTTAAATAAGAATAAGTAAAAATGTTGGGATTTGAAACTATAAATAAAAATTTTTTTAATATAAAATATACCAAGATGAATTTCAAACAATTTGAAATTTTGTTTTATATTAATCATATGATTGGAAAATTTGTCTAAATAAAAATGGATTTGATTTTGTTGCAATTTAAGTTTTGAAATATGCAAGCTTGAATAAATGAATTATTTTATAATAGAAATTTCCAATAAAAATAAATTTTGACTTATGAAATAAGGTCTGTCGAATATTCTACCTAATTTTTTCGGGAATTCTCATGCGTCTCTTCGTGATCATCTTAATACAAAATCCTCACAAATTAAAATTTAAATCAGTTATTAGTTATAATAAAGAGTTATTCGCAATATATCGACCAGTTGTCACTCGAAGAATCATTTGTGGTCAAGTATAATATTAAATGTCACCTAGAGAGATGATATGTAACTTTATGAAACAGAAAGTAAAATTACTCTCTCATATGAGATTCATGTGAAAGTAATTTGATACTTAAGTCTTTATTATATCAAAACTGATATACTTCATCTTTTTTTCATATTCAAATTCACTCATCTGAGAAAAATACATTTGAATCAAATGTATATATTCATATTTTTATATGGCGCATTCTCCGTGAAATTTTCACTCAAAATTTGTTATATATACAGTCAGAGAAAAAGTTTATTTCACTTAACCAAACTGTTTAATTAACCTATTTTATTTGTTACGATAAAACAATTTACCTATTTTATTTGTTATGATAAAACAACTTTGTTGATTTAAATAAAAATTTTGTTCATTTTAATAAATACGTTAAATTTGTTTATTCATCCGAAATAAATTTTTTAATTGAAGTTGTTTGTTTCATTTAACCAAATTAGTGTTTTGAATAGAGAATATTGTTTAGTTAAATACAATTTGTTCGACACAACACACAAATTTGTTTGATTCAACCAAATAATTTTATTTGAGTCAAACAAAAATATTTGCTTGTCTCAAAAAGTACACGTGTGAATTTAAAAATGGCAGTCTCACTTGTCTACAGTCCGCGTTCGCGTCAAATTCATTAGGTAAATCGAAAAAACAAAATTATACACTACCGTCCACGAGTATCAGGACGATTACATGCGACTCTATGAAAAAACAAGCCATCACTTTTTCAATCATATCTCGTAAATAAAAGGAGATACAAAAAAAACTTAAATACGGTTAGAAAGCTGATTAAATTTTGCGTAAACTAAACCATCTTTAAAGTCATTTCGTTAGCTATTTTTTGAGTTGTAGAGTGAGAAAGAAATAAAAAATTATCAAATTTTCTCATTTTTGTCTTATGACTTCAACTTTTTCAAAAATCTAGAAAAATTTAGATAAAATTTTTTTAAAAACAAATAAATCTTCGTTAGAATTTCAGCTTCAAAATAAGCCTTTGAAAATTAAAAAAGGTTAATCCGTTGATGAATTTTTATCAAAAATGTTTATATAATCTTTTTAGGTTTTTATTGTTTTTTTGTTTTATTCAAAAATTCACAAGAATTCGAATTCAGCGACCCCAAAGACCTCCAAGAAAAGAATTTCAATCGAATCGCATCAATCTTGACATTATCCGCCATTTTGAATTTTGAATATCTGACATTATATTCGTAATTAGCGAACCCGAAAACCCTCGAGTAGCAAGTTTCAAGCAAATCCGATGGATTTTTAATTTTCTCGTCCGCCATGTTGGATCCGCCATTTTGAATTTTGAAAATCTGACATTATATTCGTAATCAGCGACCCCGAAAACTCCCGAAGAATGCATTTCCGTTGAAACGCATCAATTTTAAAATTATCCGCCATTTTGAATTTTAAAAAACTGACCTCAAATTCGAATTCAGCGACCCCAAAAACCTTAGAGTAGAAGGGGGTAATGTAGTGCACTTTTCTTTCGAAGACTCCTGTGGTCGCAATTTTCAACCAATTTTGATCAATAAGGACTCGTTGGAAAGACAATGCTTCTAGCTACATTTATGGTGTACATTATTTTTTTGTATATGTAGATGGAGCTTTTCTATATTCAAAAAACTGAAGGCACTTTTTTCGACATTCTAAAATTTGTGGGGCAATGTAGTGCACCACTTTATTAGTGGAATAAAAAGCAGAGAATAGATTATAAACGCTTTTATTTTATTAGATATAATATTAGGAACATAAGAAACTTAAAAAAATATAAACTAGTAGTGACGAGACGAGACATTGCATGTAAAAATCGAGACGAGATCGAGACTTTTGCATGGTATCATCTCCTCTGGTGTACAGCACTATAAACTAGAGATTTCTTTGGTCCTGTGTTAGATAAAACTGAAAGAAAACTGCAAAAATTTGCAAAAAGCAAACATGGTTAAATAATACATATTTACGGTACTCTGTATAATTGCACTACATTGCCCCCAACCCCGTGCACTACAATGCCCCCAAGCACTTTCTTCACGTTGACTTCAATATCTCAATAAAAACAAAATTAAACGTCAAAACAATACTAAATTTATGTTCAGAAGTAAATGTTACATGGAAAAAGCACATACCCGTTACTTTTTTAACGAGCCTTACATTTTCTTTAAGTCACTAAAAAACGAAAATATGGTTTCGAAATCTAGTGTTTTTGAAGTGACGCCACAACTTCTTTTAGAAGAAGCACAATAAAGCCAAAATGATATACATTCATATACTTTGATACCTTAACCCTACCATACCAAGAGCAAGTAATTTAATTCATTCGTTTAGTCAGTAAAGCCAGTGCACTACATTACCCCCCTCTACTCTATATATGATGAAAGCATATTTTTTTGTAAACTTTTTTTTCGGACCGTTTTTGGACCACAAGCGATTTTTAACTGGACTGCGAAGGAGTTAAGGGGTTACGTACAATTAGAGCTTCAAAAAAAAGCTGTTTCTTAGGAATTTTTTGTGGCCACACATTAAAATAATTAATAACAAACCTTTTTCCACATGAAATATATATATATACATATGTATATTTTAAGAAAATATTCTGAAATTATAGTAGGTAAATATGAAGAAACATGTAAATGATACAACATTTGCGTTAACTTCTTAAATAAAAATGGTTTCGCTGTGATCACGCTATCTCTTGACTGGATCATCTAAATTGAAATAGTAAAGAAGAAATCGCAAGTTAATGATATTATGCGGTAATTGGACGAAGGAATTTGAGGAATTTTGATTTTTCTCAAAATGGCGGATGTGGAAAGTCAAAATTTGTATTTTGACCAAAATTTTACACACATTCTCGGCTGTAAAAAAAATAATTGTCAAAAAAAAATCCTTCGTCCAAGTACCGGCCAATAATATAACAAATAAGTGGTAAAAATTTCAAACCGATCGGTAAAGCCGTTCTCAAGTTACAGTGATCACCGACTCCCAAAACATGGTTTTGAGAAAAACGAATTCAAAGTTTTAAGTACCGCCGCGCTGCCTGGCCACAGTAACGGCTGAGACGGTTCCATTCAAAATTCTATATCTCCATAAGTAATAGTCCGATTTGTCTCAAATTTTCAGAGAATACTCTTAAAATGTTATATTTTTAGAAAATGCAATTAAAAAATCGAATTTTTGAAAATTCTAACTGTTCCATATCCACCAATATAATATGTGACAGTTGGACTTATTTATAGCAGTACCAAAAATATATTTTTTTCAGTGTACCAGAATTTGATTTTTGTTTAATCAAACTTAGTATTTGACGAAAAATAAAAGGGGCAAAAATATTCAAAATACCAAAAAAGAATTATTTTTACAATTTTGTTTTATAATATAACGGACTGTTAATTTAAAAAAGAAGTTCTTTCTCTTAAATAATAAGAATGTTTCAACAATTCGATAAAAATATAATTTCTTCTTTTGCTCCCCTATTTATTATGGTTTTGACATTTCCTGGTCAACGAAAGTCCCACATGATATATGGTCCCGACTCTCAGACTTTTTTCTCATATCAGGGTAAAAAGAATATACTATATTCTATATATATATATATATATTAAGTGGAAGAGCACGAAGCGAATTAAAAGTTTTAATTCAGTTTCGTTACGTTACAGTTTCGTTAAGTATCTCGTACGTGAGATGTGCAGGTAGGTCTTGTGGTTGTGTTCTTTTCACAGTTTCCATTTGTCCATCTTCGCAATTGTATCCACTGGAATTCTCAAGGAAGATGAACGTGCTTTTAAGACACCTTTAACTTTGCGATTCGTGTGCTGTCACTTTGAACCGATCTTGTTGACTTTTCCTGCTTTATATTATATATATATATATATATATATATATATATATATATATATATATATCGTAGGCAAATAGAAGAATTCTTCATTTAGCTAAACGCCTAGGCAATTAGCTAATCGGCGCCGAATAGACGAACGAGCTTCATTATTACTGTTATTCGTCTATTCGCCTGAAAGTATTAGGCATTTAGCTATTCGACAAACGCAGTTTATTCCAATAGAAGAAAATAATATATTTCCAAAAAAAATTTCATTTATTGAAATATTTGTTATTTTATTTATTATTACAAGGTTGGCTCTGATGACAGTGCAAGCTTGTATAATTTTGAACAATGATAATAGAAACACGTTTTCTTTGATTATACACATTCAAAATTTGACAGCACTTTTATAACTTCTTGTAAGCGTTTTCTGTCCCAAACAGTCCTATTACTTTTCTGCTTACTATGGTGGATTCCACGTCAGTTCAACACACTAATTTTCATGACTTGTTGGGATTTGGCTGTACTTTTGTAAATTTATCACTTTCATAGTGATAAACAACTCTATCAAATATTTTTCAAAATTTTGAAAATTACCAAAAATATGTCATTTTCAAAATTTATGTTTTTTTAAAGTGCTATAACTTTGCTAAAATGTTACTATTATTAGTTGAAGTGTAAATATAAAATTTTTTTGAATTTAATAAAACATTTTTTGAGTTATGTAGTTTCAAAATTTTGAAAATATATTTTTTTCGATTTAATATATTGATAAATAAAATTAATCAAATTTAAAGTATGAATAGTAATTTTTAAAGGGGTTTTAACGGGCTATAAGCTGGTGATGAAAAAAGGTTGTTTTCTGTTAATTTGACCTTGAAATTCAGGTCAAATTCTTAATTTCAGTGTACAGTAGAACCCGGTTAATACGATCCCGTTTAATACGATTTCCCGCTTAAGACGCTCATTTATGGTGGTCCCTGCAATTAAAGTCATACATTTCATATCCCGCCTAATCCGTTTTCCCGTATAAGACGCATTCTTAGTGCGGTCCCTACAGAATCGTATTAACCGGGTTCTACTGTAGGTGTTTTATATTTTTTTCTAACCTATCCTAATCGAATCCTCCCTAGGGGTTTCAAGACCTTGCCGTTGGTGGGAGGCGCACGAGGGGCTTTTACCCAGTGGGAGGCTACTTCTCGATATCTCTCGTGGGGACTGAGGGGGCGAACCCTTCAAAATGGGTCGGCCGCTACAGAAACCGAATCTTCTGTGTTTCGCTCAATGGAGGTATCTTGAACGAGACTCTTAGATACCAGGCGAACTTTCAGATGTAATTTAGCCTTTTCCTTAAATAGAGGCTCTTTAAGGATTGACCTTTCTTTCCTCTTTTCTCGTGGGACCATAATTGATACTACAGAAATTAATAAAAATAAAACCACACTCGTGAGCGTCGAAGAGCCCTTTTTGGGGGATCACGATGCTGGCGATCAAGGTGTGGACGCGACAGAGGGGACAGTAAGTCAGTCTTAAATGTGGCTGCTTCCGGGACCACTGTATGCAGATTAACTTGCATCATTGTAAAGGCGCTTCGGCGATTCTAGCCAGGAACTTTGCAAGGATGCAGGCAGCTATAGCCTTTGTTCAAGAACCTTGGGTTTACAAGGGTAAGATTAGAGGTCTAAGTAGCTGTGAAGTTATAGCAATTTCAAAAAAAAGACAAAAATTTTGAAAATGCCATATTTTTGGTAATATTCAAAATTTTGAAAAAATATTTCGTGGAGTTGTTTATCACTATAAAAGTAATAAATTTACAAAAGTACAGCTAAATCCCAACAATTCATGAAAATTAGTGTGTTTTATACTCGTGTTTTATACTCGTGCGCGCATAAACGGATATTCCTCCAAGAAAATAGATTCGCGCCTGCGTATAATGTTTGCCTGCAGCTGTGTAGTGAAAAATTTCGCCTTGACCACATGTTTGCGCAGGCGAGAGTATATTCATGTGGAGGAATATCAGCTTTTACTCGCACGAGTATAAATATATGCCTCTCGGTGTAAACTCTTTCTTATAAAATTTTGTTCTTACATGTTCCTTTCTAACCAATTGTAAAAAATAAAACTAAATTTTTCGAAAAGTATTCAATAAATATAAAGAGCCATTGACAAATTAAGTAATTCTTTAACCCTCCTGCGTACCTATTCTCACCCATAAAATTGTTTCCAAATGCACAAATTTTTCACACTGTTGGATTTTTCTACAATTTGGTACCTAGGGGTTTTTGGGGTCGCTGATTACGAATCTGAGGTCAGATTTAAAAAATTCAAAATGTTGGATCCAATATGGCGGATGAATTTTTAAAAAATTGTTTGATTGTAATGAAACTTGGTATCTAGGGGTTTTTGGGGTCGCTGATTACGAATCTGAGGTCAGATTTAAAAAATTCAAAATGGCGAATCCAATATGGCGGATGAGTTTTTAAAAAATTCATCAAAATTTCTTGAAAATTTATAATCGGGGGTTTTTGAGGTCGCTGATTACGAATCTAAGATCAAATTAGGAAAATTCAAAATGTCGGATCCAATATGGCGGACGAATTTTTAAAAAATTGTTTGATTTTATTAAAAAAATTTAATGAAACTTGGTGTCTAGGGTTTATAGAGGTCACTAATTACGAAGCTGAGATCAGATTTTTAAAATACAGAAGATCAGAGCCAATATGGCCGCCAGTTTTAGAAATTTTTTAGATTTGTTTTAGATATATTGGTATTTTACGAGTCCTACATAAACTACGTCTCTGTTATATGAAACAATTTGCATTTTTTAGACTTCCTAAGTTGAGTAGTACTACATAATGATGTTTTATGAATATAACAATTTAACACATATTTAAACAAATAATTATAGATGTTGATTAACTCCTTGCACAAAAGACTTAGAAACATGCTTTTTCCAAATTTTAAAAGTTAACAAGATCAGTATTATTGTAAGATTCATGTTTGTTAATTGCAAAATTGGAGGTATATTATTCAGCTTAGTGAATTTCAAAATTTAAAAAAATTGCATACTTCTAGATGTTTTTTGTAATAAGTTAGTAAACAACAACATTATTTGTTTAAAAAATTAAAGAATCGTTAAATTTATAAAAAATCTTCAAGTAACATTACACAGCTTAGTTAATTGCAAAATTAGAAAAAAGCTGCACGTTTCTAGATATTTTTTGTAAAAAGTTAGTACATAACAACAATTATTTGTTAAAACAATTAAAGAATTGTTAAATTTATAAAATATTCTTATATTGCCATTTTGAGTTTTGAAAATCTGACCTCAGATTTGTAATCAGCGACCACGAAAACCTCTAGATACCAAGTATTATTAAAATCAAACAATTTTTTTTAAATTCATCCGCCATATTGGATCCGCCATTTTTAATTTTTTAAATCTGACCTTAGATTCTTAATCAGCGACCTCAAAAACACCCGATTATAAATTTTCAAGAAATTTGGATAAATTTTTGAAAAACTCATCCGTCATATTGGATCCGCCATTTTGGATTTTTTAAATATGACCTTAGATTCGTAATCAGCGACCTCAAAAACCCCTGATTATAAAATTTCAAGAAATTTGAATAATTTTTGAAAGACTCATCCGCCATATTGGATCCGCCATTTTGGATTTTTTAATCTGACCTTAGATTCGTAATCAGCGACCTCAAATAACCCCGATTATAAATTTTCAAGAAATTCGAACGAATTTTTGAAAAACTCATCCGCCATATTGGATCCGCGATTTTGGATTTTATTAATCTGGTTTCAGATTCTTAATCAGCGACCTCAAAAAACCCCAATTATAAATTTTCAAGAAATTTGGATAAATTTTTGAAAGACTCATCCGCCATATTGGATCCGCCATTTTGGATTTTTTAAATCTGACCTTAGATTCTTAATCAGCGACCTCAAAAAACCCAGATTATAAATTTTCAAGAAATTTGGATAAATTTTTGAAAATTTCATCCGCCATATTGGATCCGCCATTTTGGATTTTTTAAATATGACCTTAGATTCGTAATCAGCGACCTCAAAAACCCCTGATTATAAATTTTCAAGAAATTTGGATAAATTTTTGAAAGACTCATCCGCCATATTGGATCCGCCATTTTGGATTTTTTAATCTGACCTTAGATTCGTAATCAGCGACCTCAAATAACCCCGATTATAAATTTTCAAGAAATTCGGACGAATTTTTGAAAGACTTATCCGCCATATTGGATCCGCCATTTTGGATTTTTTAAATCTGACCTTAGATTCGTAATCAGCGACCTCAAAAAACCCAGATTATAAATTTTCAAGAAATTTGGATAAATTTTTGAAAATTTCATCCGACATATTGGATCCGCCATTTTGGATTTTTTAAATATGACCTTAGATTCGTAATCAGCGACCTCAAAAACCCCTGATTATAAATTTTCAAGAAATTTGGATAAATTTTTGAAAGACTCATCCGCCATATTGGATCCGCCATTTTGGATTTTTTAAATATGACCTTAGATTCGTAATCAGCGACCTCAAAAACCCCTGATTATAAATTTTCAAGAAATTTGGATAAATTTTTGAAAGACTCATCCGCCATATTGGATCCGCCATTTTGGATTTTTTAAATCTGACCTTAGATTCGTAATCAGCGACCTCAAAAAACCCAGATTATAAATTTTCAAGAAATTTGGATAAATTTTTGAAAATTTCATCCGCCATATTGGATCCGCCATTTTGGATTTTTTAAATATGACCTTAGATTCGTAATCAGCGACCTCAAAAACCCCTGATTATAAATTTTCAAGAAATTTGGATAAATTTTTGAAAGACTCATCCGCCATATTGGATCCGCCATTTTGGATTTTTTAATCTGACCTTAGATTCGTAATCAGCGACCTCAAATAACCCCGATTATAAATTTTCAAGAAATTCGGACGAATTTTTGAAAAACTCATCCGCCATATTGGATCCGCGATTTTGGATTTTATTAATCTGGTTTCAGATTCTTAATCAGCGACCTCAAAAAACCCCGATTATAAATTTTCAAGAAATTCGGACGAATTTTTGAAAAACTCATCCGCCATATTGGATCCGCGATTTTGGATTTTTTAAATCTGACCTTAGATTCGTAATCAGCGACCTCAAAAAACCCAGATTATAAATTTTCAAGAAATTTGGATAAATTTTTGAAAAACTCATCCGCCATATTGGATCCGCCATTTTGGATTTTTTAAATATGACCTTAGATTCGTAATCAGCGACCTCAAAAACCCCCTATTATAAATTTTCAAGAAATTTGGATAAATTTTTAAAAAACTAATCCGCCATATTGGATCCGCCATTTTGGATTTTTTAAATCTGACCTTAGATTCGTAATCAGCGACCTCAAAAACCCCCGATTATAGATTTTCAAGAAATTCGGATGAATTTTTGAAAAACTCATCCACCATATTGGATCCGCCATTTTAAATTTTTTTAATCTGGCTTCAGATTCTTAATCAGCAACCCCAAAAATCTTTGAGATACCAAGTTTCATTGAAATCAAACAATTTTTTTAAGAGAAGTATGTATTTGCAACTTTTATTTTGTGACCTATCCTCTACTGTTTATAACAAATATTTAATACTTTGTTTATTAACAAATACTTTAATTAGAGACTTTATTATGTATGTATCATTAACTATGAACCTTGCACTGTAAGTTGCATTTTGTCTCGTGTGTTAAAGTTAATTTGTTTAAAAGTTATGAGAAAAAATATTTGGACGAGTATACTCGTCCTCGCGCATTTGGTAACAACTTAGTTTGGACGAGTATACTCGTCACGGTACGCAGGAGGGTTAAGGGGATGGTGGGGTCCAGCTTTTTGTTACGACCAGTAGAAACATTAGTGCTAATGTATGTAACAGTGTCTGATATAAAAAAAGTGGAGGGGTTTCAATTTACAAAAGAATTTTAGGTAATTTATGAATGGCCTCTAACTATACATATAAAGTTTAAACGCGTTTTTCTCAAAATAACGTTTTCTCAAATTGCGGACACTTTATCTCTGAATCTTCTAATAAATAATAGGTCGTTTTGTTTGTCACCATGTTCTGTGTGTGAATTCACCAGAAAATAGTCAAAAAATTATTTAAAAAAACATTTTTGGAGACTTGAAAAATAGTGAAAAACATAGTGTATTTTGAAAAAAAAATATTTAAACATCTGCTATTTTTTATTTTAGTCGATTTTTCATTATGGTGGTGGATTTCTATGCAAGACACCTTTCTTTTTAAAAAGCAGTTTGGATTTTTTGTTTCCGATTTGTCAATCTTGATATAAACTGTCCGCAATTGGACAATTAACGTTTTAGAGATTTGATCTGGATGCTATTTGTAGATTATGATATTAAATAAAAATTAAAAACAAACCATTATTTTTATTCTCTAAATATGTACTAAGATAGACAAAAAAGTTTTTTACTTATGTATAATAAAGGAGCTAAGAAAAAAATTTTTAAATTTGGTCTTTTAAGAGCCTTTTAAAGTGTAGTAGTACCTTAACGGAAAAATACTGCAAATAAGACGTTCCAATATTTCAATAAATAAAAATATTTTTTCAATATACCATTTTCTTCTATTGGCCTAAACTGCGTTTGTCGAATAGCTAAATTCCTAGCCAGTCAGCTTATTGCCTAATCCTTTCATATTAGGCGAATAGACGAATAACAGTACTAATGAAGCTCGTTCGTCTATTCGGCGCCGTTTAGCTAATTACCTAGGCGTTTAGCTAAATGACGAATTCTTCTATTTCTATTTGCCTACGACATATATATATACTATGGGGGCTTCGCCCCCCTGCGCGCTTCGCGCGCCAACCCCCCCCCACCTCTATTTTTATATTTATTTTAATTTTTATAAATTTAAAGTAATTTTTTCTTAATATGAATGCATCTTAATAAATTACATACAATACATATATGACAAAATACACATAGATTTCGACGCAATGTAACAATCGTTATGAACCTTTTTTTATCTATATGTCAAAAATTAGAATAAACTTTGACATATATTTTGACCCATTTTAACCTGTAGGTTAAAAAGACGATAAATTTTAAATAGATTTTGACGTATCCTAGATACGTTTATTGTCCTTTATTGTCCCTTTTTAAGTTGTAGTTAAATAAATGTCAAATTACACATAGATTATGACGTAACTAAATGAGAGAGTAAAAATAATACGTCAAAATTAGGTCAAAATGATAGGTGTAAGAGCAAACACAATTTTAAAACTACCTTACATTGTTA
Source organism: Leptopilina heterotoma (assembly GCF_015476425.1). NCBI lineage: Eukaryota > Metazoa > Arthropoda > Insecta > Hymenoptera > Figitidae > Leptopilina > Leptopilina heterotoma. The sequence continues at coordinate 1,584,291 of NW_025111146.1, forward strand.
GGTCAGATGGCAAACTTCACCTCATCATTAAGTCTGCGCGCGGAAATTGTTTGACAAATTTTGACGTCTAGGTCAAAACTGCTCTTAAAATTGACCTAAATTTTGAGGGTAGCGGGAATTCTTTGTCAAATTTTGATGCGTAGGTCACAACTGCCCTCACAATTGACCTAAATTTTGAGGATAGCGGGAATTCTTTGTCAAATTTTGATGCGTAGGTCACAACTGCCCTCAAAATTGACCTAAATTTTGAGGGTTGTGGAAATTGTTTGTCAAATTTTGACGTCTAAGTCAAAACTGCCCTCAAACTTGACCTAAATTTTGAGGGTAGCGGGAATTCTTTGTCAAATTTTGATGCGTAGGTCAAAACTGCCCTCAAAATTAACCTAAATTTTGAGGGTAGCGGAAATTTTTTGTCAAATGTTGACGTCTAGGTCAAAACTGTCCTCAAAATTGACCTAAATTTTGAGGGTAGCGGGAATTCTTCAACAAATTTTGATGCGTAGGTCACAACTGCCCTCAAAATTGACCTAAATTTTGAGGGTAGCGGATATTTTTTGTCAAGTTTTAAACGTCTAGGTTAAAACTGCCCTCAAAATTGACCTAAATTTTGGCCTACCTTAACAGTGGGCCAACCTTGACTATGTTCCCTTTCTAAGGGGCCTTTAGAAATGACTGAATCAGCGGCGGCGGCGGCGAAATGATTTTATATTATAGGGATAGATATGTATATATATATATATATACGGGTGATGAAAAAATCGCGTATAAAATTGCAGAATTAGTATCTGGACAAAATTCTAAGACAACACTTTTTATTCTTTTCTCGAAATTCGTAATAGTTTTTAAATAAATTGAAATTAAATGTATTGAAAAGTCATGGCCCATGTAAAAAAATTGAATAAAATTTATGTATAATTTAAATAAAATTTTTGTATTTATTTTCAATTTAATTTATATACAAATTATGACAAATATACATTAATATTATATTAATAAATAAATAAATATTATATATAAAAATTTGAATTGTGTATATAATTTTTATTACTTCTATATATAAAAAATTTTTAGTATTCAAATTAGTTTCTTTTGATTTGAATTTTTTATGATATTCTTATGTATTTAATAATTAGACATTAAACTTGCACTTACCTTTTATTCTTAGAACATTAAACACCAATCAAAATTAGTGATAATTCGAGTGTCTTTGGTACTAAATGTTGTTTTTTGCTTGTATTGTTTATATTGGATTGAATAATAATAAAAATTAATATTTTTACGACAGAAAAATTAGATTTTTACGACAGAAAAATTAGATTTTTACATAAATTAGATACTTTTACAAAGGGAAAATTGTGGAACCTTATTTTATTTAGTTAGACCAATTGAATTTTCTTGGGCAGGAGAAAAATACATTACCATGGATGTTTAATTAGGTTTAATTAATGATTAATTTATTTTTTAATTTAATTTTTTAATTTATAATTTTAAAAATTTAATTTTAATTTCATTTATTATAATTTATTATTATAAGTATTGTTAAGGAATTTATGTTGGTTGTTATGTTTGAATTCGATTGTTTATAATTTAATTATTATTAATTTAAAAGATTTTATAATTTTATCGAATTCGGACTTAACTGTATTAAAAAGAATTTTTAATAGTTTTAAATCAATAAAACGCTCAGTATTTTATAGTAAGAAAAATGGATGTTAAATTAACTTCAAATAAATACTGTAATTAAAAATTTAGGATCCCCCCTTTAAGTACGTTATCAGTTCAACGTCTCCGATTAGACGGTATTTAAGGTTTATGAAAGAATATTAAAAGATGGGTGGAAATAGGTTATAAGACACAAATAATTACTCTAAAATATTAATGACATAATCTAGGTTATTTTATTTAAAACATAAGAATAAAGTAGCAATAACAAGAAAAATACAGTAATAGTTACAATAAAATTATCCCTTGAAAATAATGTATATATATATTCAGTATTAAGAATTATTAAAATTGCCCCCTTTAAGAATACAATAAACGATGTAAATTCTTTAACTTTCGTAACATGAACACTTTTATTAAACAAAGAAAATTACTATATTAACATTAATTTCACCTTGTATGTGTGTGTGTATGTGTCATGAAAATTTATAAATGTGGAATTATTATATAGTTTACTCACCAATTGTAATTTACAATGAATTAATTTCTTTTTAGTACGAGAAAAATATTTTTCTCCTTTTTTATTATATAGGGTAATATCGACACTTATGGATGATATCCCGTTTTTAATTTCAATTATGCTCTTATCAATATTTTATACTTTTTACTCTTTATAAAAACGTAATTTCGTTTTCTTTATTTTTTTAAAATTAAATTTGTACTCTCTGATTGGTCTAAATCTGAGACAATATTCAAAAATAATATTTGTGATGCTTAAAATTCGGGATCACCGTATTTAAACATTTATCTTATTTTCTGAATAAATTCCAGAATTTAAAGAGACTGAGAGTAAAAGGTCTTAGATCTCAAATACAAGGCTTGAATTTCAATATCTTGTATTCGTTTTTTTTAATATATTATGACATTAACTGAACTTCACTTTGAGATTTTAATTAAATCACTCAGAAAAACACTATAGCTTATAGCTAAATGAATTTTACTTTCTTATTATTCTCTTTTATTTTAAAATCACTCTTTTAAATATTCACTTTTTTAATATTTTACTTCTTTACTTGTTTTTTTTTTGTATATTTTAATATATTCTTTTTTATTTGATTTCTTTTCTTTAAATAATCTTGTTAAATAACAATATCAGAATTCTATAAATCTATCTTTTTAAGAAAACACTCACTTCAATATTTTAATTTCAACCCTTGTCTTTGGGGATAAGAAAAATAATCTACTTCCGCCTTTTGCGGGAAAAGAAAAAATAAGGATATAGTAAACGTCCGCTCTGCGGGAAATACTCAATATAAACTAAATCAAACGTCCGCCTTGCGGGAAATGATTATTAGGACTCCTCGATTAATCCAAAAAGGAAATCGTTCACACCTTAGAATTTGACTCAATTTTTGTAGGTGGGAGAAACTTATGCACACGGCCCGCCAATACTTTATTGTTACTAAGGAAGCTTTTTGCAAGCTTGCAAATTCCTTGGTAAATGGCGTGATACAGTTCGTTGTTCTCTATTGGATTTTGCACGTGTGTATATGTATTCTCCTTTATTAGTAATTTTTTATAAGTACTTTAAAGAGTCTTGGTGTAAGTGGCTACTTTTGCAGAATTGACGAATTCCCGAGACGGTCGCTACATTTCCTTAAATGATTTCTTTTCATATTCTTTTTATCGAGACGATAATTTAGTAATTTTAAATACTAAAAGAAAATTTAAAATAACTATTTCTTTTTATGGATTTTCTCTATGGTTTGTAATAACAAATTGATGAGTAATATATATATATATTAATCCTTAGCATTTATTTTATGCTTGTTTAGTGTAAGGTGTACTTAATTTTAATTAACAAGTTTACCCATTTTAGATTCTATATAATCTTAATAAAATTTAAAAAAAATTAAAATAGTTACGTTTCGAACGTAACAAATACCCCCCTTTTTTGGGCTGACGTCCCTTGGCAGCTTCTGTATAGACCATCTGTTTCGTTTTTTTTTTCTTTTAATTTTTTTTAATGTAGGTTGTGTTATTTATTTGCTGAAAATAAAGAACTCTTCCTTTTAAAACAAAGGCAAACTTTTTGTCCTATCTTTTGTATCGTTTCCTCTTTTTTATGAAGATTTTGTTTGAAAATAAAGTTTGCTTTTGTTTATTGACTTTATAGTTGATTTTTACAATACTCGTTGACTTGAAATTCAAATATGAGCCTCCGGAAAGTATAACCACACATAAAATTCTGACCGCCATGCTAATTCAATGGGCGTCAGAATTTTATGTGTGGTTATACTTTCCGGAGGCTCATATGCCCTTTTCTTTTTTTTTAAATCGAGCTTGGTGAAACGAACAAAATTTCTTTATAGGAAGACTCATTTCTGACATAGTTTGTAGTAAACAGAACTTGTTATTATACATATTTTAAAAATATTTGTTCTGTTTTACCAAACTGGATATTTATTCTTATTAAGAGTAAAAAATTATTTTTTTAAATGTTTAGTAAGAAAAGATATTTGCGTTTTATAGTGTTTTATTTTTAAAATCAAACATGGTTAATATTTGGGTTTAAATATATATATTTAAACAAAATTTCCTTTAGTTAATTAACTGAAAAATTAAACAATTATTTATAGCTTACATATTTATTATATTTCTACCATGTTAGATTTTGTTAGTCCCACTTTATATGACATAATATCTATTTAATGCATTTAATGGACCGTAGCTTTTACAAAACAAACAAAAATTGCGACTTATTGTTGATGATACATTATTTTTTTTAAATTGAGAAGAAATCGTAAATCCTTTTCTTATTTTTAGACATTTGAAATGCTATTCCTATTTAAAAATATTTAAACCGAAACAAACCTTTAATACCGCTTTTTAAAAAAAAAATTATCGATTACCTTTTTTTAGGAAGATTTTTAAATTAGATAAATACGGTTTGCTTTTGTTTAATTAACTAAATAACAATTGATCGAAAGTTCGACGGTCGATGCATTGATTGTAGAATCTAGCAGGATGCTTATTTTAGCAAATAAATATTTAGCCTGATAAAGCGAATAAATTTTCTTTTAAAAACAACTTATTATTTATTTAATTTTACTGAGAATTCCATGTCACTTTAACAATTTATAAATATTTATTCGATTTTGACAAACTGGATATTTATTATGTTTAACATTTATTTTGTTTTTAGCACTCTTCTTTTTAAATTTACAGTATTTAATTTGAACCATTACCTTAGATTCGTAGGTTTATATTATTTCGTAAATTTACCACCTATTTGTGTTTTTACTGTAAATACCCATACTTTATAATAGTTTTAATTGAAGAATACCTAAAAATATCGTTTTGCCCAAGAGGTTGATATTAAATTTTAGCTCTAAATTAAAATTTGAATTTACTTAACATTTTGTTCGAGGAATTATAATTTTTCGTAAATTCGTTAATAATTACCAATTGTTATTCATCGGCAAGAAAATTCTACAATGTTGTGATTTATAATAAGGTGTTACGTCGATTACAAAATTCTGTTAATTAAGTTATCGTTATTATTTTTTTAATTTCTATGATCTGTACAATCCAAAATTTGTCCTATTTTTAATGAAGTTACATTTACAAAGTGGATTGTTTTATTTTTTTTATGGTTTGGATTTATTTTATTTATTGAATTATTTATTGTTATTACATTGCCTATAGATTTGAAATTCTGTGTATAAAAAGCTTTTAAAAAGAAGTACGTTTCATTTATAGAAATTATACTCTTAAAATTTTGAGTAATATTATCAATAACCAAAATATAAGTTTAGGTTGGTATATTTTATATAGTTTTAATGTTACAAAATGTTGAAGAAATAATGTTAATTTGTTGGCTAACATTGTTTTGCAGAGTTGCAACAAGAGTTTTAACAAACCAAAATGGATATAACTTGTATATCGTATTTTTAAAACAAATTGAAAGTTTTGATTTTCTACCTTATACCCCCCTTTTTATGCGCTGTCGTCCCTTGACAGCCTTTTTTACAATTTGAAGTATTTTCGTTGTTTTCTGTTAACATTTGAAATAATTCTTTTAAATAAAGGCAAACTGTTTTTTTATGATTTGTTTCTTCTTACTCTATTTTAGAAAATGTTTTAAAGAAATGTTTGCTTTTATTTCATTTGATTTACAATGGCAAAAAGTAATGACGTTGATTAGTTCATTTTTTGTTTGTATTTAATGTAACACTTTTAACATTCTGATTTTAATTCAAAGATCTAGCGTGGTAAAACAATGTTTTTTTTAAATTTAATTTTACATGGATTTATTGTATTTCACCAAACTAGATATTTTTATTTTCGGACAAATAACCTAGTTTACTTGATTGACAATGTTTAAGATTTGGATAATTTTGGTTACCTTATATTTCATCTATATTTTAATTTGATAAACGTACATATTATTTTATAATTAGCAATATAAGTATCCATTTGCCATTAATTTTAAACGAAGAATACATATGAAAAATTATTCTTTTAACAAACTTAGTAATGTGACTTCGCAATATCTAAATTTTATTTTAATATGAGTTGTGTTCAACTCAGAAATACTTTGTATACAATGTTTGTTTTCTGCATTTAAAAGAATAATTTATTTTATAGGAAAAGTATAACTCGTTGTAGTGATTTTATAAAGTTGTTTACGAAAAAAGAAAATTTTATCATACAAATTAGAATATATATTTTTCGTATTTTCATAATAAACTTAATTTTGGATACTCTTGATATTTTTTCTTGATTTTTTCAAAAAAAAAATTTTTTTTTTTAAAATTAGTTTAGGAGAATACAGTTTTTTGAGTAGTGACGTTTTTTACGTAAAATTTTTTTTTAATGCTTATAACTCGGGTAAAAATTGATCAAATTGGACGTTTTTATAATCAACATTTTTGTTTTTACACGTAGTTTGTAAATCATTTACTATTTTCTTTTGAATTTTATAATACTTCTGACAAAGGAAACGTATTCAAAATAGTCCTTAAATTTGATGTTTATTGAATTATTACAAAACAGAGTAGCGAGAAAATTTTGGTTTAATTAGGACTTTAAAAAAATGTGTATATTTAGCCATAGTTTATCTTGATTTTGTTTATGAAGTGTACTAAGATTAAAAAAAATGCGAACTTTGTGCTTCTTTTTAACTGTTTTTCAATAAGAAATTTAATATTTATAATAATTTAATATTCTTCCTTTTTTTTAATAAAAAGAGGAAGAATTAAATTGTTTTCTTAATGTGAAAGCATTGTGCAAGATGATTTTAAGAATTTGCTTTTGCATCATATTTCGATTGATTTATCTTTTTTTTAGCTTTCTAAAAGAAATAATTTTATTTCTGCTTTTATCTTTTACAAAAAAAATTCTTTAATATTAAAAGTTTCAATTTAATATTTTTAAACTTGATAATTTATATAATTTGTTATTGATGTTACAACAGTTTCATTTATGCTCGAAATGTACAGTGTTCTTTCTTGATATTACTGTTTTATGGTTTTTAAAGTGTTATAAGAAAATTAGTTGCATTTTCTAGAGTTATTTTAGGCGCATGTTTTAATTTACAATTTAGTCTATTTTAATCAGAACATCCATAAAACGTAATTACTAAATATTTCAATGAATATTATAATTTTTCATTATTAAGACATATTAGTGATATTTTGAACTTTAATTCGAACATAAATTTGGTTAATTTTTTAGTATTGATAAAGATTATATATACACTTGTTGTTTAAAAGAATGTTAGTACCTATTTTTAGTGAAGGTGTTTTGTTTATATTTTTTTTTAATTTTTATGAGAAATTGTTTTCTTATAAATTTGTGTATTCAATAATGTTATAATATTTCGACCTTTTTTTAATTTTAAAATTTTAAATAGAATTCTTGATTTTTTAAAATTCTAATTCAATTTTTTTGCTAATTTGAAATTATTTATTTGCCTTAAATTAATGTTTAAAGAAAAGTTATGTATCCTAATTTCAAAGTTTAATAAAATGTTAAGATATCTTTTATTTGTTCTATGCGTTATTTATAACTTTGCTTCTTAGACATTGTGCATAATTTGGTTACTAATTTCATTAAAATATACTTTTTTAATTTGTCGGATTTTATTTTTTTGGAGAACAAGAAATAATAAGAAATATATATTTTATTTAAATTACATAAAAGTGAATGAGAATTTTAATTGTCTACGCAGGTATTTCATATAATGTTTTCTTGCTACTGACCTAGTCACATGAGATGTAACCTTACACAGTGTCGCGTAACCAAGTTCGTACACCTGTCTAATTTTATACATTTTCTCTGTATTTTATTTCAATTTACAATTATTAATTTTTGTATTTAAAAATTATACTGTGGTAGGACCTTTCAAAAAATTGATCCAGAAATTAATTTTAGTTTTAATTATGAATAATATTGAACAATAAAAACATTATACATATAGCATGGAACTCAAAAACATTGAAATCTTTGAAAATCTAAAGTTCATTTTTTTTAGTATGACAAATGACTATAAGCAAACCTTTCGAAAATTATTTTTTGTATCAGTTGAGTCTTTGTTTAATTTTTTTTTAAATGTCTAACAATATTTGAGTATATTTGTCTTTCTGTGATTAAGTTACGGTTTCTTTTAAAACTTTAAGGCTTATTTTCTTTAGTGCTGTCTTGTATTAAAGAATACTCTTAAAGTATTATTGACAAATATTTATATTTTACAAGTTAGTCAAAAGCATAATTTGATTAGAGCTTAAATGTCATTTGTTTTATTAGTAATTCAACTTGAGATTTCGGTTGTTAGTCAATACAATCATATACCTTGATATTTTCTTAGAAGAAAATATGGTAATGTAATAAGTAAGCATTTTAATTTTAATAGTTGCATTAAGTATAATCACAAATTTAATACCGTCAGTTGTGAATAAAATAAAATCCTCAACGAAAATTACTTGAAAAGGACAAGTGTTATAGTTAAGTTATAATTTGACTTGTTTGCCAATATTACTAAAAATTGGAATCTAGTTTTACCCTTATTTTAAAACATTAATGTTGTGTTAAATGAAGTTTATGTCTATTTATAGCATCAAACTGAATGTTTACAAGTAATTTAATTTATGTTGTTAATTTTTTATACAGAGATTATTTCGGGACAAAAGATATTTACTGAAATTTACCCCAATAACACTCACATGTAAAATCTATAAAAATTTTACACAAAAAAAATAACCTTTTACTTCTGTTATTAGTAAACATTTATAAAGCATATTTTGTATTTCTACATATGTATTTATTTTCTTTTACTATGTGCTTCACTTAATAACTCCAAATGCATCTCTTGTAACATTGAGAAAAACCCATTTAAATTCTATATCCCATTTAATGAAGCAATAAGTATAATAAGCTATGATATACTTTTTTTTGTTCTATGTTCTATGTTTATATTATGTTTTTTTATGAGTACCCTTTATTTTAAATTAAACGATTATTATATAGTTTGTTTATGTTGTTTGTAGCCAAATAAAAAAATTGAAGCTTTCTTATGCTTAACCGATACCCAACCTGTTGAAGCTAAGTTTTGTTTCTAGTATTTTTGGTGTTTTGCTTCGTAATATTTCACATTCTTCAAAACAATGCACATTTAATTTGTGCTTTAAATTTCTACAAAGATTCATCCGTTTGTCGTGGACCAGATGAATTTCTTTTTTTTTAATAATTAATTTCTCAAAAATAATCCACATTCTTCCTCTGTCATATATTTCTGAATTCAGGTTCACCAAAATGTTCTTCTGTGTGAATGGCAATAGTCTTGTTGAGCGAAAATTTTGCTGAGTAAGAGTGTTTAGTGTCATTGTCTTCTTTTTCTCCTCCATGTTTATAGTATCTGTTTTCCTTTCGAATTTGTATATTTCTTCATTTTTTATTTCGTTTTCCTCATTTGATTCGAGTAAAAATTTATCCAAAAAATATTTTTGATCTTTTTCTGATAATTTGCTATTTCTTTCAATCATTTCTAAACTTTCTTGATTAACACTTTTGTGAGATGAAAAAGTCTTATTTATGGGAAATTCTTCTTCTTTAGCATATGTATCTGCTAAAATGATGACTTTTTCATTTACCATTTGACCACTAAATTCTTCTTCTTTTCTTCCTTCTGCACTTTTCACATCAAATTGTTCTTCAACTACTGATTTGATTTTACCCGGGGGTTTTCCTTTTCTTAGTTTGATAATAGGACTGTCGGAATTTACATATTTTATTATTGAAAATAAATTATCTATGACCGTGATATTCTGATGATTAGTCTGTTTATTATCTAAAAATTCTTCCTTCTTCTTAATTACTTTTTCATTTCTTTTTTGATCTGGTTTTGTTTCATTTAGTCCATGGATAACTTTAGATTCTGAAGTATCATTTTTTAGTAGTAGAGTTTCCTTATGAGGATAGGAATAATTTTTTAATTGGTTTCTTTTCTCTAACTTCTTTGCAGGTTTGCTTCTTTTTGAATCAGTATTTTGTAAAGTCTCCACTTTATTTTTTTACCGCCTTCAAACATTTCGTTGTTCAGAAAATAATTTTGGTTTTCTGCTTTCAACAAATCTACTTTTATATTACAATCCCCGATTGTATCTACTATTTTATTATCTGGAAGTTTTTCATTGATACTGATATTTTCTTCTGTAGTATATGTAATGGGACTTACATACAACGCTGTTTGTTCATTTTCTGAAGATTCCTCTGGATTATGAATTACTTTCATGTCACTTGATTCTTCGTTTTCTGATTGTAGATGTGGTTCTTTTATGGAGAGTGATACATTATGATCCAATTGTTTTTTGTCCTTTAAAGGGCTTTGGTTTCTGGGCGAATCTTTAAAAATAATTGGTGGTATTGTGAAATCATGATCATATATTTTTTCATTTTTAAACCTGGTTTCTATAAACTCATTTGTTTCGAAATGCTCATTTAAAAAATATGGTTCCTCACAGTTCATATACGATTCATCATAGTTAGTGCATCTATACTCTCTAAGTTCCTTTCTTCCGAAATCATCTTGCATGTTGTATCTTCTATATTCGTCTCTGAGATAGATGCTTTCTTCTTCGTCGATAAATCTGTGCTGTAAATTTCTGTTCTGAATGTTATACTCTTTAAAATTTTCATCAGCGTTATACAAATTTTTTTTTTCATAATCCTGAGATGTTACGTTTATACTTTGCCATTGATCTTTGGAATTCATGGTCCCATTTTGGTTGTTGAATTCGTTGTTGTCATTGGACCTTCTATTAAATCGTTGCCTTCGTCGTTGGTTCTTTCCTCTTTTCCGCTGTCGGTTACATTGTTGTTCGTATTTTTTCGATGCATCTAGTTCATACATGTTACCTTGGTTTTTCACATTTTTATGGTTGTAACGATTCTCATGATCCATTTGTGGTTTAATATAATTAAAATAATCAAAATCTGGATCATAATCACTTTCTTCTATCCTGTGACCATCCTGCCTAATGTTACAGTTTTCTTGGTACACATTTTTGTAACATTGATCTCTAAAAATACTTTCATGGTCCTTTACTTTAAAATTATATCCCTCCGATTTCCATTTTTCTATGTAGCCTCTCCGTAACATTGCTTCATACACTGATCCCATTTTATGATTTAATACGATTTAAACATAAGCAATAAAAGGTAATTGATTTGTTTAACTAATTTTTAAATGAAACTGTTTCATAATGTTCATAACGTTAAATGTTCATAATAGATGAATAGATAATAGATTTTCTTAATGAAAATAAAATTTTTACATTTTTCTTTACTGTATGAATCTATGAATTGTTTTTTTTTAAATTTAAGAAACATTTAACTCAGAAAAATATTTATCAATTTTATTCAAAATTTCAAATAAGTACTTATTTATTAAATTTATTTTAAAATAAAAAAATTTCCACCATTTTTGTTAGAGATAAATTTATATATATTGTTCTTTTTAATTCTTGCTGGTTATGACCGGCCTTGACTTTGCAATTCTACCCAGTTTGAATCGTCAGCACTCTTCCTCAATCTTGGAAATGTTTTATATATTATTTAACTTTTTTTTTAAACTTGAATATTTATTATATTAAAAAAATTCCCATTTTTAACAATCTTTTTTTTTAATCAATCTTTATATTAATGTTTATAAACCAAGTAAAATTTTTTATTTAAATTAATTATCATTTTAAAAAATAACGAGATTAACATAAAGAAAATTTGAAAAATAAAATAGTTTCAGTAAAGTATCAAATGTCTTCTGTAGCATGCTTACGTCGTCTTATTCTGCTTTTATTTTATTTGATTTAAATCTATTATTCGTTAAAATGAATATGAAGTAAAATTTATTTAGAATTATAATTTTACTTGAAACCTTGATCCTTTATGTATAGGTTTATAAAAATATTTTTTTTATTATTTTTTTTAACTTTGAGTCATCATCCTAATTAATCGTCATCATTTTTCGTAAAAATTTCTTTTTTTTTAATCTTCTCACTTGTCCAAGTGTCCTACGCACTTCCGACAAGGTTGGTTTTTTATTCGAGGAAAAGGGGCCGCTTTTTTTAGGAAATTACAGCTTGCCGATTGCAAGTGTAGTTACCGTTCCCTAAAAACTCGACTTTAGCGAGTATAAAAAAATATCTAAAATTCGCACTTTTCAAAAATTCAGTATTTCTGAATTAAAAAAATTTTATTTCTGAAAAGAAAAGTTTCATTAACAACAATTTCATTTAGATAAATAATTGGTGCATCAGCACGAAATTTAATTCAATGTGTATTTGCGTTTTGTGTAATTGTATAAGTGTCAAAAAAATATTTTCTTCTAAAAATAACTATTTCCAACCTTTATAAATTTTTTTTATTCTTTCAACAAAATATAAAAAGGAAATCCCACCGCTGCCACCATTTTGTTATGTTTGAATTCGATTGTTTATAATTTAATTATTATTAATTTAAAAGATTTTATAATTTTATCGAATTCGGACTTAACTGTATTAAAAAGAATTTTTAATAGTTTTAAATCAATAAAACGCTCAGTATTTTATAGTAAGAAAAATGGATGTTAAATTAACTTCAAATAAATACTGTAATTAAAAATTTAGGATCCCCCCTTTAAGTACGTTATCAGTTCAACGTCTCCGATTAGACGGTATTTAAGGTTTATGAAAGAATATTAAAAGATGGGTGGAAATAGGTTATAAGACACAAATAATTACTCTAAAATATTAATGACATAATCTAGGTTATTTTATTTAAAACATAAGAATAAAGTAGCAATAACAAGAAAAATACAGTAATAGTTACAATAAAATTATCCCTTGAAAATAATGTATATATATATTCAGTATTAAGAATTATTAAAATTGCCCCCTTTAAGAATACAATAAACGATGTAAATTCTTTAACTTTCGTAACATGAACACTTTTATTAAACAAAGAAAATTACTATATTAACATTAATTTCACCTTGTATGTGTGTGTGTATGTGTCATGAAAATTTATAAATGTGGAATTATTATATAGTTTACTCACCAATTGTAATTTACAATGAATTAATTTCTTTTTAGTACGAGAAAATATTTTTCTCCTTTTTTATTATATAGGGTAATATCGACACTTATGGATGATATCCCGTTTTTAATTTCAATTATGCTCTTATCAATATTTTATACTTTTTACTCTTTATAAAAACGTAATTTCGTTTTCTTTATTTTTTTAAAATTAAATTTGTACTCTCTGATTGGTCTAAATCTGAGACAATATTCAAAAATAATATTTGTGATGCTTAAAATTCGGGATCACCGTATTTAAACATTTATCTTATTTTCTGAATAAATTCCAGAATTTAAAGAGACTGAGAGTAAAAGGTCTTAGATCTCAAATACAAGGCTTGAATTTCAATATCTTGTATTCGTTTTTTTTAATATATTATGACATTAACTGAACTTCACTTTGAGATTTTAATTAAATCACTCAGAAAAACACTATAGCTTATAGCTAAATGAATTTTACTTTCTTATTATTCTCTTTTATTTTAAAATCACTCTTTTAAATATTCACTTTTTTAATATTTTACTTCTTTACTTGTTTTTTTTTGTATATTTTAATATATTCTTTTTTATTTGATTTCTTTTCTTTAAATAATCTTGTTAAATAACAATATCAGAATTCTATAAATCTATCTTTTTAAGAAAACACTCACTTCAATATTTTAATTTCAACCCTTGTCTTTGGGGATAAGAAAAATAATCTACTTCCGCCTTTTGCGGGAAAAGAAAAAATAAGGATATAGTAAACGTCCGCTCTGCGGGAAATACTCAATATAAACTAAATCAAACGTCCGCCTTGCGGGAAATGATTATTAGGACTCCTCGATTAATCCAAAAAGGAAATCGTTCACACCTTAGAATTTGACTCAATTTTTGTAGGTGGGAGAAACTTATGCACACGGCCCGCCAATACTTTATTGTTACTAAGGAAGCTTTTTGCAAGCTTGCAAATTCCTTGGTAAATGGCGTGATACAGTTCGTTGTTCTCTATTGGATTTTGCACGTGTGTATATGTATTCTCCTTTATTAGTAATTTTTTATAAGTACTTTAAAGAGTCTTGGTGTAAGTGGCTACTTTTGCAGAATTGACGAATTCCCGAGACGGTCGCTACATTTCCTTAAATGATTTCTTTTCATATTCTTTTTATCGAGACGATAATTTAGTAATTTTAAATACTAAAAGAAAATTTAAAATAACTATTTCTTTTTATGGATTTTCTCTATGGTTTGTAATAACAAATTGATGAGTAATATATATATATATTAATCCTTAGCATTTATTTTATGCTTGTTTAGTGTAAGGTGTACTTAATTTTAATTAACAAGTTTACCCATTTTAGATTCTATATAATCTTAATAAAATTTAAAAAAAATTAAAATAGTTACGTTTCGAACGTAACATTGGTTTTATTTTAAAAAACATAACCTTGCATGCATCACCACAAACAAATGGTCCTTCAAGCCGAATAGTTTTACTCGATCTTCAAGTGAAACCGTGCTTTGTTAAGTGACATTTTTTGGACAATTTTGAACTTATTAATAGTGTCTTGTGTATACAACACGAACAGTGCGTGTTACAAAGCAACTCGGTGCTGTAATGATGATAATGGTGGATTCCACATTAGTTCAACACACTTATTTCCATGACTTGATGGGATTTGGCTGTACTTTTGTAAATTTATTACTTTTATAGTGATAAACAACTCCACCAAATATTTTTTCAAAATTTTGAAAATTACTAAAAATATGGCATTTTCAAAATTGTTGTCTTTTTTTGAAAGTGCTATAACTTCGGTTCTAATTGAACTGACGTGTGTGTTGAACTGACGTGAAATCCACCTAATACAGTGAACTTTATAGTGCTCGTTTTCAATCTGTGTTTGCCGAAACTTAATCGAGAAAGACTTTAACGACTTGAGAGATTTTCACATCTTTTGACATTAAAAAGGAAATATACCTGAAGCAGTTCTTCCCACCTGTGAAGTGGATCATTCATCCAAGGCGATTTATTTGAAGTTTCAAAATCAAATTATTGGAGTCAACGACACAGAACTTTATTCCAAGGGAACCAACAACTCATCCGGTTGCAGTTTCATCATCAAAGTAAGTCAACAGAGCTACCAGTTTTCCTTGATTCCATTATTTAAGGCAATTTACTTCTTGAGATAGGTTGTAACTGTTCCGCGTGTTTCAATTTAATTTTAATATGTTACCGAAAGAAAAACATGCAGTATTCAGAAAATCTCGAGGGGATATAAAACGTCAACTGACCAATGCTGAAAAATTACTCGCGGCTATCAATGAAGAAACTAATTTTGATTCTCTTAATTTACAAGACAGATTAGAAAAACACCTTTTATTTTGGGATAGCTTTCATAAAATACAAGATGAGTTAGATGAGGCTTTAGTTGATGAAACAGAAGTAGAACACTCCCCTGAAAGAGATAGTTTTGAAAATCGGTATCATTACATTTGCGGTCTTTTTAAAAATATATAAAAACCCCCTGTTTTAAAATTGTTAACAATGATTCTAGAGATAATGAGTCTTAGAATAGTTTAAATTCTCAAAACGAAGTCAATTCTATACCAGGATGTATAAATTACACAGCCACACAAAAAAATAAAAGCACCCTGGCCGAGGAATGAAACCACCCTTTTCTTATGTATTTTGATGCGCTGAACACGAATATGAAGTCCGTTTTGCTCCATCACGTCAGGATTTTGACATAGCCTCAAAAAACAGCGGATTTTAAATGACAGGAGAACTTTTTTAAATAATGACAGATTTGCTTGAATCTTATTACTCGGAGGTTTTTGGGGTCGCTGATTACGAATTTAACGTCAGATTTATAAAATTCAAAATGGCGGATCCAATATGGCGGACGAATTTTTAAAAAATGGTTGAATTTTTACGAAAATTGGTATCTAAAGGTTTTTTGGGTCGCTGATTACGAATTTAACGTTAGATTTATAAAATTCAAAACAGAGAATGTTGAGAAAGAGAAAAGAGAAAGTTGTTCATGAACAACTTCGATTTCAAGCGCGATTTGAACTTCCTTAGCTTCAAACACCAACCTTTCATGGTAGTTTTGACACATGGCTTTCATTCCATGATTCATTTAAATCTATGTGTCATGATAATCCTCACATTCCGAACATTCAGAAATTTCATTATTTAAAGGCATGTGTCAAGGATGAAGCAGCGGAAGTCATTGCCTCTCTCGAGAAAACTGTCAACAATTATCAAATTGCATGGGATCTTTTAAAAGAACGATATCATACTCGCAAATATATCGTTAATAGTCATGTAAGTGCTCTTTTTAAAATTCCTAACAGCGGTTCCACATGGAGGCAAAATCGCAGCGACGTTGCGATTGTCGTGCTCCCACCATCCCATCTACTCAATGCACTCCCCGCCTGTGACGTCATGAGGGGAAAGCATTGTGTAGATGGGATGGTGGGAGCACGACAATCGCAACGTCGTTGCGATTTTGCCTCCATGTGGAACCGCTGTAATGTTTCAAAGGAATTTAGTATACGATCGTTACTTGTTAATGTACGAAAAAGACTTAGAGCTCTCAAATCTCAATTACTCTCGTAATTCAACTCGACCTTCTCAAACTTGTATGGCAACTAGTGTTGATTCTAAAAACGAAAATTCCAAGTCTGTATGTCATGCGTGCTCTGGTTCTCATCAAGTACATTCGTGTGATAAATTCTTAAAAATGTCACCGATAGAACGTTATGAAATTGTGAAAAAATCACCCCTTTGTCATAATTGTCTTTTGGGAATCCATCGAACAATTGATTGCCGTAAACCTTTATGTAAACATTGTAAAGGTAGACATAATGTTTTATTGCATTTTCCCAAAGACAATCATGAAGAAAAACATAGTAATGAAGTTATGACATCATTAATAAGTTGTCAAGTTCCATCGCAAGGCCAGGTAGTTCTTGGGACGGCTATTGTTAAAATACTCGACAGTTCAGGTAATTATCAACCCTGCCGAGCCTTTTTGGATTCTTGTTCACAATGCTGCTCAATCAGTAATAAATGCGCGGAATCACTAGGGCTTTTAAAGAAATTAATTAATATTCATTTAAAGGGAGTTCAGAATTTGCAATCAAAAATTAAATATAGGACTTCCACGAAAATAAAATCTCGATATTCTGATGATTTTAACTTAGATTTGGATTTCTTAATTTTCGAAGAAATTTTCGATAAAATGCCTTTGACAGCTTTTGATAAAAATATGATAAAAATTCCAGAAAATATATTTTTAGCTGATCCAGAATTCCATAAATCTTCTGATATTGACATTTTGATAAGTGCTGAAAATTTCTTTGAATTGTTGCTTTTAGGTCGAATTAAGGTTCCATATCAAACAACAGTATTTCAAGAAACCGTATTCGGTTGGATTCTGTCAGGTCGTATTGTTAGTCCAAAAATGCCCAAACAATACCACCAAAACAAAATTTCGTGTAACTTAACTCAACTCAATAAATTACCAATTTTATGGGAATTAGAAACGGCCGAGTCTCACTATATTCAATCAATTAAACGTTTATCTTCAGGTAGATATCAAACTGAACTACCTTCCAATGAAAAAAATTATTTACTCGGTGATTTAAAAAACACTGCCTCTCAGAGTTTTTATGCTTTTGGCACCTCTTGTGCACCATTTTTAGCAATCACAACATTGAACTAATTAGCTGACGATGAACAAGAAGCATTTCCAGAGGCTTCAAGAATTCTAAAAGAAGATTTTTATGTCGATGACCTTCAAACGGGCGCTCAAACAATTTCTGAGGCTCGCCAAATTCGTGATGACTTAATTAATTTATTGGCCAAGGGAGGATTTCCTATTCGAAAATGGGCTTCAAACAAACGTGAATTATGTGAAGAGCTTGTAGGAGATCTTTCGAAGGAGTTTATGTCGTTACATAATATAGACTCAGTTAAGGATTTCGGAATTAACTGGGATCCTCGATCCGATTCTATTTTTTATTCGGTAAAATCGTTAGATTCAAACAATGCGACACTAAAAGATCAATTACCTCAAAATGTGCAAAACTTTTCGATCCAACAGGGTTAGTAGGTCCAGTTATCGTTATTGAAAAAAATATTGATCCAAGATCTTTGGAAACAACAATTGGGATGGGACGATGTAGTTTCGAATGAAATTCTAGAAAAATGGTTGGTTTGTAAGAATCAATTACCTTTGATTAATAATTTACGCTTTCAGCGTTGTTTAATCCTTGAATCATCTATTGAATTTCAAATTCATGGCTTTTGTGACGCAAGCGAGAAGGCCTATGGAGCGTGCTTAAACCTGCTTTCAATTGACAGTGCAGGTAAAATTCATTGTGAACTCATTTGTTTAAAATCTCGTGTTGCGCCTCTCAAAATAATATCTTTACCTCGGTTAGAGTTATGTTTAGCTGTGTTATTAATTCAATTATATAAAAGCACAGTTCGTGCTCTTAAATTGAAAATTTGCAAATCAACATTCTGGTCCGATTCAACTATTACATTGAATTGGATAAACACTGAACCTCACAAGTTGCTAACCGAGTTTCAGAAATACAGTCTAATTCTCGATCTACTGATTGGAGGCATGTCCCCAGTCAGGACAATCCAGCCGACTGCCTTTCACGCGGTCAGTTTCCTAATGAGTTTCTCGAAAATGATTTGTGGGTTCACGGTCCTCAATGGCTCAAGGAAAATGAAGAAAAATTTGGCCAAAATTCGAATTTAAAGGTCAAGAAATATTAGAAAAGCGAACAAAAACAACCGCGTTAGTAATGACTTTAAAAGGTTCAATTGATCTTCTCGAAAGATATAGTATTTTGAAAAAATTGCAAAGAATTTTTGCGTATTGTTTAAGATTTATTAATAGTTTAAAAATCTGTGATTAAAGGTTAAGAAAAAACAGTTCTCTTTCAAATGACGAACTTCATGAGGCTTTAAAGGTTGTATTAAAATTGGTACAGGCTCAAGCTTTTTCCAAAGAAATTTTAGCAATATCAAAAAATGAATGCGTTGATTCGAAAAGTAGTTTACTTAATTTGAATCATTTTCTAGAAGAAGGATTGTTAAGGGTGGGAGGAAGATTAGACCGTGCCGAAATTCCCGAATCTCAAAAACATCCTATTGTGTTACCAAAAGGACATCATGTTACAAAATTAATTATTCAAAATGAACACATTAAAAGATCTCATGCAGGTACAAATGCAACTCTTTACGGAGTTTGGGAAAATTATTAGCCAATAGATGGTAAAAATGTGACTCGTCAAATTGTTCGTAAATGCGACAATATCGCATGTTTCCGTGTGAAACCTCGAGAAATTAAATATATGATGGGTAATTTACCAAAAACTCGACTTTCATTGGTTAAACCATTTCTGAATGTAGGCGTCGATTTTTGTGGTCCTTTTTTCGTAAAGGAACATCGACATCGAAACAGAACAAAGGTTAAAACATACGTATCTGTTTTTGTATGTTTTGCTACAAAGGCAGTTCACTTGGAACTTGCCAGTGATTTATCAACTGAAGCCTTTCTAGCTTGTCTTAAACGATTTTTTGCACGTCGCGGGTTATCAAAATCAATAAATTCTGATAACGCAACAAATTTTGTAGGTACAAATAGCGAACTAAAAGGTTTAATGAAACAGTTGTCTCCCACAATACAAGAAGAAAAGGTTCAAAATTACTTATTAGAACAAGCGGTAACTTGGCGTTTTATTCCCCCACATGCTCCGCATTTTGGCGGCTTATGGGAAGCAGCAGTCAAATCTTTCAAATATCATTTTACAAGAATTGCAGGTAATACTCTTTTAACATACGAACAGTTGCATACCTATGTTGTAGAAGTGGAGGCTATTCTAAACTCTCGCCCTCTTACCCCGCTTTCATCTGATCCTAATGACCTGCTCCAACAATAATCAGGACAATATCGCTTGCGGAACTCTTGTGGTTGTCAAGAAAGACAATCTCCCACCACTAAAATGGAATCTCGCACGCATTATTGAGACTCATCTTGGTCGTGATGGAATTGTGCGTACAGTCACTTTAAAGACAGTAAAGGGAACTTATACTCGCGCACTAAAAAATGTTTATCATTTGCCCTTGGATTGAATGAAATTTCTATTCAGTCAGTTAAAATTATTTAAAAATAATAATTATTAATCACATTATGTAGTTTTTTAAAGTATAATGTTCATATGTAAAGATAAAAATCTTTTTACTTTTGAACGTGATCGTCTAAAGGGGGCAGATATGTTAGAGTAATAATTTTATCAATCATAATTTAAATTTATTTCGATATATTTATATAAATTTCAAATGTTAAAAAATATTAGAAATATTATAGGCTTGAAGTACAGACGATATTGTAAAACTTTATTATTTTACTATCGCGTCAAAAATCTTGCCATTAACAAAAATTTATAACTCATCTTAATCTTTCAAATTTTTAGTTTCTCACGTTTTTATTTTATTGTAGGGATTTAGGAAAAAGATGAACCAAGCCTACGAAAACACATATTTTACAATTATTGTTATCCGGGTTCATCATAAAAATAGCATCAGTTTTACGACTTTCAACATCTGAATTTCCAATGTACCTGAGTTAACCTCACTCCTACCTAACCTACCTCATTACTTCCTCCAAAATGACAATGTACGCCTCCTCAAAACACCAAATCTAAACCCTCCCTTTTTACCCTGTGACCCAATAAATTGGAAATTTATTAGTATTATAATTTACTAATTATCGAATTTAAGAAGGGCCTGAATTTATAAAAATTCAACTTGATAGAACTATTAATTTACTAGCAAAAACTACTCTTACTATCAAGTACAATGGTGACGCTAGGAATTTGTTAACTTTGAAATTATCACTGTAAATTGGTCTACTTAAATTTTATCAACAATAATGCTCAGTTGAGCGCCAGTTATTTTAATTATGAATTTTACTTAAAATAACAAAAGTAATTTTCTTTTAATTTCACAAATACTAATTTTGAGACTCAAAAAAAGGAGGAGAAGGCGGTGGGTTGAATTCCACTGAGACTAGTAAGTTAAAGCAGAAATATTCAATTTATTAACACAACAAAATAACCTTCCGACTTACCGATCAATTCGGTTAACAAATGAAAATGTTGGCGACAATTAATAAGAACGGTGCCTTTCTCTGGTTACAATTCTTCGTCGTTTCCCAACAATGGTTTCTCACTTGAAATTTCGTCTTTACACTCTGGTTCGCACTTGCCTTTGACTCTGGCAATTTAACTAATCTCTCGATTTAACGTCTATCTCTACATAAATATCGTTCTCAATTAATAGTTCACAGTTCTCCTTTTAAATTTAGAATACTACGGATATTACTCAACTCACTCAAAATCACATCAAAGAAAACTCTTGTCTCTTAACACTCTCGGAACATATTCTCTTGACGATTTTTCGCCATCTGTTTTTATTACAACCGGCGTCGGTGGTCTGCTAGCTCGCGCGCATTTTCTTTCTCTCTTACTCACACGTACTTTCTCTCCTTCTCTCCGTCACTCACACGGTACATCGAACTGCTTGCGAACCGATTACTACGCCAGTTGGAAATAGTCCGTTCAAAATAAAGCTTAATTTCTCGGGATTAATTTTCTTACGAGAAATATTACAACAAAAATTCGTAAATAATAAATGAATAAAATAAACAAAATAACTTTCATTAATTATAATAAATTTTAATACTGAAACCAAAAAAAAATAATAAGTCTAATTTAATTCTAATCATGAGAACGTAGTCTCTGAAACGGAAATCGTGCTCGCTGACAAATATGAAAATAAAACAATTTTGCGTTCTGTGACAATTCACCTTGTCACAATTCCCGTTCCTTATTCGTCACTACCTGTAGTGACGCTATAACACTAGTTGCTAGTAGCAATCAAAAACGTAACAAATTCAAAAAAAAATAAAAAATGAAAATAAAAAAAATGTTATTACTCTAACCATTCTTAGTGTTTACCCCCTTGAATTCCTCTTTTCGATAACTCTTCTACGTTCCTCAAAGAATTCCCTCATAGCCAATGTTATCGCATCGGCTGGCAATCCAACTAGAGCTTGAGCAAAGGATCGTGTTTGCTCGATGAATCGGTCGGTGTCATCCTGCTGAGCGAGCTGCTCTGGTAACATCTGTGGTGATTGAGGCAACGTTAATGTTGGTAAACTGTGGTATACCACTGGCGGTGATGGCAACGGTGGTGGGAAATTCCAATTTGGAAGTAGAGTTGACTGATCCACAGGTAAATTTGTGGGAGTCAATGTTACTGTTGGAACTTGTTCCAACAATGCCCATATTTCATCAGGGTCCAAGTCTTCCTTCTCCGTTGATTCTCGCTTCTCATCGTTATTGTTCTCTTCTTGAGTCCTTTGTCCGGGTCGTTCTAATCCAACAGATTCCAACTTACGGAATCCTCGGCCTACACCCGATGTGTTCCGTTTTGACATCGTGATCACCTTTAGCTCCGCTACTTCCTTATGCTGCTCCTTGATTGATGGTTTTGCGCTGGTACCTTGTTCCGCATCTCTTCTAAGCTTCTCCTGAACGCTCAATTTTCCTGAATCAGCCATCCTTTTTCTGACCTTTTCCATTCGCTCGGACCTGTAATCACTATAGTTGGTTTTTCCGTACTTCCTCATCATGTCAAGTGCATGTTGCTCTGAACATCGAGGACATTCAGTCATGGTGACTCCACGCCTACCACAGTTGCAGCAATAACCATAATGCGGATTCGGACACTTGCTGCGCCGGTGTCCCATCTCCCAACAGCTGATGCATGATCCAGGTGGTGGATCAACTTTAGGGTCGGTGGGAATCGGCTTAAGATTTCCAAACATCACGCCTCGTGTAATAATTGGAAGAGTCTGGTTTCCAAGTTCGATACTAGCAATCTCCAATGATTGCTCCATTTCTCTTCTGATTGGTGGTCCTGGCGGGGTAATCGGACGCTCTGGTGATGGAGTTTTCGCTCTTGAGACATAGTTTTCATAAAACATTATGTCTTTGCTCACAGCACGAATGGCCTTGACCTGCTCGTCCTTCAAACGCTCCTTTTCTCTTGACGTTCTCGGATGTTCACTTTTGAAATAACGTTCTAACTCCTCAACAGCTAATCTGCTTTCCCATTGCTGTTCACTTTCTCCTATTTGTCGCTCGATTACTGGTTCCCTTTTTGGGCAACCTCTGCCACGCGAAGAAACTGCTACCGTGTAATCACGGTGTTTGCGAACTTTTTTACTCTTTGCTGGCTGTATTGGGGGAACATCCTCCCAGGTGATCAAATCCGATTCGTCATTTCCGCTGGGGTTATTGGAACTTGGGCCTGGCCTTGCTTCTGCGCCATCCTCCATTGGTCTCCGTAGACCTCGTCCTAGGAACGGTGATTGTTTGTTTCTTTCTTGGTCATA